>NC_143526.1:14421703-14726703 GCF_031878675.1 Megascapheus bottae
AAAGCTACTGCTCCACTACTTGAACCACAGTTCCACTTCTGGCATTTTTGGTAATTAATTAGAGACAAGAGTCTCATGGACTTTACTGCCTACGCTAGCTAAGAACTATAATCCTCTGTCTCTGGAGGAGCTACAATTACAGGCAAAAGCACCTGGCTTACAACGCTTTTCTAAGTGAGACTTTTATTTAGGAATATATAAGACAGACAAGTAGAATGTTCTGGTCAGTCTTTATCTAGTCACTTGCTCTCTAATAATGAGACTGGCTTTCGAATAATTAGGGTCCTATTTTCCCTTCCTGTGAAGGGTTGGCCTCTGCTCCCTTGATCTTCCCCTTACTTTCGTAAGCCCAGAACTTGCACTATATTTTCAAAATAAAGTGATGTTTCATTAGTAAAAGAACAGGACAAACTGCCTGCTTAAGTCAACATTAGGATGACGCTGGTCAAGATGCATAAATTGACATGCTGAGTTGAAACCCTTTGTACAATTAAAGATATAATAATAATTATAATAATAATAAAGTAAAAAATAATATTTAATGCAAGCTTGGTTTAGTCGTGTTTTAGTGCCAGCTTCTCCAGAGGCTAAGACAGGAGAGTTGCTGGAGTCCAGGAGTTCAAGGTCAGCTTTGTCAATATAGGGAGACCTGATTTCAAACAAACAAAATCCAACCAACCATCACAAAAACATGATACCATTTCCACAGGTTCTATGAACATCTCAACAAAGGGTCACCCTATGGTTACAACAGTTTGTAGCTCCTGATCACAAAACAAACACAAGATGCAGTAGAGGGACAAGTTTAGAGAAACAGGGACTATGATTCCTCCAGAAGTTCAAGTATAACAACACTTGCTGGCGACCAGTTGTTTCAGCCTTAAGAGTAAATGGCTTCACAGAACCCATCCCTGCCTTCCTCTACCTCGCAGGAGACTCCTTCACTGCACCTCAGAGACAGCTTGGACAGGCTGCCTGGCTTCTCAGAGAAGCACTACATATGTTGGCTGCCCCTCTTATCAGGACCTTAGATCTGGAATTAAAAGCAGCTATGTGTATCACTTTCACAGCCTTTTGAAGAAAATGAGCCCTTAAGCTCCCCAAACAAATACCATATGTGAACTTAATTATAAAAAGAGCTGCTGCGAGACCTTTTCAGGACTCTCCTTGGATGGAAGCTTAAGACATCAGTAGAGAAGCAAGAGCCAGAGTCCTGTTCCTTTAGGAGCTGCTACTTGGTAGGCTGGCTGGCTGGCCTGCACATAGCTCAGGCCTGACATCAGCACCAGGCACAGCCAGAGAGCTTTGCATGCAGGTCAGGGTCCCTGGTAATACTGAGAGTGGGTCTCCTTTGAGATGGCACTGTGAGAAGGCCAGGGTAAAGACAGTTTGCATAGATCTTTCCTGCCAGAGTCTCCTGACCAATTTCAACTGGCACTCATATTACAAAGACCCATTCCTCTTAGCCATTCACTTTAGCTCTAACCACACCCTTATCATCTGGGCTTAGTCAAACCACAGCAAGAAAACAAACAAGGCTTTATTTCTTCTGTGTGCAAATGAATGATGTGCTTAAAGAAGAGAGAATGGAGAGAGAGAGGAAAGAAGGGAGGGAGGAGAGAGGGAGAGAAGGAGAGAAGGAGAAGAGAGAGGGAGAGAGGGAGAGGGCAAGAGGGAAAGAGGGAGGGGGAGGGAGTGCACGACTCATATACTCTACCACATAGTGTTTACTACTTTCCACAAACAGACCCAATCAGAAGGAAGAAATTTGGCTTTCGCTTCTGAACTGCTTGGGAATGTTTAGAAGCTTTTTTGGTGCAGCTGCCCAGTGAATGAAGTCTCAGATTAACCTCTTAGATTCAACCTTCTGAATTTAAAACAACAACAACAAAAAACCTTCAATGTTCTGGGGTCGGGAGAAGGAGGAAGGGAGAAGGCTGCTTGCCAAATTCAAATTTGCCTTGGCCAGAGACTTGCCAAAGTAACTATTAACAATCCAGCCTTCAATGAGGTTATAAAGAAAGTATTTCCTCTTGACTGTGGAGAAAATGCCTTTCATGTGACCTCCAAACTATGTTATTGACTTAAAGGTATACCAAATAAATTTGGTTTTCCCATTTTTTTTTCTTGCTCCAAATCACATGGAACAAAATGGAAAAGCAGGACTGGGCCCCAGGACCTGGGCTCAAGTCCTGCACTGCTTACTGAGCTCGTGTTTGTATGCAGGTGTGCTCTGGAAGCACCTCACTGCTCTGCATCTCTGATCTTCGGACTCTCTGAACATATGCTACACCTCCGTGGAAAATTTGCCCCCCAAAGCAATCGGATCAAAACATCCACCGCTTCTTAGAAGACAGCAAAAATACCTGGGTATGTGTGCCGGCTACAGAACGTACACTTTCAACACACTGTGGCAGTATCTCGCTGCATCTTGGGCCCACCAGAATGGTACAGTCTGTCCAATCCCAACCAATCACTCCAGAAAAGGTGTCTGCAGCCTGCTAACTCAGCAGCTGCCTAGAGAAGTGAAGTTTCTCGGGTTCAGAAGAGGCAGAGACTTGGTGTCATGTCTCAACTCCAGAGTAAATGTCATCCCAAATAACTAACTAGGTGTGCTATCTGACAGGGTGACAGATGGTATATTTGGAAGAAGAAAAGAAAGGAGTTGAGTGCTTACCAATTTGGTCTTCGGGGATCAGTGACTCGATGGGGGGATCCAGCTCCGAGCTCTGAGACAAATAATTCTTGACCTGGGTCATGAACTGCCGGATGGTCTGCAGCAGGTCGGTGCTGGACACGTGGCACTCCTTATTCTCTTGCAGGAAACTCACGTAATCCTGTACCAGGCACCCAAAATAAGTGCATTTGTCCCGGGACAGCTCTGCGATCCTGCGAACCATCCGCTTCTCTGGGGTCATGAAAGAGCTGAACACCCCACTCATCTTCCGGAGCTGGGACTTGACCAGTTTGGGTAGCACAAAGGAGCTGTTCCTTTTCTTTTTGGATTTGATGGGGGGTGCCATGGTCTCTTGATCACTCTCCCCTTCATAGTCTTCCAGGCTGCTGGTGGTGTCCACTTCATAGCCATAAAGAGGCATGCTCCGGTCAAACTCCAGGGAGTCAGAGGAGGAAGTGGAGAGACTCATGTCGCTCAGCCTCTGCCTGCCTCCTCCATGGTATGGGGGCCGTGATTCAGAGGAGGGAGGCTGGGCTCTTGTGCAATGCCCCGGGGCGTCCTGAGGCGAGGCTCCACCTGCACAACCAGCTGTGCCCAGCTCCAGCTCCGGGCTCAGCCCGGGCCGATTGCCGGTCAAGGTCTTTGCGCTGTCTTCAGCTTCCAGAAAAGAAGCCTGCTTCTTCAGGCGGGGTGGAGGGATGGGAGTTGGTTTCCTTCCAAGCTGAGCTACGTTCCCATGTTTGTTATGGTTGACTGTTTCTGGCATGCTCGTCTGCGTTTCAGTCCTGGACAGCCCAGGGCTTGTGTGGAGACTATTAATAGCGGGTGGCGGGGGCCTGGGTGGGGGGGACCGAGGCCTCTGGGTGCCATTCGCACTGGGAGTCCTTGTGCTGGGCCGTTTGAGGCTTCCACTGAGGTCCTGGCTGTGCACTTTCAAGAAAAGAGGATTAATGAAACACAAGGCTCCGTTGGTCTGGCTGCACTCCAGCTCTGAAGGCGTTCTGGTTTTTATAGAATGCACTCCATTTATAAGGCAGAGCTGACGCGAGGAGGCAGGGCAGATGGGGTCCCAGGAGAGAAGCCTATGGGGAGGTGGAGGATTTGGGGGGTGGTTGTCAGCTGAGGAGCTCCAAAAATCTGAAAGTCATTATCAGTAAACACAAGAATGTAAATACAGTACACGCGGGCCATTCCTTCACAAATCAAAAGTCACAAGGCATGCTGTAGGACTGGGAGGGGAGGGGCTGCACTTCATTTTTTTTTTTTTGCCTTTTCCTTTTTTCACTTGGTGTGTTTTTTAAAAATTGTTTTCATAATGACAGCTTTAAAATTTATTTCTTCTTCTTATTATTATGCCAGTCCTGGGGCTTGAACTCAGAGCCTGAGCATTGTCCTTGTGCTTTCTCAAGGCTAGTGCTCTACCACTTGAGCCACAACACCATTTCTGGCTTTTTCTATGTATGTTGTACAGAGGAATGGAGCCTGGGTCTTCATCCGTGCTAGGCAAGCACTCTACCACTAGGAAAAACTCCTGGCCCCTGTTTCTTTAAATTTTGGTAACAGTAATGGAACTTTAATTTAGAGCTTAGACAGTTTCATAACTTTTTAAGCACAACGCTGGTGCCTACCATCTGGGTCACAGGCCCACTTCTACCTTTTTGCTGGCTTTTGGCTGGACTTTTTTTTTGCCAGGATGGCTTTAAACTGCAGCCATCCTGAAATGGCTCAGATCTCAACCTCCAGAGTAGCTAAGATGTGTCAGGCATGCGTCACCAATGTCTTGCTTTGTTTTGCTTTTCTTGTAGTTCTTTACTGGAAAGGGCAGAAAGACTACTAGGCCCAGCTATGAGCTCCCAAGAAGGCTCCTGGGGCCTCTGACCTTCCTAGTCCTTGAGAAATGTTGGCCAGCCATCAGAGGACTCCAGGCCAACCTTCTTTCAGGTATGTCAGAAGAAGGAGGAAAGAAAATCCACCCAAAACTAACAACCAGAATAAGTACTGAATAAACTCAGAAAAGGCCATTTGGGTTCCTGGACTTATTTTCCAAAAACCGAGAGTCAGCTCAGAAAGTAACACCACCCTTTCCAATCAGCTTCTCTCTCCTGGGATGCCCTTTGTGGAGGCTGCCAGCCATGGAATTGAGCCTCCAAGTTCCGTTTTAACCCCTAGGAGCCGCAGCTGGGCCTGGGGATGTTACACAATCTGCCTGTTTTGTTTTTTTAAACATATTCAGCATTAAAATCCCAAAGAAGAGGAAAAAGATACTCATGGGTGCCATCAGCAAAAAGGAGGGAAAAAAAAGGCTAGCAAGCTTATATAAATGCTAAGTGCAATTTCAACCATTTATCTTTGTGGTTTATTGGCCTTCCTTCCTCATCCTATAATCTCCTTCCTAAGGGCTATAAATATTCAATACTCATTGTCTCTGTGTTTCTGGGTCTCCTCAGTTTCCTGTCCAGAGAGGCAGGGTGGATGATTAGTATGTCTGTTACAATTTCCACTTGAATAGGGTGTATTAATTCTTTCTTTGTCTGTCATCTTTTATTTGCTGTGTTTGTTTACCTGTATTTCTTTCTTATGGACTCTGAATGGCTGGTCACTAGGGAATAGAAAGAAGTTTCCATTGAGAGTCCCATAGCCTGCCCTGTCTATGTGGTGACATGCCACATGGCATGTGAGGTCTTTCTTACATCTTTCCTGCCCCTCTCTCTCCTCTTGGACTAACCACGCTAAGAGCCAACAGCCACAGGTGGACATCAGGCCACTAAGGAGCTCAATGTTAAATCTTATTTCATCTAATGTAAAATGGATGCTTGATTCAGTTATTGGAAAACAAGTTACTGGCACTTAATTACCAGAATCTACTTTTTCTAATGTCAATTGAATGAAATCTAAACACAAATCACAATTTCTGATGCATGTTTGGAAACTGAATCTAGATACACACTATCAGCATACACACACACTAAACTTCAGATACCTCTTATTATACAAACAGAATGTGAAATGTACCAGTATTTTTTAAAATTTCTTATACTGATTATATATAACATATTAAATATAATGAATCATTAAGATGAATTCAACACATATCTATTTTTTTTATGTGACTACTAAGTAAAGCCAGGTGCAATGGCTTACATCTATAATCCTTGTTATTCAGGAGGCTGAGATCTGAGGATCGAGGTTCAAAGCCAGCCCGAGCACTTAAGTCTGTGAGACTCTCATCTCCAACTAAACACTAGAAAACCAGACGTGGCACTGTGGCTCAAGGGATACGGTGGTAGCCCTGAACTTAAGACTCAAGGACAATGACCAAGTCAAGTTCAAGTCCCACATCTGACAAAAAAAAAATGTGACTACTAGACAATTTAAAATTAAACATGGGCTTATGTTATGCCTCTATTAGCCTACATAGCAGCTTTAGGAAGAGCTAGTTATCCCTGCTTAGATTTCTTTCTTTCTTTCTTTTTTTTTACTTTTCCTGGGATTTGAACTTAATCACTGGGAACTGTTCCTGAGCTTTTCTTTTCTTCTTCTTCTTCTTCTTTTTTTTTCCCCCAAGGCTAGTGCTTTACCACTTGAACCACAGCTTTATTTCTGGCTTTTTGGTAGACAGGAGACTATGAGTCTTATAGCCTTTCCTGTGGGGCTGGCTTTGAACTTCAACCCTTAAATCTCAGCCTCCTGAGTATCTTGGATTACAGGCCTGAGCCACTAGTGACAGCCATTGCTTATCTTTCTACTGTCACAGTTGTATGACCTTATAAAGCATAGAATACTTAATTCTCTCTCTCTCTCTCTCTCTCTCTCTCTCTCTCTCTCTCTCTCTCTCTCTCTCTTTCACACACACACACACACACACACACACACACACACACACACATATACACACATACATCCTAGGTACCCTATGAACCTTACTAATCAAAGGAGAAGACCACATCAACTTCACACCCTTGTATAGGGAGGGCATCTTGCCTGTCACATAGAAGACCTTTAAGAAATACCTGTCGGATGAATGACTAAATGGGTGTAGAATTTTAAAATGTGTGTTGTCTCTACCCTGAACAGATATTGGGCCACGAAGCATCACAAGTTGAATGTTTATTCATTAGATGATAGTCACTTCTCACCACTACAGCAAGCTACTTGTGCCTTTATCTTTGCCTCTTCAAGCACTATCTTCTTCCTTCTGTGTGCATGTGATGGGGGAGAGGGGAAGAATATTTGAGGAGGACTTGAACTCAGGGACTTGGGCTCTTGCTCAGCTTGTTTCACAAAACTTGTGTTTTACCATTGAAGCCTTTTTTTTTTGCTGGTTACTTGGAGGTGTGAATCCTTTGGATTTGTGTGCTCATGCTATGTTTGAACCATCCTCCTCACATCTCATTCTCTTCGAAGTTAGAATTATGGGCTTGAGGAACCTGGGGTCAAGCACCATCCTTCAGCCCTTGTATGGAGCACGGAGCTGACCATTAAACTTTGGGAATGGAGTCACCAGAGAAAAGACAGACCTGGTATAAGTCACTGAGAGGCCTCATCGGGGGATGGGAGTGTGGTTCAGTGATTGACAACTTGTGTATCACTTTCTATGCAAGGCCCCAGAGTCGACCCTCAGCACCAAAAAGGAAAGAAAGAAGTCCTTTAATCTAATTACTTATATTAACTTCAGGAAGCATTTTATTTATTCTTAGGAGTGAAGGACTTAGTCACAAGAGAATCAACAAGTTTTAAGTTGGGACATTTCCATGGCTCTGCCACTATTTTTTTTTTTTCTCCAAGATTTTCTTTCCCAATTTTACTACCCAGAAAGGCCTCAGACACATGTAGCAATCCACTTGAAGTAAGCAAAGTTACAAAAAGAAATGGGGAGCTTTAAAGAATTTCCCCTTTTCTTCTAAGAGGGAAGGCCTATTGTTTCTCTCCTCAAAGCTAAGCCCACACAGATTCCTCAAAAGCAAGGCGACAAAGAAATCAAACTGGGGCATGTTATGGGACTTGATCCATTGTCCATCTTTGCCAGACAGCACTGTGAACACTCTGGATCTTCAGTAAAGGGACAGAGTAGAGGAAGCAAGTCCCAGTTGCCAAAGCAAGGATCCTTGGCAGGGCATTGGCCATAATCCACAAGAGCAGAGTAGGAGGGGGAATGAGAGAGATGTTATTTGAGATGCCCTCATAATAGATCCCGCAACACTCAGAGATGCCATTCCAGCCTGTGTGTCACTCAAAATTAAAAGACCATGCACATGATTTGCACACGGACCTCTCTTTGAGTCCACCATTGTCTTCCCCCAGGCAAAATTCTAAAAGAAAAGATGGTCCCTGACAGATCACAAAGGTCTGTGTTACAATACAACAGGATCTCAATACCTCAGTTACCCCTAAATCATAGACACTAAAGCCAAGGAGATTTGGAGATAATCAGTTTTTGAGTTGGCTCAACATTGGACATGGAGGTGGTTAGGGGGAGGGAGTGGGGAGAGAATCCTAAACACATGAACCTAAGAGATAGGATTCTTTAGAATCACAGGTATAATTGGCATAGCCACATAAGCTTTGGCGGGCCTCATTTTAAAACAAATCTGGGATTGGGTACCCACTTACTTAGTCCCACTTGGGCTAGTTCTTCAAGCTGAGCCTCCGTCTTGGCTGTGGAAATGGCATAAGGCAACTTCAAGGTGAATGGCAGAACGTCCCTGAGTTTTCAGAAAAAGAGAAAATGTTTGTAATTTCATGTGTGATTTCTGTGTGTTGCATTCATTTTTCATCCTAGACATCTTTTAAACTAAAATGCCCTAAGTACACACCATACCATATCACATCCAACCACTACTACTCTTTACTGGTGGCAAGACTCATATATTCATTATCCTAATCAGTGCTGTCACACTCACAACAAGCCAGGAGACAAGCATGCCCAAATCTAAAGCTAGGTAGAGTTACTATCAGAATTGCTGACTATGTTGGGGGATCCATCACACCTATAAAACACTAGGTACCTATTTGCTAGATGTGTACCTGAATGTCGGGCTCCAACTCTCTCTGGACAGGACAGAGCAGGTTTTCAGTGAAATCTGTTGGTTTCACTTGTGACATTTCTCAGTTGGAGAACACGCATTGTCCTTTATGTGCTGGAGACTAAACACTCTCTCTCTCTCTCTCTCTCTCTCTCTCTCTCTCTCTCTCTCTCTCTCTCTCTCTCTCTCTCCCTCCCTCCCTCCCTCCCTCCCTCCTGTGTTTTCAGTCAGATCTCTCACTTTAACATACACAATAATTCCCATGTTAAGATTGTATATACTATTCAGGAGGTGCAGGGGAGATCCTGCATTACTACCAGGCTCATAGGTGATGAATACATCTGGCCCCTGGAGGACCGCTCTTTGGAGGTATTTCATATAAACATCTGTCCAGGTGATGTACTTCCAAGAGCAACAGAACCACATGCAGACAGACAACACAGTGCAGTAGTCCCATAGGAAGCAATATGTTGACAGCTGAGTCTGCCACAGCCACACCCTGAAGTCATGAGTAACTGCATGGACCATGACTTGCTTCCTCAGAAAGCACAGTTGTTCCTTTTCACATACAAGCCTTGTGATCTTTTCATCCACAAAGCACTGGTGAATTTCCCTCAGAGTCCAACACAACTTTGGAAGTGGTTTTGAATATACAAATGATTATCCATTGATAATGGTGGCTTATTCAAAAAGGTATTAAAAATATTCTGTAGCAGGTCTGGTTTTATAAACAAAGAATTCTTCCTTCGTTCATTTGGCAAAGGTTTATGTTCATCTAGGATGTGACATTGTCCCCTGAGAACAAAGTACTAGTATGCCAGTATGGAATTACATTCCAGTGGACACTAAGAGACAGACACAAATATGCAATTTACAGAACATATAGAAGACATGCCATTGGTGCATAACATATGCAAAGGGAAGCATGAGTATCTAAGGGCAACACTGAAACTTCCTGAACAGGTGGTATTTAAAGAGCAATGTGTGGCCAGGGAGTAAACCATGCAGGGAAGAAAATTCCAAACAGAGAGAGCAGCAACTGCAAAAATCCTAAGGCAGGAGAGGGCCTGGCATTTTGAAAACAACCAGGAGATCCCGTGTCTGAGATGGAGTTAGGTAGGAATAAAACCTAGAGCTTTTGCATGTATTTTGTCATCATGAATTGTCTTGAAAATTTCTACTGAAGGGAGAAAAGATACCCAATGTTTATTGTTTTGTGGTATGATGAGGCAACATTCTAGAAAGAATCAGATTAAATCTGGATGACTGGAAAGTTTTAGAACCTTTGAAGTTGTTGACAGATGTTGACATTGTAAACAGCTGTAGACTCCATGAAAAGAATGAACCCCGGATGTTGTGACACTTCATAGCATCACCAAGCTCCATCATACTGCTCACACAAAATCAGGAGGTTATTTTTGTTCAAAGGTGTCCCGCTCAGATCACATCTGCTTGCAGATTTTTATCTGTCCCATAGATGTTGTTAGCCCTTCCTTGTGTGTATATTATATGAGATGAAGAAAGTGGAGACATGGGGGGAAAAGAAGTTGCTATGTGACCTCTCAGGGCAGTGACCCTGACTACAATCTGAAATAAAAATGAATGGGGAACCCACAGGCAACAACTGGGTATCCACAGTTGAAACATCATCTGACTAGTCTGAAATTTTCTAAATGACATGATAGGAAGCCACACCTGCCATGCATTAATGGATACTTATAGGCTTTGATCTACTAGAAAATTAGATGCTGTACAATCACAGAAAGGGTGGGACCAAGAGTGAACCAACGCAACAGCGATGCTCGCCAGACACTATGTTGGAAATGAACTTTACAACTTGTGTGGGAGGGGAGCCAGAGGAGAGATATCAGGAGAAAATGAGGGAGGGGTAACACTGCTTGAAAAGAAATGTATTCACTACCTTGACAATAAAATAAAATTTATAAAAAAGTATACATACAAATGTGTAATTTATACCTGCTTCTGATATTAATGCCATTATTTTATTTACTAATAGTTAATCATTTCAAAGATAAATACAGAATGCAGTGGATTTTCCTCATTTTACTGTAACCCCTCTGTATATCACCTTTATAATAATAAATAAATTTTAAAAATTAGGTGTTGTGAGATCTTTCCTATTATGTCAGCTAGAGAACATCCAGCATTGGCATGTGGGTATACATGTGTGCACATACAGAGACACTTCCTTCTCACCTACCCTCTACTAAAGAGGGGTCCCAGTCAGAAAGCTTGCAAAAGACAAAATGCAACTATCATCTTTTACACGAGTTTCAACATGCACAGTCTAGATTTAGTTCATTTCTGTTTTATATGTCCCCATTCCATCCATTGCTGGCACTCTACTACTTGAGCCAAATTTCCAGCCTAGATTTTTGCTGATTAATTAGATATGGAGTCTCACTGATTTTTCAGTGGGAGGCTGGACTGATCCTGTAATCAATCCTCTAGAACTCAGCCTTCTGAGTAGTGAGGATTATAATCATGTGCCACCAGCACTGGGCTTTATTTCCAGAGTACACTGACTCCTGTGGAGTCCCTAAACCATGCTGGGGGGAAGTGTGATATCTCCTATTTTCTGGGGTCTCCATCACACAACAGAGACAGATGAGGTCCTGGGCACACCCTCCTGAGCTTGTAGAATAGAAGTGAGTTTCAAGTGTCTCTCTGGCTCACTGAGAGAGAACTCACATACAACCAGCTGTGTTGGTTTTCAACCTGTGTGTAGCTGGCAGAGCTGAGTGGCAAAATATGGGGCTGTGGCAGTAAGGCAGGCTCAGATTCAAATCCCATATCAGCAACAGCTCCTCATCACTGGGAGCCTGCAGGATATGGGCCTCATCCCTGAATGAATTCTGCGTTGGAATGTGGTTGAAAGTATTCTAGCACTTAATGGGATTTGCAAAGAAAGTCTCAGTTCAGTGCAGGGTGCCTTGAAGTATGGAGTCAAGACTAGGTCTGCAGCTGTGCTATCTAAACCAGACATGGCCAGTACTGTGCACATGTGACTTCTCTCGTTCATGAATACTGAATACACTGCATGATAATCGAACCACAAACTGCAACCTCAATATATTAAAGTACAATCAATGAGTGAAAAAAAATTTCAAAGGTATTTTTTGCTAAGACTGTGTCACACCATCTATTCATTACCAAGAACACACAAGTCACCTTAAAAGAGAACCA
The DNA here is from genome assembly GCF_031878675.1 of Megascapheus bottae. Taxonomy (NCBI): domain Eukaryota; kingdom Metazoa; phylum Chordata; class Mammalia; order Rodentia; family Geomyidae; genus Megascapheus; species Megascapheus bottae. Next base: position 14,433,611 of record NC_143526.1, read on the forward strand.
AAAATATCAAATACCAAGTGCCTTCACATTTTTGAAAAAAAATATGAGGACAATTAATCTCAGGCCTTTCTACTTATAAAATGTCAATGGTGTTTGGTCTTTTTGTTGATGTTGCTATTTTTTTCCTGTAAACACCTATCAAGCTTTGTAATTTCTAAAAGGTCCCCTATACACTTCATGTACTTTACCAGACAGCCTTGCCTGGATTGCAGGTATTCCTGTCTGCTTTGAAACTGAAGGGGCAGATGCTATCTGTTCTGTGCAAATGGCCAAGTAAGGTTTTGTAGGCAGAAGGTTCTTTCCCAACCATAGCACATTTCCCAATCCATGGAAAGGAAACATGCCAGCTAGCTTCACCTCTGGCTGAGGTGAGCATGAAAGTCTCCTCTGACCTGGCTGGCTTTAGAGCAGACCAGGTGTGGGTCCCTGGGGATGGAGTGGGAAGTAGAGGGGTGGATGGATTGGGTTATGGATTTGGACATATTTTGTGGGACAATCCAATCATTCTCACATTTGAATAATAACCAACGAAAGCCTTCAGAAGTATTGCATCAGATTTGTGTCCTTCTATCCCAGTCATCTGTTTGGACAGCATATCTCCCCGCCCCCACACCCCACTTTTTTTTTTTTTTTTTTTGTGCTAGTCCTGGGCTTGAGCTCAGGGCCTGAGTCCTTGGACTTTCTCAAGGCTAGAGCTCTACCACCTGAGTCTCAGCACCACTTCTGGCTTTTTTCTATGTATGTGGTACCCAAGAATCGAACCTGGGTCTTTGTGCATGTTAGGCAAGCACTCTACCACTAGGCCAAACTTCCGGCTCCAACCCCCACCCCCCGCCTCCAGACTTTTTTTTTAAGGGTAGCCTAGAGGTTGCCATATCATTTGGGGTGCTTCTGGCTTTCAGAGATTAGGGATGCTAAAATATTCATTTTCTTGGCATAGCACCTCATAAAAAACTGCCCTATAAGTCTTTCACAGGAGGTAGTTTTGTAAGTTTTAATACAATTCCAAATGGTTGGAAATAAACTGCTTGTGTGCTTGGAAAAAAAAAAAAGAGGCCAGGGGCCAGTGACTCACACCTGTAATCTAGCTACTCAGGAAGCTGAGATCAGAGGATCTTGATTTGAAGCCAGCCAAGGCAGGAAAACCTAGAAGGCTCTTATCTCCAAAAGGCCAGAAATCTAGTTGTGGATCAGGAGGCACCGTGCTAGCCTTAAGCAAAAAAGCTAGTGTCCAGGCCCTGAGTTCAATATATACACACACAAAGAATGCCTCCAGCTTATATTTGGTGCCTACAGCAGTCCTGGTAATCATGTGTGTGTGTTAAGTAGGAATATATTTTTTAGCCCAATTTTTAAAGGCCCAATAAAATGAAATAATGGCAGTATTCATCTAAATAATGATTTCATTCTCTTTATCTAAAAGTATTCATTGTCAATAGTTGTACTTAGATGTTTACAAGCACATTTCTTTCCACAGGCTACAAGGATTGGTACTCAATCCAGACAAGCAAGTGACACCCCCATAGGAGGGGCTTGCAGGGCATTGGGTCATTCTAGAAGCCTTCATTTTCTTCCTGCAGGTGAACAGCATCTGATTCTCCCTCTGGAAGCACCTCCTCTTCCTCAGGCCATTTACTGTGCAGCCTCAGAGCCTTGAAGAGCTCAGTGCCTCATCACCAAGTCCACCTGGTCACCTGAAGGTCACCAGGGACAATGAGTGTCTAATTCAGTGCTAGGGAAATACCTAGCCCTTAAAGTAAACTCAACCCAAAGGAACTTCTCAGCTTCAATGTGAGTTATTTTGAGCTGCAACTTTTGGAAAGAACTTTGGTGATATATTTTCCTAAACAGATTCCAGATAGCAAACAGCAAAGTCAAGGAAACCCAGCGAGCTTTGTTGACAAGAGCAGGCAATGTCAGCTTACGGATATCAAACATGTCATTTCTTCCCCATTGCATAACATTGGGGTTGAAAATCTGTCATTGCTAGACAGAAAGAAAATTTCTACAATGCACACCATCTTGGCACTAGATAGCATCCTGATTTGAGGTTTAAATTCATGGAGACTATTAACAATTGCTTTATTTCGAAAAGGACACACGCACTCAGTCAGTCTGACCATCCATTCATCATGGAAGATCGATGTAGAAATAAGACTCTATCTCTTGGAAAGATTTCAAGAATATCACCAGGGATCTTGAAATGGTCTAGGACTGAATCACTGGTTATTTTCTATGTACATTTCTGTGTGTGTGTGTGTGTGTGTGTGTGTGTGTGTGTGTGTGTGTGTGTGTGTGTGTGTTTCCTATTTGATGGGTGTAGCTGACTCTTGAGAACAGCTCGAAGAAATAATCACAGGGATGAGACCTTAAATCTGGAGGGATTAGGTAGGCCTTTCCATCTTTAGCCTGGCCTTGGTAAACATTTTAAACAATCCTTTCTTTAACATCTACTACGTTGCCAGCCTCCTGAGTCCTTCCTCCCAGGTCCAAGCAAGATTGCATGACACACATCAAGCAGGTGCTTGAAATCATACAGGCAGGAAGAGGGCTTACCTGCTGATGCAGTAGAAAGCAATAAGCCGGAATAAATCTGCAAAGCTGATTCCTGAGCCTTCCAGGGAAAATGCTGGAAAAGAGAAATTCCATCACACAGCTGGGTCTCCCTGAGTTCATTTGTGGAAGGAAGATCTGTCTATGGCAGCATGCATGGCACTAGCACAGCCTTCCAAAACAAACTACTGTGTGGCTTCTCAGAACCAGCTGTGAGGAGGATGCTGGTTGGCTAGACACAAGCTGTAAACAGTCAGGGGCTCAGAGCCTCGTCCCTTGACTCATGCTTCCCACATGCTCAGAGCTTGGTAAAATACCAGGCAGACAGGCCTGAGTTGCACAACAGTTTGTTTTGTGTTTTGTTTTTATTTTTGTTTTAGTTCAAAGCACAAGGCTGAGCAGGAGTAAGGGGCTGAGAGGCCATTACCACATGGCAGGGCTGGGGCCCATTTTGTACATCTAAGTGCTGGAGCTATGAGTGGCTTGATCTCAAATCCTCACCCATCTGTCAGCCATCCTTTAGTCCATCTGTGCTGAAATTCTTCCCTTATTGCAATACTCCAAGACTACTTGATATCCTATTTACTTAACTCATTTTGTACTATTTTGCTTACTTGTATTTGTAAAAGGCATTCATCCTCTGAACATACAGTGTCATAAACAGACATATGCAGAGAAACAACAAACATATATGTAGACTACGCTCTCTCCTGTTCAGCAGGAAGGGAGCCTGAGGGAGATGAGATTTTTAGAGGAACAAGGTTTGAAGCCTTTTATGCCCAGAGAGAAAGTTTGCAAGACTCCAGTTCCAATTAACTAGCAAAAGGCTGGGCTACATGTGTGCCTTAAGTGGTAGAGCACCAGCTGTGAGCAAGCAAGCCAAGTGAATGAAATACCCTACACCGGCAAAAACAAAAATTAATGCTGGTCATGTATGCTCATCCATAATCACGGCACTTAAGAGACTAAGGGAGTAGGACTGTGAGTTAAAGGCCAGCCTGAAATACATAGCAAGACCCTGTCTGAAAAAACAAAGCATGACAGACAAATCAATCAAATAAACAATCAAAAATAGCACATCTGGGCCAGGTGCTCGTAGCTCATGCCTATAATCCTCGCTACTCAGGAGGCTGAGATCTGAGAATCATGGTTCAAAGTCAGCCTAACATCCCTGAGACTCTTATCCTTCAATTAACCACCAGAAAACCAAAAATTGATCTGTGGCTCAAGTGGTAGAGCACTAATCTTGAGCTGAAGAGCTCAAGCACCATGACTGACCCCCCAAAAAAGAATAGCACACATGGGCTGGTGGCGCAGCCTAGTGGTAGAGTGCTTGCCTAGCATGCTTGAAGCCCTGGGTTTGATTCCTTGGTACCACATATATAGAAAAAGCTAGGAATGGTGTTATGGCTCAAGTGGTAGAGTGCTAGCCTTGAGAAAGCACAAGGACAATGCCCAGACTCTGAGTTCAAGACCCAGGACTGGCCAAAAAAAAAAAAAAAAAACCCAAAAAAGAGAATAACACAAATGTAATAGCTGTCATTGTTTGGCCAGCCAACTTAACAAAGTTCAACTCAGAATTTAATGTAAATTCATTATTAATTAATTATATTCAAAACAATGGACCTGAAATGTTTCTGGATTACCTTTCCATGAATTTCCAATACTGGCCAGTTCTGCTTTCTTGGGTAGATGGGGTTTCCTGGCATACTTGACTTTGTGAGGTCTAGTTTTATACTTGATCTGGAAGCAGATCACAGGGGCTAGCAGATTTCACTTCTGCCAGAAATGTACCCTCTACCGATTCAGTTAAAGATGATGTAGGCTGGGAAAGACTGACCCCCGGGTGGAATTTAATCTCATCTCTGTTCTTCAACTGACCTCTGTACCTTTGGTTTCTTCAAATGTAGGAAGTGAGGCATGGAAGGGTTGAGAAGAGTGTTTCCTCTCTTGCCTTTACCCTTCAGCTTTTGAACTCAAGATCTGCAAAGAAGCCTTTGTTCCCTTTGGTGTTCAGACCTACCTTCTGATCCTTTCTTGGAGACTGGGCAGAACTGCATGTTCCCTTTTTTACTTAAAACTTGGCAGCCTGAATTTCCAATGACCAAAAAATAGCGACCAAAGAATAGCAGAAAGAAAAGCATCATGACTGAACACCATCTCCCTTCATCGAATTATTTATGAAGTGGCCTAGATTCCACCTGTAGTGACTACGCTTCACAGAAGACTGCACAAGGATTGCCTGGAGGAAACTCATCTGCCAAAGGACTATTAACACACAGAGATGTGTGGACACATGCTTTATTTAGCTGTAATCCTGTAAAAGACCTTGGGGCTTGCTTAGTCATCAGCAAAACCAGGGAACCAAATCCACACGCTACTTAGCTAGGGACTGGGCAGAGAAGTCTGCCTCCATTAAGCTCCTACCACATGCCCAGCAGCAGGCTGGAGACTTAATGTACAGGTTGCTTAACTGACCTAGGTCAGTTACTTATGGGAGGTTTCCATCACTCATCACCCCACTGCATAGATGAGCAAAATGAGGCCCTTGGGATAGGTTACAGAGTACCAGGACTCACTCACGTCTGCCTGTTTCAAAGTCTCAGGTTCCTTCCAGGAGACCCAGTGCCCTTACTGGAGCCTAGCCCTGACTCTGACAATCCACCAGTTACTTACTGTATGTGCTTTCTTTGATGGCAAACTCCTTGAGCGGGGTTCCAAATTCACAGGGAAGACGAAGGGACAGAACTTTCTTTTGCATTTTGGTGGATTTACGAACCAGGAAAGTCTAATAAAAGGAAGAAAAAGTCAAGCTTAGGAAACATCTAGAAAGTTGGAACCTGAGCATACCATTGCTCTTTTGTCTTATATCCACGAAGTGTATAGCTTACTATAGGATACAGTGTTCTAAGAGCATGCTAAAGCCTAAGGAGGCTTCAAGGGAACTCCTCATCCCTTTGACCCCACTTCTCCATACACCTAAGGTCTCCTGATGTGCAGAAGCATTTTTGGCCTGGTGAAAATGCAAGATATACATGATCTCCGGTCCCTGTTGCATGTCTAAAATACAGGTAACATAGCTAAACCATAGGGTAGATTGGGAGTTCACTGGCTTATGGTGACATGAATTTGTTACCAATAGTGAACAGTTGGGCATCATTTTGTAGTTTTAGTTGTCACACTAAAAACTGACTTTGTAGCTCTTTTTGCAAAGTGGGATGGTATGGCAAGACCAGACAGGATGGTTCAATCCTCTGCAGGAGCAAAGGACTATTCCATCTGGGAGGTAGTAGGTAACTAACATTGAGGCAGGCTGTCCACTGACAGATAAGTCCACTCTCCCATAATTCCCTCTAGTTGCTACTTTTGTCTTCAAATAATGTGCTTTAAACCAAGCTAGTTCCCAATGCTGACTTGGACTTTCACCCGAGTGTTTGTCATCACAAGGGCAAATCTGCCACGTTCTGACATGCAGACTGTGCACTGCTGACTCAACGAGGCACCATTCGTCTGGCCTGCCAATCACATGGTGCTCCGTGGTGTGGGCAGTGCACAGCTTTGGCTGAGTCCTGGTTCTTTTCTTTAGTGTAAGATCCTTCCTTAGGGATCTTCTCCTGTCCTGTTTCTTAGGTTATTTCCTGTGCATTTAGGCAGCTTTCTCTGCTCTTCTATCTTGCTACAGCATTTCATTCTTTGCCATCTAATCTTTGTTTCTCCTTCCCTATGCCCAGTTCATACTTTCTACAATACTTCCTTGGGGAGGAGGTGGGCATGGAAATTGAGAGTAAGATGAGTAGTGAGAGCAAAGAAGACCTATGAGTTCCTTTTCCTTTCATCCATAGGGAGACATTTATGGAATTCATCCAGCTCTGGTATCTGGGTTCTCCATGCCTCTGGACACAGACTAACATCAGAACAAGTTTTTGCTATGTAGTATTGTATGGGAAGGGGCCGAGGCACTGCTAGAGGCAGCGTTTGACTGCCAGAGAGAAAGCATTACTCCTTTCACAGGTGGGTATGTCAAGAGAGCCACTCCCAGGCTTGACTTCCTTCAAGACTGCAGCTTTATTATGGGAGGGGAGATGGGCTTAAAGACTACTACATCCATCCTGCCTCCACTTCCTGTACATGAATGTGTTTCAGTACACATTTGTTTCCATAGCATCTAAGGTTGTTTTTTGCAGGACAAAGGTAGAGCCAAGTAGGTATGACAAAGACTGCGTGACTTATCGTCCCTCCCTTTTCTGGTTCACACAGGAAGGCCACACCCAGCCATCAGGTAGGCAGATGGAGAGAACTTTCTGCCTGGCTTGCTCCTGTGCAGGTCTCCACAGGAATGGACGTGGAATTCCCTGGAGAGCTGGGCAGGGAGGGGAATGGCTGCTTAGTAACATGGCCAATCCTCTGCTTCAGAGTTTTTGTCAGAAATGCAAGAGCAGGTAACTGGGAGAAATGGGGCTTCTCAGAAGGGGATTCCTGGTCCTAAAGACTACAGGCAACAAGCTGCTGCTAGACAAGGAAATCTCTACCAAGATGAGCAAATCTTGTGCTGTATGCTGCTGGTGGGACTGTCAACTAGTTCAGCCACTCTGGAAGGCAGTTTGGAGGTTTCTTAAAAAACTGAAAATAGACCTTTTCTACGATCCCGCCATACCACTCCTGGCCATCTACCCTGAGCATCATAACCCAGGATATGATAAGGTCACCTGCTTCCTCCTTGCTGTCCAGCCTCAACCAGTCAGGCCCAGAGACTCTAGCAAGTGTTCCTCCTACTTACCCAGATGACCTGGTACCTTGCTGAGCCCTGCACCTCCCATGTTAACAAAGTAGATGATGACAGAAAGACAAATTATGAGGAGATCTATTTCTGGGAGCTGCCTCCACAGTTTCTACAATTTCTTTACATTGTAACCAAGGTCTAGCAGCTTGGGAAAATCTTTCTGGAACCCATTCTCAGTGTTTCTCTTTAGGACAGCCTGCAGCTGTGCCAGCCTGTGTCTGTCTCCAGAGGTTCTGGGCCTTACCCCTGGAGGCTGAGACTGAAGGACCTTGGCTGCTTCCTCCTCATTCAGACTCAGCTGCAGCCATATGGGGTGGGTGTGCAGGAGCCGGTCCAAGATGCTGAGCCTGTTCGAGAGGCTGTCATAGCCAGAGTCACGGGGACAGATCTTCATGTCCTTTTCCTCAGAATAGCCATCATCCTTGTATCTTACCATACTAGGAGAAAGAAAATGGTTGGGGTCAATAATTGCTGCCAACATCTTAGCAAGGAGACCATCCCTCCACTCACAGGGCAGCCCCGGAATAGCACGTGTGATATTCTTATCAAGTCACTATTTTATGGTTTCCCTGATTCCGAGGCTAAAAATTTTTGAGGGCAGGTCCAGGAGTTTGGCCTAGTGGTTGAGTGCTTGCCTAGCATGCACGAAGACCCAGGTTCGATTCCTCGGTACCACATACATAGAAAAAGCCGGAAGTGGTGCTGGGGTTCAAGTGGTAAAACTCTAGCCTTGAGGGCCGGGAGTTTGGCCTAGTGGTTAAAGTGCTTGCCTAGCATGCATGAAGACCCAGGTTCGATTCCTTGGTACCACATACATAGAAAAAAGCCGGAAGTGGTGCTGAGGCTCAAGTGGTAGAGCTCTAGCCTTGAGAAAGTCCAAGGCCAGTGCTCATGCCCTGAGCCCAAGCCCAGGACTGGCCACAAAACAACAACAACAAAAAAAACCCGAACAAACAAAAAACCTTTGAGGGAAAACAGATGTTTTATGTTTTATTTTTCTTTATGTCCCTGTTACTAAAGAGTGCATTTTTTTTTTTTTTGCCAGTCCTGGGGAGTGAACTCAGGGCCTGATCACTGCCCTTGATCTTTCCTCAAGACTAGAGCTCTACCACTTAAGCTAAAGCACCACTTCCAGCTTTTCTATGTATGAGGTACCAAGGAATTGAACCTGGGTCTTTGTGCATGGTAGGCAAGCACTCTTCCAGTAGGCTAAACTCCTGGCTTCTAAAGAGTGCACTTCAATTCAGTAGACTCAACCTTCTATTTCTAACCCCATTTTCAAAAAAAAGGTTCTGAGAATCCTAAATATTGCTTAGTTCTAGCTGTGTCTTTGGGCATAAAAAATTTCTGACTTTGAGGATGGAAGTATAAATCATAAACCCCATAAATGGTAGTTGTAAGGTCTTACGGCTCAATACTGTCTACCATGGGAACGAATATAACCCTTCTGGAGGGAAAACACACTTAGATTCTTTTCGTACCTCAACGGTTAGATTCTATGTCTTCTGGCAAATCTAAGCACTTGCATCACCACCTTTATTTACAATGAGCCTCACAGGTCAGGTGCTGGTGGGTACATATCTGTCATCCTAGCTATGTAGGAGCTAAGATCCAATTTATGGCAGTTTGAAACCAGTACAAGCAGAGAAGCCCTGAGTCTCCATTTCAACAAAAGAAGCTGAGTGTGGTAGCAGAGGCCTACTATCCCCAACCTCAATGAGAAGCCTACAGTGTAGTCTAATGTGAGCACAAAGGACTGCCTACTTTGCAAGAATGAGGCCCTGAATTCAAACCCCAATATTTAAAAAGAAAAAAAAAATAGGGCTGGGAGTTTGGCCTACTGGTTTGCCTAGCATGCATGAAGACCCAGGTTTGATTCCTATGTACCATATAAATAGAAAAGAGTTGGAAGTGGTGCTGTGGCTCAAGTGGTAGAGCTCTAGCCCTGAGAAAGCCCAAGGAGAGTGCTCATCATACTCTGAATTCAAGGCCCAGAACTGGCGAAAGGAAGAAAGAAAGAAAGAAAGAAAGAAAGAAAGAAAGAAAGAAAGAAAGAAAGAAAGAAAGAAGGAAAGAAAGAAAGAAAGAAGGAAGGGAAGGGAAGGGAAGGGAAGGGAAGGGAGGAAGGAAGGAAGGAAGGAAGGAAGGAAGGAAGGAAGGAAGGAAGGAAAGAAGGAAGAAAGGAAGGAACGAAAAGAAAAGAAACAACAAATCCAAAAAAACAGTGCCAAGATATTCATGAAATTAAAAGGACATGAGCTGCAATGGCCTCAAAGTCTAAAAACTGATGGGTGGATAAGTACAAAGTTTTAACCTTATAACAGAATATTATTCAGGCAAAAAAAAAAAGAATTAAATGCTGATTAATGCTACCACATTGTTAAATCTTGGAAAGATGATGCTAAGAAAGAAGTCAGGCATAGGAGACCAAACATTATGTGACTCCATTTACAAAAACCAAACCAGAGAGTATATCAGTGTTTGTCAAGGAGGGGAGGGGAGGGGGGGGAGAGGAGGCGAGAAGACGGGAGGAGAGGACAGGCTCCAGGGGCCAGCTTTTTTGCAGAGTGATAGAAACACTGTGAATATAGCAAAAACTTCTGAATGAATCATACCATTTAAAAGAGTGACTGTTGGGGCCAGGAGTTTGGCCTAGTGGTTAAAGTGCTTGCCTAGCATGCATGAAGACCCGGGTTCGATTCCTTGGTACCACATACATAGAAAAAAGCCAGAAGTGGTGCTGAGCTCAAGTGGTAGAGTGCTAGCCTTGAGAAAGTCCAAGGACAGTACTCAGGCCCTGAGCTCAAGTCCAGGACTGGCAAAAAAAAAAAAATAAATAAAAGAGTGACTGTTATAGTATTATGGATCATATTAATAAATAAAATAAATAATAAAAATGAAACCACTGACTTCCTCTGGTGTTGATAATGTCAGTGGGCATTTTTAAATCCCTATTTTACAAATGATGCCCTAGAAGTTAGTGAGCTATCCAGACTAACAAATAGCTAGCAAGTGGTAGAACTAAAAATCAAAACAAGGTGTGGGCAACAAGAACTATCAAGAACAGAGAACAGTTTGTATCCATATGGTATCTATTGTATGTCAGGCCCATTTACAGACATTCTCTCATTTATTGTTACACAGTAACAGTCACACAGTATTCCTAAGCACTGTGATCCTAGTTTTTTTTCTTTATTAACATTGATTTTTACATCGTATTTTAAATGACAGGTTTAACAAACAAGTGTTCAAGAAGGGAATCTCTATATACAATCACTGGGACTTAGTATTTAGAACTTAATCAAAATTAGCCTAAGGGTTTGTATGTCATAGAAACATATTAATTTTAGAAAATAAAACATTATGTCTATAGAGTCATAGGTTTTTATATCTATATAGTTATGTTTGTATTTCCATTACCATGTCCATAGCATTGGGTATGCAGATATTGAGTCCTCGCTCTTGTACTCTTTGGATTTAATAACCACATGTGATCCTAGTTTTTAAAAAGGAAGACCAGGAGCAGGTGAAGGTGGTGCAAGCTTCTAATTCTAGCTACTGAGGATTGGGATTCAAAGGCAGCCCAAGCAACCAAGTCCATGAGATTCTTAACTCCAATGAACTAGCAAAATGCTGGAAATAGAGGTGTGGGTCAAGTAGTAGAATACCAGTCTTGAGAAAAGTGAAGGGAGAGCACCCAGTCTGAGCCTGAGTACAAGCCCCAGTACTAGCATCAAAATAATAATAATAATAATAATAATAATAATAATAATAATAATAATAATTACAGGGGAATAGGAGTCCCAGACTAGCTATCTATCTCAAAGTCCTGTTTCAAGAGAGGAAGTTTTCATTCTAATCCAAGAATGCTTAGCCCGGGGGTCTCTTTAAGTCTCCTACACTCAGTTCTGAAATTTCCCTGGCTCTCAGACAGCATCACAGCCCTGGAGGAGCCAAAAGGAATGCCCTGCCTGACGGTGATTCCAACAGGACAGGCTCAGCTTAGGACACAGAGTGTCTTCAAAAATCAGAACTCAACGGACTGGGAGTTTGGCCTAGTGGTAGATTACTTGCCTAGCATGCACGAAGACCGGGTTCGAGTCCTCAGTACCACATACATAGAAAAAAGCCCGAAGTGGTGGTGAGGCTCAAGTGGTAGAGCTTTAGCCTTGGGAAAGTCCACGGACAGTGCTCAGGCCCTGAGCTCAAGCCCAGGACTGGCAAAAAAAAAAAAAAAAATCAGAAGTCAAATCCATGTGTATGACCTGGACAAAGTCTTCAAGGCTGGTGTTGAAGCCACATGGAAGGGGGAATGGAGTGTTAAACAAAAGCAATGTGAGATTACCCATGCAGACAACTCTACCACAAGACAAGACTGAATGCATAAGCAGCCAGCCCACTCTAGTTATGGTTGTGGGCCCAGACTATCTGGTAGCTACAATGAGCTGGTTGTAGGGACACATAGCTGGAGAGAATGAGGCAGGAGAACTGTGAGTTCAAGGCCAACTTGGGCTTTACTTTTAGCCAGTTATGTTGCACACACCTGAAATCTTAGAACTCAGGAGGCTTAAAGCAAAAGGATCATGAATTCCGGCCTAGCCTTGGATATACAGTACATTTAAGGCCAACCTGAGCTACACAGGGAGACTCTATGTCTCACAAAACCAAGGGCTGGACTGTAACTCAGTGGTGGAACAATTGGGTAACACACTCATGACTCTGGCTTCCATCTCCAGTACCTTCCAAATAACTAAATAAAGCTATAATGAAACTATGAGGTTTGCTAAAGACCCTTCCACCCCCGCAATGTCATCCTCAGCGTAATGGTTTTGTCGGTGGTGAGGCTTGAACTTAGGGCCTGAGCATTGTTCTTAAGCTTTTTCCATTCAAGGTTCCCACTCTATCACTCTGAGCCACAGTGCCACTTCTAGTGGTTAATTGGAGATGAGAGAGCCTCAGAGAGATTCTTCAGCCTGGGCTGGCTTTGATCTGTGATATTCGGATCTTAGCTTGCAGAGTAGCTAGGTATTATAGGCATGAGCCACCAGTACCCAGCTGCCCCCACCCTTTTCTTAGCTCTCTTCAAATCTAAACAATCTTACACTTCTATTTATGATGTTTTACGCCAGGCTCTGTGGTTCATGCCTATCATCCTCGCAATGTGGAGGCTGAGAGTCAGTGGCTCAAGATTGGAGGTCAGCCCAGGCAAAAATATTCATGAGATGCCTCCTCAACAGAAGAAGCAAGGTGTGGCAAAACATACCTGTAATCCCAGCTAGAGGGGCAGGGGTGGGGAGAGGGAAATGGGGAGCAAGACATGAGAAAGGGTATCAATGTTTGTGAAGTAATGCACCTTCTATCTGGTGAATATAATGTAACCCTTCTATTAATTACAATAAAAAATATATGGGGGGAAAAAAAGGGTAAAAGTAACTGGGTGCGGTGGCTCACACCTGTAATCTTAGCTACTCAGGAGGCTGAGATCTGAGGAACTCCAGCCCAAGCCCTGAAGACCTTGAGACTTTTATCTCCAATTAACCACTAGAAAATCAGAAGTGGCGCTGTTGCTCAAGGGATAGGGTGCTAGCCTTGAGCTGAAGAGCTCGGGCACAGCACCCAGGCCCAGAGTTCAAGCCCCACAACTGATAAGACAAAAAAAAAAAGTAAAAGTGTAGGAATGAGGTTCAGACAAGCAGATCCAATCTCAAAATATCGAGCACATAAAAAGGCTGGAGGTGTGGCTTAGCAGTTAAATATCTGCCTCACAAACCCAAGGACTTAAGAGGTATCTTTAAGTCTGGTCTGGTGGGTCATGGGTCACAGCTGAAGTTTCAGCTACCTGAGAGACTGAAGAAAGAGCACTACTTCCCCTTCCTCTCTTTACCTGAGCCAGGAAATAGAATCAGCCATGGCAACACAGCAAGGCCTCATCTTGAAAACAACAGGGATTATCTTTTATTTGCACTCAAACATAGGAACATTCTCCTGTATTTTTACTAGAAGTTTCCAGAAAGGAGAGTCTGTGTCCAATTTGGGGAAGTTCCTGCTTTCTGCAAATGCCATTCCACTCTCTTTAGGGGATGGGTGTATTTTGAAGTGTCTGCAGCTTAAAGAACTAAGTTTTTAAAAGGAAGCTGGTATTATGATGCCAACTATACAAAGAATGTAAATATTACACTGGTGATTCTCCACAAAAAAGTATCACCTGAAAAGTTAAAAAAAAAAAGTCAAATGGTCTCACAATACCCACATAACGGACCTGCCTCACAAATTCAAGGCTTTAAAATTGTATGTATTTTTTGTTTATCAGAATGAATGGGCAATCCTTCCTAGGGAAGACAGCCTGTTCATTGAATGCAGAGGATACATTTACAAAACTGAGTTTACAAAATAAGTAGCTGTATATTTTCCATCCACAGTCAAGTCCATGTCAGGAAGCTTTATCTTTTAGGCCAGGTGTGGTGGGGCATATACCTAGAATGCCAGCTCCTTGAGAATCCCAGCTGCTGTGCTCTTTGGCTACCAGCACAATTGTGGCATTCTTGTGGGCAGTGAATAAATGGGGTGACACTCCTTCCTTAGGAGGGATCAGCTCAAGTCCTCATTTATTTTAAGATAGTAAAAAGCCTTTGTTGTTAAGGACTGACCTCAGCCTAAACAGCCAGAGGCCAGACAGGAAGACTGAATAAGAAGCATGGAGCCTCATAAAGGAACAACCATAAATTAGACCTTGTCTTTGCAAATGATTCAGCTAACTCCTTGATACAGCCAGCCATGTGAGCTTGAGAGTGTATTATTACAGAACAAATTGGTTTGGAGCAGGGATGACCTTGAAGAAAGAACCAAAGCACGAACTATGGATGATACTGCGGATACTGTCATCCCAGCCAGAGCTACTTGTCCAGGTCAGGTTCCCACACTTTGGCCACTATGGACCCTGTTTTCCAACAACTCACAGCTTACTCCTTCTTCTGGAAAAGCCTGGGAAGTCACACTATCCCTCTGAGACCAGACCTTCTGCTAATGTGTTAATATGTGGCAGAAGAGGGTGGCCATCTTGGGCTGTCCATAGCCCTCAGCATCCCACAACTGTGCCTTGTTTTCCTTTTGTGTGCCACATCACCCCCTGGGTCCTCCAAAGTATCAGGCTCTGTTTCCAGGCAACTCCACCTAAGACACAATGTGCTGACATCAAGAGAAACTAGAGATTTCCAAGGCTGATGTCTGCATGCAAATAAGAGGAAAGGCAGATAATGAGTGGTTTATAAAAGACAAGACACTGTGTGACACCCAGGAGATTCTAATAATGACAGGGTCACAATGAGAAGGCCTGGAGTGCCAGCCTCAGGGCTACAAGCATGGTGTCCCTCTCCTTCCTTGTCCGGACACCAGAGGCCTTGCTCAGGTCCCTTTCTCAGCCTCTTCTTCTGGATTTGAAAATTAACCACCACCAGAATTATGAATGTATAGTTCACATAGCAGAGAGTTCCGGTGGTCTAACTCCTTTGAATGATTAGCCTGCAGTTAAACACAATGCATACCAGCCAGCTGGAACTTGATGTGTCAATGATGGGGAGAGGGCTGTTTGGGGAGAAGGGGAAGATGGAGATGAATAGAGAGGAAGGGAAGGAGACTGTAGTTATAATATTCAATGGATATATGTGAAAAGACTAGAAAAATTGAGAGGATGAGTGGGGTTGAGAGACATGGGAGAGCATGGAAGAGATGACAAAGACCAAGATGTACTATACTTGGAAAACAACATGTTGACTTGGAACCCCTTTGCACAATACTTAATGATAATAAGAATAATAAAGACAAGAATTATGAAGGGACACTAAAAATCAGAAAGACTATTAGGAAACAGGATACTCAAGAGTCTTAAGCTACTTGCCCACAGCTACACCATTACTGGTGAAGAGAAAAGGTAATTAGACAGCAGAAGTCTGGCCTGCACCTGCTTACTCAAGAGATCTGTGTTAACCCCTTCAAAGCTCATGTGAAACGAACACCCAACATGAAGATCCCTAATACTTACTTTTTTTGCCCCAGATGTGTTCAGGTTTAAATCTACACAAATGAAAATACTCAGGCAACTCCAAATCTAAGGATTATCTGCAAAACCAGTGATTTCAAACAACCTTTGATTTCTTGAAAGATTATCTATGATGGTGTTAGGATTCGCAATAATTAAAGAAAAACATGGAGAAGTGCTGGCTGCACTCACAGATAGACCTGATCTTGTACAGCTTCAAAACTTGTTAGAAGTACCAAAGAACAAATGAGTGTATCTGAATAAGGGCCTAGGTTAGATAACACAGTATTAATATTAGGTTTTCTGAATTGCAAGTTTTCTAATGGTTCTGTTGAAAGATGCACTGAGGATACGAAAGCCAAATAATTTAATAAGAAAAATGTGGAAATACTCACATGAGCTAATTCTTATCCCTTTTTTCAAAAGGGGAAAAAACAAACAAAAACTTGAGAGACATAAAGAAAGTATAAAACATTTTAACTGGGGTATAGTATAGTTCTTATAACTTTTCTAGCCTGAACCATCTCAAAAGAGCAGGTTGAAGAAAAAGTAATAATATCCATCATATTGATGGCTTATTCAACTATTACCATGATGTCCCTGCATCCATTATGGATATCACAGGGGAGAAGGGGGAAGAATTTCAGATACAAATTCAGTGGGAGACATATAAGCAGTAGATGTCTCCATGGGCAGAATACAAATATCCACCAAGTCCTTTGCACACCCACCTCCATGGCAACCAAACCTGGGTTCCGTGGCTCTCCTACCCTTGGGTCATGCTCCATTTAAAGCTCTTTGGAGACAGAGTCCTGGTGATTTTAGATGGAGTCATTCATGCCAAAACCAAATGGTCACCTGTCCACTGAAGAATTAGGAAAGAGATGTCGGCCATTTCCCATACAGGATGGTTCCAGTTGGCACAACAAAGACATTTGTTCTGCCTTAATTTTTTTTTCCCAGTTCGGGGCTTGAGCTCTGGACCTGAGCACTGTCCTTGGGTTTTCTCAAGGCTAGAACCCTACCACTTAAGCCACAGCACCAATTCCAGCTTTTTCTATGTATGTGCTACCAAGGAATTGAATCTGGGTCTTTGTGCATGCTAGGCAAGCACTCTACCACTAGGCCAAATTCAAATGATCAATCCATTTCCAGTTCCCTATTTCAGAATAATGTGTTACTGAAGTCTACACTGAAAATTGAAGACAATTAAAATGTTCAAATACTCAGGGGTTTTCCTTTTTGATAGAATGAAATACAGAAGCATGTGTATCTACAAGGTGAAAAGATCCCCAGCCTTCTCAATGTATGTAACAAAGCAAGTCTCTCAAAGACAAGTGGCACATATTTTCTCTTATCTGTGGAAGCTATGAGAAGAAAAGCGAAACAACAAAAATCATGAAACTAAAGAGGGTCTTCCAGCAAAGTAAAAGGGAAGGAGAAAATAAGGCAGAGGGAGGTAAGTGAAGTGAGGATGCTGGGTCTAGCTAGCAGTATCTTGGTCACATGGTGGATAGGGAATTGGGTTTCACTGGCGCCATCTTGTCTTCATGGTGGAGGAAGGGGAAGTATCACCTCCCAGGTGATGGGTGTGCCTGAATTCCCAGAGACAGGGGCAGGGATTTGGACAATAGGTGACTGAATCTGTCAGTTCTGTGCCTGGAACTTGGGAGATTCTCCAATTTCCTGTGGCCTTACTCCCAGACCTGATCCTATTTTAGGGTCAGACCAGCTCAGACACCATTATGCCAGGCTTTGTGTACAGTTTCCTTTTTCTGGCTCTCCTCTTGTCATTATGGCATCCCACTTGAGCTCTCTATTGGGATTGATCTTGGTGGCATTGTTTTTCTGCTCTTTCTTTCTTCTCTACTCTCATGGCTCAGTTTTCTAACAGTGTTAAGTGCATTTGCAGGCCTATAGGTCATTGTGAAAGAGCCCACCTGAAGACACCAGCTTTCTAAAAGACTCCCAATCTACTTCTCAAAATATGGATTTTCTGTATCTTGCCAACTGGATTCATCTTACAACATAAGAAAGAGTAACAGAAAGACAATATGATCAAAATATACAATATGGAATGTGGAAATGCTATAATGAAATCCCTTCCTCTGTATAACACAACAATTAAAAGTATACATGAAATATATGTTAATATATAATACAAAGTAATTCCACATCTTCACTGGGTTGAACAATTAGATTTGGAGGGAGGTAGTGCTACTGAAATTTGAATTAATGGCTTGTGTTTATTAGCCAAATGAGCTATCATTTGAGCAATACCTCCAGGCATTTTTGCTCTACTTATTTTTTAGATACAGTCTTGCAGTTTTACCTGAGCAAGCCACAGACTATTATTCTATCTACCTATCTTATCTATCTATACATACCTCTGTCAGAGCTTGAATTATAGATTTTTCTGCACCATATCCAGCTTGTTCATTGAAATAGGGGCTTCTTAACTGTTTGCCCTAGCTGTCCTCTAATCTCCACCCTTCTAATTTCTACCCCTGTAGGAGCTCAGATTATAGGCATGAACCACCACAGAGTCCCCTTAATTATTATTTTTTAAATGTCCAATTTATATCATGTGTTTCAAGTTTTAAGGACAAAATCTGTTTCAGTTAAATATTTAAAATATAGTAATGATTTTCCTTTCTAGAACAGGCTGATTAGGGATTAGTTTGGATAAATAATAACCTGTGAAAACCTTTTTTTTTTTCCTTCCTTTTTCAGTGTAAGGGGTCCTAGTACACGAAATTTTGTTTCCTTTAAAGAAAGGGGAAAAAAAGCCCAGAGGCCTATACCTGTAACTCCAGCTTCTTGGGAGACTGAGATGTGAGGATCAAAGCCAGAGTGGGAAAACAAGTTGACTAGACTCTTACCGCCTGTTAATCAGCAAAAGGCCAGAAGGAGAGGCATGACTCCAGTGATAGAGTGTCAGCCTTGAACAAAAAAAAGCTATATGACAGCACAAGGCCCTGAGTTTAAGTCCCAGTACCAGCACACACGCACGCACACACAAAAATGAAGCTTCCCCTGTTTCCTCATATGTGCCTAAGAAATGGTTACAGAATGAAGACAAATGGATGTAGCCAATGATTACCAATTAAATGCAGACCTTGTCCATAAAACAAAACAACCAGAGTCTAGATCCCATGTTGCTTTTTCCTATGACTTATGACCTAAGATCCATCATACTCAGCCACTAAATGAAGAATTCAAAAACAGCCAAACAAAAACTATACTAGTAGATTTTTTGATATTTTATCCTATCTCAATAAACAGTTAAAAGCTGACAGTATTTTTCAAAGTCAGGCAGAATACTATAGTGATAGAGATTTTCTTTCAACAATCAATGCCATTTTTTTTTTTTTTTTTTTTTTTGCCAGTCCTGGGCTTGAACGCAGGCTCTGAGCACTGACTTGGACTTTCTCAAGGCTCTACCACTTGAGTCACAGCACCACTCCAGCTTTTTCTAGGTATGTGATGCCAAGGAATCGAACCCAAGTCTTCATGCATGCTAGGCAACTACTCTACCCCTAGGCCAAACTCCCAGCCCCAGACCAATGCCAATTTCAACAGTGTTAAGTGAAATGACAGGTGGCTATTGGTTTTGGACTGAACTCCTCACCCATACTAAAGTTCATGTCACTGAACTGAAATAAAACTATTTATTTGACCTGAGAAATCCAGCTCAGAGACAGGGAATCCAGCCAGTCTCTCCCAAAGACCAGTTTCATTTGGCATAAAAATGCCCTTTGCCTTAGTCTTTGAAAACAGGTAACCAGCAGTTCTCTGGTGTTCACCTGTTACTTGCTACTCTTGCTCCCTGTTTCTGTCTTACCAGTAACCTTTAAATGCTTTTTTGTTCTTTGCTCTCACTTTCTTCAGCCCTTCTGGGCCAATACAACCAAGTTCCTCTCCTCTGCTTATTAGAATAACTATTCAATTTTATGAAATGAAGTATTTCTCAATTCTACAATACAAAAGTAAATCCAACTGAGATCTTTAAACTATTGTCATTTTGCCCTCAAACAATAGTCACATATATTGAATGCCATTTCCTAATTCTAGTAGAAGATACAAAAATTTATCCTTTAATCAAAAGTAGTGATATACGAAAGTGGGGTCAGCTTAAAGAAAGGGAGTAGTAAGCTACCAGAACAAATGGCAGGAGAATAACAAAGCATGGCAGAAATATGATGGAAAATTGGGATAATGTGGTTTGGAATGTGAAAATATTTATTAATATGTATAAGCCTATCTCTTTGACTCAAGGAGGAAGACCATCTTGTAAAAGTGTCTACTGACCCTGCTTGGACCCTTCTGGTTGAGTTTATAGCTGGCTGGCTGGATGGATGGGTGGATGGACAGATGGATCTAGTGCTAAGGATAAGAACCTTTCAGTTACAAGGGGAGCCTGAACCATCTTGTACACTATTTGCACTCCTGTCCACACCTACCATTACCTTTTGCATCACACGGATCTCTAAGTAGCTTGGTCTCATTCCCAGCCATATTCAGGCCTAGATAGAGTAGGTGTGATCTGGGGCCTCAGGTGGAAGTGATATCCACAGTTCATTGTGTGTGAGAAAGAGAAATGGCTCAGGGCACTGGGTCTCTCCAGTAGCTTCAGGCCTTCCCTCAGTCAAGCCCAACAAATAGAATCTGGGCTGTTTCATTCCCATCTCAAGACACAAAGGGCTCTTGTCCCTGTATGTATCGGGAAATGAGTGGCCAAACTCAGTGCAGCTACTAGAATCCTCCTGGCATATGGCCCTTTTCATGCCTGGGGCAAGCAAAGGAGGCAGCTCCAGTTCTTCCAGTACAACAGACTTCAAAAGATTTAGCAGTAACTTCCTCATGATTTCCTCTCCTAGAACACCCCTCTGGCCTTAGGTCAGACAGAAAATGGGGAGGGGTCTTTGGTGTAAAAACCAAAGAAGGGTTGTAGCCAAGAATGGTGATTTTGTCTACCAGCACAGGACACTGATGGGAAGAACACCAACCAGTGTGCAGAAGGAAAGCACCTTATTCCAGCACTAGAAATAAGTAGGCTTAGGATTGACAACTACAGCTTTTTGAGCACAGGAGAAACTAGCAGATATGATAGTATTCACAGAGAAAAATCATGCCTGAGTCTTGCAGGAAGTCATGGCGGGAAACTGGGTACTTGGGCATGGAGGTGGGGAGGCCTTTGTCATTCCCTCACTGAAGTCTTATTTAGTAAGTACAATCTAAACAATTCTTAGTATTAGTATGACAAAGACAGACAATAATAGTCTATGGGGGAAAACATCCATCTAATAAAAACCTCTGGCATGAGAAGTATGTTTGTAATTGTCACTAAATATGTGCATGCATGCATGCACAAGTGCACACACACACATGCACGTACAGCAAAAACTTCCCAGAAAATCATCAATTAAAAAAACAACAAATACCTAGTAGTAGATATCCAATGGTTGCTTAGCATGACAGTAAATCCTTAGAATTCTGAAACAGAAGGAAGGAGGAGGAGGCCTGGATTCTCCAGGGTACTGCTGGTGGTACTGCTGGGCCCTGGCCAATGTTCCCCATTTACTAAATAAACAATCGGCAGGTGAGCTACCCAAGATTTCTGGAAAAGGTGATGAACACAGTGCAGGAAAGGAAACCCTCACAAAGACCATTGTGTATTTGCCAAAGTTGGGTGCGATCTTAGAAGCCATCCAGTTACTTCCCTATTTGAAGGCAAAATATTAATAGAATGCATGCTGGGCCACCCCACCACTGAGCCTCAGTTTTTCTCTTTACTTTTTAGGTCCAGTATTAGAGCTTGGATTTAGGTCCTTGAGCTCTTGCTTGGCTTTTTCTGCTCAAAGCTGGGACTTGGGTCCCAGAGTGTGGCCTAGTGGTAGAGTGCTTGCCTAGCATGCAAGAAGACTCTGGTTTGATTCCTCTGTATCACACACACAGAAAAAGCCGGAAATGGTACTTTGGCTCAATTGGTAGGTCTCTTGCCTTGAGAAAGCCTGAAGACAGTGCTCAGGCCCTGAGTTAAAGTCCCAGGACACATGTGTGCGCACGCACACACACACACACACACACACACTCACACACACGTACACACACACATAAAGCTGGGCATGGTAGCTCACTTCTGTAATCCTAGTTATTCAGGAGACTGAGCTCTGACAATCACAATTCAAAGCCAGCCTGTGCACTAACGAATGTGAGACTCTTATCTCCAGTTAACCACTAGAAAACCGGAAGTGGTGCTGTGACTCCAGGGGTAGGGTGGTAGCCATGAGCTGAAGAGCTCAGGGATAGCGCCCAGGCCTAGAGTTAAAGCCCCATGACCAAAAAAAAAAAAAGCTGAACTCTACCACTTCAGCTATCACTCCACTTTCAGTTTTTTGCTGGTTAACTGGACATAAGAAAGAAAGAAAACATTTTTTAAAAGAAAAATCTGTGACTTTTCAGTTTGGATTAGTTTTGAGCTGCTAGCCTCAGATTTCAGCCTCTTGAGTAGCTAGGATTATAAACATGACTCACCTTTTACCTGGCTTAGCCCCAATTTTCAAACTGGATGTTTGCCTGGAGCATACAAATCAGTATTTCAATTCTTTGAACACTTAAAATTCTGAAAGGAAAGATAATAACTGATATTCTGGATCAGGTTTTTGGAGCGAGAGAGCCACAACTTCCTAAAAGAGCTTTTACTAAGAGCAAGGCCTAGGGGAATTCTGTGAAAAACTTTCAGAGTGTTCAGTGATTTGAAGATTCTATCTCCTGAGGTCCAAAAGGAAAGGACAGACTGAAAGACCCCAGGTCAGAACCATAGTGCTGTCATCTTAAAGTTTAACTCATGCTTTTGCTAACTAAGGAACAGTGGCAAGTTGGCCATAGATTAAGGGAGCTGGCAAGCAACTTGTTCACTCACACCTCAAAGCAGTGATGCTGTGAGGTGCGGGGGAGAAGCTGACAGTCAGGGTTTACATAGTCTCCTCAAAGGCAAATGTCACAGATTTACACCCATCAGGTGGTCGGATGAGATAAGATGGGGATTGGGGAGCTTCCCAGGCTGGTGGAAACCAACGGGAAGTTCTAAGACACTGGGTCCCATTCAACTGTCAGAGAGTAGTTTTATGGTTTGGGAACTAATGCTATACAATGCTATACATGCAGTCTAATTTTCACACCAAATAGGTTGGTTCCTGGAGCTTATGGACATCTGTGTGAACAATGGCTGACTAGGGCTCAGAAGTTCCTGTTTGTGCAGCCTCTGGGTCCTTGGAGATTTTTATTCTGCTTACTGATGGGGAATGGTTTTGGATCTGGGGTTAGTTATTTTTCATCTTCATACCCTGGGCAGCTTAATGGACAAGACGGTTGCTGCTTCAGAATGAGGGCGCTTTTTAATAGTTTGTAAGCACACCTTACTAATACCTGTATCTCTCATAATTGGGCAGGGACTTGTGTAAAACCCGACCCTGCCCCTTCCCCATGGTAGTAGTTTTTACAAGCTTAGCCCACGTTCTGCTTGTTCTGTTATCCGTAATGTCCTGTTTGCTCTGCTATCTGTAGTCGACAACTAGCCGGCAGTAGCACCATCCAGGCCTTGAAAGGAGCTAATTCTATAACAGGTCAAGGGACATTTTCCCCAGGACCGTGGGCCCGTTAAGGAGCAGACTTCTGTGCCTGACCAAGCTGTTTCTGGCCTCTGTACAAATTGTTTAAACCCCCCCATGTAACACTTTCCCTGGGAGGTTGCTTGGAAGACCCCTCCTTCTCCTCAAGGCCTGGGATTAGGGCAAAGGGCAACTGCCCACGGCCTGTTATCTAAATCCTGCAGCTAACCAGCATTCTGGGCCTTGAAAAGAATAAACAACATGTGTTAACTAAATTAGGGTTGTTTTCCCATACCAGGGGCCGGAGATGTGTAACTCAGCACGTACACTCTATTGTACTCTATCTAAATGATAATTGGTCAAAATGTATAATTTGTTTCACAAGGATTGGCTGCCTGCGTGCAGACCTGGTTGTGATACTTTAAACTTATTGGCTGTAAAAGCGCGGCCTCTGTTGTAACGGACTGTAGGACTGTATAAAAAGTCACTCCCGAGACAGATCGGGGCTCTCAGCCACTGACCCAAACCTCACAGATCTCGAGGTCACGTGTACCTGAGAAGCCCGAGCATATGCCCGAATAAAATCCTCTTGCCTATTGCATCCAGTGGTCCCTGTGTGTGTCCTTGGGTGCGGGTCTCCGCGGGTCTTTCAAGACGAATGAGGCCTGGCTACATCCTGGGCAGCTCTAAGAAAGATGAAGTGATTTTGCCTAGGAACTTCCTCTCTCTGACTCTCTGCCTCCAGATGAAAAGACCAGATATGGAGTCAAAGCTGCCAGAGGCATTCATTCGTTCCTGTAAGAATATGAAAAAGAAACAAAGGACCCGTTGTCCTGGTTGCCCTTGGAGCTGAAAACAGCCTAGAGAAGGAGCCAGGCGTGCTCCAGGCACAGCCCTGCCACCCTCCCCTGAGCCCTGAGCAGTGGCCTGTACCCAGCCTCACAGAAAAGCAAGTTCTCCTTGCATTTGCACTTTCTGCTGCGTAAGTGCTTTGAGCTACTCTGATGTTTCCTGGCATGACTAATTCACCAAGTGAATTCTAACTAAGCAGATATCAGTGGCAGAGCCTTGTAGCAGGGAGGCAAATCCAGCAAGGTATAAAGCAGAATATACAATGATACAGCTACTGGCTCAGCATGAGTGAAGCCCTGGGTTTGATACAAAGCACTAAGTGAAAAAGAAAAAAATAAAATAAAATGAAACCAACCTACAAGATAAATCTCACTATATAGTGTGCTGGTGTTAAAAAGATATATCTTGCCAGATCCTGGTAGTTCCCACAAGTAGGCTTAGCTAGTCAAGAGGCTGAAATCTGAGGACTGTGGTTTGAAGACAGCCAGGGCAGCAAAAGTTCTTGAGACTCTCACCTCTAGTTAAACACCACAACATACAAACAAAGTAGAAGTGGAGCTCAAGTGGTAGAGAGCTAGTCTTGAGCAAAAGCAGCTCAGGAAGAGTACCCAAGCCCTGAGTTCAAGCCCCAAGACTGGCAGTCATGCATATACACACACACAAATGATGTGGCTGAAGTTTACTGTCAGAAAAGCCATACACCAAGTTGATCAGGTTCAACAAAAATGGAATCAAGTGAGGTGTGGTGAATCATACCTGTAGTCCTAGATACTAGGATGCAGAGGCAGAATTGCTTGAGCCCTGAAGTTCAAGAAAAGCCTGGTGGCAGAGAGATGTCACAAACACACACACATACAAAAGCCTTCAGGACAACGAAAGAAATGGAGGCATTTCTAGGACCTTCGTGCACTTTCAGGATGAACAAAAACACCTTGTCAGTCAGTGAAAAACCTGTAAATGATCTACCATTTAAATGTGGGCAAAGCAAAGCAAAAACATGATCAATCAAGATATGCACTAAAGAAATAAAACAGTTAACTCGACAAAGAAACAACAATCAAAAAAGTTGTGGTTCCAGACAAAAATAGTTGTGAATTCAAGGTTTTGTTTTCTGAGACAAGGTCTCACTGCAATCCAGGTTAGCCTCAGATTCTTGGATCCTCCTGATACAGCCATTTGACTGCTAAGATTATAGTCACGTGCTACAACTGCTAGACTCGTCCTCATTTCTATTTTATTTTTGTGACTTTTTTTCTACAGTGTGTCCATGTTGAACTTTTAGTAATTTTTTTTAAAAAAGAAAAATGTAAATGTTCTTTTAAAAAAATCCCCATGTATGACTGGTACCATTAACTGAAAAAGGCTAAATACCTTTTTTTTTTTCTTTGATGATACAGGGTTGCATACTTGCTAGGTAAAGTGCTCTGTGCTCATATACATCCCCTGGCCTCAAGCATCTTTCAGATATCTCAAAAAGCTTTTCCAGCCTATTTTTCTGTCTGGAGAAAGAACATGGGCAGGTAGGAAGGGTGATTACTGTCACCCAAGAACTCATGGGAATTGGATTGTAAGCAGTGGTTCATACCTATAATCCTGGCTGCTCCAAGGGCAGAGATTCAGAAGGAACACAGTTCAAGGCTGGCTTAGTCTAAAAGTTCTCCAGATTCTATTTCAACCAATAGGTGAGTATGATAGTATTTACCTGTCATCCTACTTATAGGGGAGGCCTAAGTCATGGTTACAGGTCTGGTGGTGCAGGAGACCCATACAATTCTATTTGAAAAATTACTAAAGCAAAAGGAGCTGTAGGCCTAGCTCAACTAGTAGAGCACCTACCTAGCAAATATAAGGCTTTGTGTTCTAACTTCAATAATGACAGAAAAAAAAATAAAATATTTCAGGAATTTTGTTTACAATTCTTTGAAATAGACAAAATAAGAGAAAGAACCATAAACTGTGAACACCAAATATGTTATTTTCTTCGGGGGGAGGGGTCAGTTGTGGGTCTTGAATTCTGGACCTGAGCACTGTGCCTAAAGTCTTCAGCTAAAGGCTAGTACTCTACCACTTGAGCCATTTCTGGCTTTTTCTATGTATGTGGTACCTGGGAATTGAACCCAAGGCTTCATGCATGCTTGGCAAGCACCCTATCACTAGGCCACACTCCCAGCCCCATCAAATATGTTTTGAAAGGGCCTAAAATCCTGCGAGATAAGCCAAACACTCTGTAGCAGATGAATCCTGTGAATGTCTCGTTCTACCAACGCAGACACAACTCACAATAAAGGAAGAAACCTAACTTTAACACATTCATATTGTCTCTCTCTCTCTCCCCCCTTCCCTTCCCCCCATCTCTCTCCCTTCCCGTCCTTTCCCTTTCTGCTTCTCCATTTTTCCTCCTCTCCTCTTTCCCTACTCCCTTCTCCTGTTTCTTTCCTATTCTTATCCCTCACCCCCCTTGCTCAGTGCTCAAGAGTGAACCTAGCTAGGGCCCTGAGAGCTAGACAATCATTCTTCCACAGGCTCTATCTCCAGGCCCTAGCTGATTAGCTAGTGTGACTGTTTCTTGAAGAGGCTTCTCACTGATGCAGGGTAATGTTAGCATAGGCCCCAAGTTGGACTAATATGACCTTTGATCTAGGCAGTTTTCTGGAGATGGGAGGAGAGAAAACCATTTATTTTTCTGGCTAACACTGCGCATGACACAGATCCTGTGTACGAGGCCAAAATACAAACTGACTTTGTATCCAGTGGTTTGTGTTTGCTCCCAAATGACCACAGGAATATACCCTCCAAAATCAGACATGGATATCTTTTCAATATGGGAACTTGTGCTGGATATGGACATATTCTGAATTTAAAGGCAGAACTGAAACTCCAAGAATAACTGTACCATATTTACACACATATATTTATTAGTTATGATACAAAGAATGGCTTTGGACAAATCAGTGCACAAAATGCTGAGCTTTTCTACATATAAACACTGACAAAGAAAAACAGGCTCTTAAGAAGTAGGGAGAAGCTGGCACAAGAGGCTCGTGCCTATAATCTTAGCTACTCAGGAGGCTAAGTTCTGAGGCTTATGGTTCAAGGACAGCCTGGGCAGGAAAATCTTTGAGATTCTTATCTCCAGTTATCCACAAAAAGCTGTAGCTTAAGTGGTAGAGTGCTAGCCTTGAGCCAAAAAAGCTCAGGGACAGTGCTTAGGCCCTGCTGAGTTCAATCCCTGGGACCAGAAAAAAACAAACCAAAACAAAACATCTTTCATTGCCAGGTGTTTTTGTTTTGTTGTTGTAAGTGTATTAGATCTAAAATCCAGAAGAAGAAATATATCTAGCAAAAGGGACATGTGTTATATATATTTTTTCTTTTTTTCTGATTAGATGGGTTTTCATTGGCTTTTGCCTGGGGCTGGCCTCAAACTGTGATCTTCCCAATTTTAATCTCCTGAGTAGCTAGCATTATAAGAGTAAGCTACCCTGCTTGGCTTATGTGTAAACTTTTTCATAATTTCTGGACAACTTTGCCCCTTTTTTATCTCCCTTCCCCAAATAACTCTTTCCATGATCTTATTTCCAAAAATATCACCCAGTGATCTGGCTATGAGCTTAATACCCTGACTTTAGCTTAGAACTTAGACATGAGAAATATGACATTCTGTCAAAATCAGAATTCCCATTCCTGAATCTAGTAACACTGAGAAAAAGACTTAAGCCACAGCATCCTGAAACACATACCTGTCTACATCCATTGCATTTTCAAATACTCAACTAATATAGACAACCAAATGGCTAAAATGAAAAAAATCACAAGTGTAGACAAGAACAGAGATCCAGAACTCTCATACACACCAGGTAAGTAAACACACATTGATATAATCCCTTTGGAAAGCTGTTACCCTCTACTGGAGTTGAATAAATAACCACTGCACAACCCAGTAATTCTACTTTTCTACTAATCTGTCATGAAGAAATATGCATAAGAATGTTCCTAATAACATCATTCAAAGTAACTTCAAAGTAGAACCAACTCAATATTTATCAATGGCATAATGCATTGTGGCATATGCATACAATGGAATATTATACCAAACACTGAATGAAGGAAGAGTTTTAAAAATACAGCTGGGGCCAGGAGTTTGTCCTAGAGGTAGAGTGCATGTCTAGTATGCACAGAGCCCCAGGTTTGATTCCTCAGTACCATATACATAGAAAAGCTAGAAGTGGTGCTGTGGCTCAAGTAGTAGAGCACAAGCCCAGAGAAAAGCCCAAGAACAGTGCTCATGCCCCGAGTTCAGTCCCCAGGACAGGCAAAACAACAACAACAACAAAACAAACAAAAAACACAGCTGGATGGTTCCGATCATAAAGTCTAAAAATGTGCAAAACTGAGACTGAAAGTACAGCTCAGTGGTAGGTATCTGTGCTGGGATGCACAGATTCTCTAGCCCTCAATCAGAAACAAAAACAAAAATCAAACTAGAACAACAAATCTGCAGCAGAGCTAATCTATAGCAATGTTAAGTGGAGATAGTGCAGGGTAGAATGGAAAGCTACAGGGAAGAAAGCCCTTGGAGAATGTTGGGAAGTTTCTGTTTTCTGATTTGGGTGCTCATAGTATGGTGTTTACTTTGCCAGAAATCTGTCTAGCAAGATATTTTATGTGTGTACTTTTGCTTAATTTTGTTTGGCATCAGTGGAAAGATTTTTTTTCCAAAGCAGTACTTAGTGAGAGTGCATCTCATTCAGAATGCAACCAAAGCAGCTATAGTTGTCTCAGAGACCTACTCTGTCGGAACTCTAGGAAGCTTTTTTCCAAGACTGTAAGCACAGTTTTTGTTCATTCTTGTGTTATAATGTCTAAGGGAAGACAGCAGTTTGGATCTCACATAGTAGTTTTCTGCCCCCGCCCACCTCCTTTTTTCTTTATTTTCTTCTTGAATACTACCAAGTAAGACCCTGTCTCAAAACAAATAAAACCCACTGTTTTTCAGTATAGTTATTTTTCTTACTCTGTTTTCACTTTATTTTTTTTAATGTTGTTTTTTATTATATTTATTTATTTATTTATTTATTTATTTATTTATTTATTTATTTATTTTGCCAGTCATGGGCTTGAGCACTGTCCTTGGACTTTCTCAAGGTTAGAGCTCTACCACTTGAGCCTCAGCACCACTTCCGGCTTTTTTTTCTATGTATGTGGTACCAAGGAATTGAACCCGGGTCTTCATACATGCTAGGCAAGCACTTTAACCACTAGGCCAAACTCCCAGCCCTCACTTTATTTTTTTTGCATTGAAAATACTATTCTGAGAGGAGCCCAGGATATAAGAACAAGTTGAAGACCTCAAGTTTATTCCAATATTTAACCATGGAGTAATCAAAATGTACCAACAAAAGTAATCCTCACCTTAGGGATTAGATGCTTTGTGGTGGCTGGGGCTGGGGCAGATAAGGTCCCCCATGGAGATGGGGTGTCAGAGGAAGCTAGCTGTGTCATATCCATGTAGACACCAGGAATGAACACCATAGTCCATGGCTGGTGGCTCCTTGTTTTTCAGAGAACTTCCAACTAAGGTGAATCTCTATAGCCTGAATTGTAGTTTCCCTTGTAGCCACAGCTAGTTTGCCTTAATTTTAGAAACAACTCAAAGTCCCATTTTTCAGCCCATCTTACATCACCATTGTTCAAAATGGAAAGAAATAAAAAAGCAAAATCATTATTTCTATTTAAAAAAATCAGACAGCTTGGTGCTGGTGGCTCATGCCTATACTCAGCCTATTAAGGAGGCTAAGAGCTAAGAAATTCAGTTTGAAGCCAAGCTCAGTAGAAAAGTCTAAGAGCTGGTCAAAGGCAGCCTGGGTAGGAAAGTCTGTGAATCACTTACCTCCAAATACCTACCAAAAAGCCAGAAGTCGAGCTGTGGCTCAAGTGGTACAGAGCTAGCCTTAAATAAAGAAAGTTCTGGGACAGCACCTAGGAACTGAGTGCAAGTCCCAGAAATGGCACCAAAAAAAAAAAAAAAAAAGAAAGAAAAAAGAAAGAAAGAAAGGAAGGAAGGAAGGAAGGGAGTGAGGGAGGGATAAAAGTATTATGAGAGGGGCCAGGAGTTTGGCCTAGTGGTAGAGTGCTTGCCTAGCATGCAGGAAGACCCAGATTTGATTCCTTGGTACCACATACTTAGAAAAAGCTGGAAGTGGTGCTAAGGCTCAAGTGGTAGAACTCTAGCCTTGAGAAAAATCCAAGGACAGTGCTGAGGCCCTGAGCTTAAGCCCAGGGCTGACAAAAAAAAAAAAGTATTATGACATACTTTTGGTCATTCTGAAATTTGAAAAGGAAAAGATGTAAGAAATGTCAGGGTTGATGGTGATACTTAGCTGTAGAACACGTGCTTAGCATGCCCAAGGCCCTGAGTTCAATCCCCAGTACCAAAAAATAAAAAATAAATGAGATGTGTGATTATCTCTCCTACACAATATCTTCAAAAGCCAGAGAATAAGTCTACACCCATATCAACTTGAGTGTGCTACATGTCATGAAGTCAGAGATGAAGATTCTGATAGTCCCTAACACTGCTTCCACCTGTAACATCCCCTGGGAATTATACCCTGGGGAGGTGTTCCTGGCCTTCTTTCTTCTGTTGTCTGTCACTTGTGGCATTTGAGATCTGTCACATGCTGCATTACCTAGTGGTGGGAGAAATTCACTCTGTAGTCATCAGCCTGGCCTACTAATTTAATTTTAGCTCAGAAAGGCAAAAGGTAAAGAGAAATCCTCTGCCTAAAGTTCCTAGGTATTTGGGCTACTCTGAATACAAGACAGAAAGAAAAATCTCTATTTGAAAATAATAGTGCATTTGTCAAGTTGATGGGGAAATAAAATCAGGTAAAGCCCATCAAATGAAAGTTAAAAAAACATTCTTTTATAGGGAAAGGGAGGGGGGGGGGAAATGAGGACATGGAAACATCTGGTCTACCTATGTCAATCTGTAGAGAAGGCAAAGCAATAGAAAACACACAAAACTTGCACAGGTAAGGCCAAATGCAACTCTTCTAAAAACACAAGGCATTAAGCACCACCTTCCAGCTGTCTAGTGCCTGCCTCCCTGACAGGATTGCTCTCCTTCAGTCTTTAGGCAGGAAACAAGTAGAGCTGGTTTGAAACTTGCCTGGACAACCAGAAGCATCTGGCTCATCTTGCCAGCAAAACTCACACCATAAATCTTAGCCTCATACCACTTCAGGCAGCCTCCACCTTACTGGTTGGGAGGAGGGAAGCTGATAATGAACCTTGTTTTCAAGGTACCAAGGATCCAAGACTTTCATTAAAAAGTTGTTTGTTTTTTTTTAAAGTGAGCATATTCTGTCTTTGTTAGCAAGGAATTACAACATCACAAAGCTAGAAGAGGTCAGCTCCTGCAGAGGTGACTCTTGTACCTTCATTCTTC
Source organism: Megascapheus bottae (assembly GCF_031878675.1). Lineage (NCBI taxonomy): Eukaryota > Metazoa > Chordata > Mammalia > Rodentia > Geomyidae > Megascapheus > Megascapheus bottae. The sequence goes on from NC_143526.1 coordinate 14,464,894, forward strand.
AGATTCTAACAAACAACAAAACAACCAGCCCTCTGGTTCAGAAAGTGTGGGACACTGAGCACAAGAATTGCGCTTAGCCAGCAAAACATAATGCTTCCCATTAATTATTTACAAGCACATCAAGTTTCTAAGATGCTGGGTTGCTTTCAGGTTAATGGCGAAGTGACGCTAATTTTTTTTTTCTGACCTGAGAATGCAAAATGAGTCCATCCTCTTTGGTTGGATCCCTTTAAACCTTCTGGAGACTGACAGGGCTACACTGAATTCTATTTTGCCCACGGAGGATCCACTGCGTTTTAATTTCCATCACTGTGAAATGGCACATACAATTCTAGGTTTCCGGGTTCTGGTGCCAGGAGGAATTGAGAAGGTATAAAGTTCAAGTGCCTTCAAAGCTATTAACAACAAACAAGCAGACAAGCAGCTCCTAGGCCACGCCCACCTCCTACAGAGGATTTCGCTGGTAGATCCACCACCACCACCACCACCACCACACTCCCAAGCTCCCAAATTTCAGAGGGACCCAGTGTCAATCCCCCACACCAATGGGCATCACAGGGTCCCTCTCTTGAACCCAGCACCTGAATCATGTCTTTGATCACCTGTGGGCTTCAGAAGGCTCCAGGCTATTTTCCAGGCTGACATCTGGCTGCACCATCTCCTGTTTCAGTTCTCCGATCTCTGAGGCGATTGTGTCAATGAGCTATTCAAAGACAAAAATAGTATGACGTCAGCAAGGGCAGAGGCGGGGCATGCTTAGAGCCCGGATAGCTCCCCACACTCCAACAGGAGATGACCGCCTATTTTTATTTATTTTTTAAAAATCTTGGTCTGTGAATTTCCCCTACTGAAAGGGAAAAAAATAAGGTGGAGACTGCAGCTTCCCCTTTAATTAAAAAAAAAAGGAGAAGAACTTAGGTTTCGGTCAGGGAAGAAGTTGGGTTTCTGAATTGTAATAAGGAAAAGAATCTGACTCCTAGTTGGGTTGCTCAACACTCACTCGCCTGTCTTGTTAAAAGAAATCACTCCCAAGACATTAATTGCTTTTGCCATAGTCAATATTTAGACTATAGAAATATGCTTCTTTAAAAGGCATGTAGTAGCCGGGAGTTTGGCCTAGTGGTAGAGTGCTTGCCTAGCATGCACGAAGACCCAGGTTCGATTCCTTGCTACCCCACATACATAGCAAAAAGCTGGAAGTGGTGCTGAGGCTCAAGTGGTAGAGTGCTAGCCTTGAGAAAGTCCAAGGACAGTGCTCAAGCCCTGAGCCCAAGCCCAGGACTGGCAAAAAAAAAAAAAAAAAAAAAAAGGCATGTAATAATGAGAGGCATCCGTAGCTCACACCTGTAATCCTATTTAGGAGGATGAAATATGAGGATTATGGTTCAAAGCCAGACTGGTTAGAAAAGTCTTTGTGACTCTTACCTCCAATTAACCACCAAAAAAAGCCAGAAGTGGAGCTGTGGCTCAAAGAATAGAGCACTAAAGCACCTTAGTGACAGTGCCCTGGTCCTGAGTTCAAGCCCAAGGATTGATATGTACACACACACACAGAGAAAACATACAGTAATTACAAATTGATCTACTTTCTAGTGCTAGGGATCAAACCCAGGGTCTTATGAGGGTTAGGGAAATGCTCTCTCACTGAGCCACCTCTCCAGTCCCACATTTTGTTTAATTCATTTTTTTCACTTCCTGTCCTCTCTCTCTCTCCCTCTCTCCATGTGTCCTTCTCTGTCTCTCATTGGTACTGAGATTCAAATGCAGTGTTTCACACTTGCTAGATGAGCATTCTACCACTTTCATTGTACACTCAGTGCCCCCCACTTTTGTAGTTGTTCACTGATAGGCTCTGACATTTCTTTAGCCCATCACCAGCCTCAGGCAACAATCTTCCCACTTATGCCTAGCTGGAATCATATACATAAATCACTATACCCAGTTTATTGAGGGTCTTGCTTACTCGCTTAGTGCTTATGCTGGCCTTAAATGGCCCCACAGCTTGATCTTTTCAATATTTCCACCTCCCAAGTATAGCTGAGATTATAGGCATGATATACCATTCCCTACCCTGCCTGCCCTATTCCTCCCCTGCCCCCATACAGTATTTTAGCTATTTAGCATTTGTTAAGAGTCAGGGCTGGGATGTAGCTCAGTGGCAAAGACCTTGCCTAGTAAATGAAACATTCTTAGTTTGATTCCTAGAACCAAGAAAGAAAAGAGGCAGAGTGAGCAAGAGAGAACAAGAGAGAGAGAGAGAGAGCAAGAGGCATAGTGGTATACACTTATCACTTGTCCCATATACTTGGGCTGCTAAGGCATGAGAAACACTTGAGCCCAAGAGTTCATGCCAACCTGGGTAACATACTCAGATTTTGTCTCTTTCAGTGAATGAATGAATAAAGAATAATAAAGGGTTTTGGGTTTTTTTTTCCCAGTCCTGGGCCCTGAACTCAGGGCCTGAGCACTGCCCTTGGCCTTTCTCAAGGCAAGAGCTCTACCACTTGAGCCACAGCACCACTTCCAGCTTTTTCTATGTATGTGGTACCAAGGAATCGAACCTGGGTCTTCCTGCATGCTAGGCAAGCACCCTACCACTAGGCCAAACTCCTAGCCCCAAGAATAATAAAGCTTTTAAAACCTAAAAAAAAAAAAGAAAAATGTAAAGCCAATGGCTCACACCTGTAATCCTAGCTATTCAAAAGGCTGAGATCTGAGGATCATAGTTTGAAGCCATGCTGAGCAGGAAAGTCTGTGAGACTCTTATCGCCAATAAACGGTACAGAAAAAGCCAAAAGTGGCACTGTGGTAACAGTGGTAGAACACTAGCCTTGAGCACAAAGCAGCTCAGGAACAGCACCCAGGCCCTGAGTTCAAGACCCAAATCTAGCATAAACATATAAACATACATACATACATACATACATACATACATACATACATACATAAATATTAAAAAGCAACCAGACAGAAAAAAGGCAAGAAAAAGGAGCTGCTCAAGTCTAAGTCTCTGCTTAGTATTTTTATTGGTTGTTTTGAAGAGTTATACACAAAGTGGCTTTTTCCCCCACTCAGACTCTGGAAAGGAAACTTCTTATAGGCTTCTGAGAAAAAATCTGATCCCATCCATCCTATATACCTTCTGGGTACCCACTTCATGCTAGGCATAACAAAATGGAAAGTAAGACTAGAAACTCTGTTCAAATGGAGATGGCATTCCAGTGGAACAGACAGACAGTAACTCTGATCAGTAATGCTGATAAGTTCTGGAAAGAAGGTAAATTAAGGATGGTGATAGAAAGAGCAACCCGGCCAGGGAGTGGGGAGTACGATACTAGCTAGCATGAGTTGTCATTTGTAAAAGTGATAGAGTCCTGGGCCAGGAGTTTGGCCTAGTGGTAGAGTGCTTGCCTAGCATACACAATGACCTGGGTTTGATTCCTTGGTACCACATACATAGAAAAAAGCAAGAAGTGGTGCTGAGGCTCAAGTGGTAGAGCTCTAACCTTGAGAAAGTCCAAGGACAGTGCTCAAGCCCTGAGCCCAAACCCAGGACTGGAAGAAAAAAAAAAAAAAAGATAGAGTCCTGAATGACAAGTAAGCCATGAAAAGATGGAAGGAAAACCTAGCCTGGAGTCTTGGGAAGGAATGTGTGAAAAGAGGCAGACAGGTACCACATCAGGCCTCCAATGAAGGAACGAGTTTTCTACTATTAAGTAACATTGGAAAGTTTTAAGTACAGCCTGTTGAATGGTAGAAAGAGATTGTCTAGGTATAAGCTCGGTGGTAGAACATTTGCCTAAAATGCATATATAGCCCTGGGTTTGGTGCCTAGCATTGACAAAAACAAAACAAAAACAATCGCGGCTTTTGGCTAGAGAGGACTTGTTAGGGCATTGACAGACCAAGTAGGTGCCACTGCAGTGTCTCAGACAAAAGAACAGTGTCCCAGGCCAAAGTGCTACCCGTGGAAATAAAAAGGCAAAACCCAGGAATAAGGTGCCATAGAAATTGCCATGACTCCGTTCATGGCTATAATCCTAACTACTCAGGAAGCTGAGATTTGATGATCACAGTTCAAAGTCAGCTGTGGGCAGGAAAATCTTAAAGAATCTTATATCCAGGTGTGGCTCACGTGGTAGAGCTCCAGCCTTGAGTGAAAACCAGGTGAGAGTGCAGGGCTCTGAACTGAAGCCCCAATACACCCACACTCACACCCACGAAAAGAAATTGCAGTGACTCCATGGATTGGATATGAAGGAAAAGGAAAGAACCAAGAAGGACTCCTGAGTTCTCAATTTGAGCAATCAGAGAAATGGCAGTACCTCTAAGGAGGGGGGATGAATGAAGAAGGGTTATGCTTGAGGAGGAAACTGTATAAGACATTGGACCAGTTGCTTACTGGCCACTAAATAATTCTGCTCTGTAGCGTATGACTTTCAGGATGGAGATATTTCTCTGTTTGGAAGTGGCTGGCATAGATGGCTGGTACTCCAAAGCTTGGCCTTATGACATGGAGAGAGTGTCAATAGAGAAGGGGACCCGCAGGGTTCTGGGCAATCCTAATTTTTTAGAGGTCATAAAAAAAGCTAGATTAAGCATTTTGTGCTGTGCTGGCCCCCTCTGTATGTGTGATTGAGATGAAGACTTTGGGTAGAGCTTTCAAAAGCACTGAGACCTTAGGAGAAAAGGTGAAGGAAATCCCATAGACTGGGGGAGAATAAGTTTGACAATGCCAGCATTGTGGGAAAAGAGACTCATTCCTCATTCTGCAACTGGAACAGTATTATTCATAGATCCATTTTGGAAAGCAAGCTAACTATCTTTGGGGATCAAAGATTCAGAAATCTTGATTCACATATTTGCATATGAACTCAAGGAGACATTTACAAGAATATTTGTTGCACTATTGTAAGGATATAGGGTTACCAAATTATACGCAACCAAATTTCCACCAACAGGTAAAAGGATAGATGGAGACAGAATACTATACAGCAGGTAAAATGACTGAACCAGAGCTATATGTATTAACACATACATAGACATAAAAGTTCACACTGTTATTCTTTTCAAAATTCCAGATCAAACTAAGGACCTTACACACACCAAGCAAGTACTCTACCACAGATCTACATCTTCAGCCCGAAAAGCTTTTCTTAAAAAAAAAAAAAAAAAAAAAAAAAGGCCGGGAGTTTGGCCTAGTGGTAGAGTGCTTGCCTAGCATGCACAGAGACCCGGGTTCGATTCCTCGGTACCACATACATAGAAAAAAGCCGGACTTGGTGCTGAGGCTCAAGTGGTAGAGCTCTAGCCTTGAGAAAGTCCAAGGACAGTGCTCAGACCCTGAGCTCAAGCCCAGGACTGGCAAAAAAAAAAAAAAAAAAAAAAGCCAACATGTTTGCTGCTACTCAGAAGACTAAGGGAGGAGCCCACTATTTAAACACCAACCTGGGAGCAATGTAAGACCCATCTCAAAAATAAAACAAACAGCACAAAAGTGTAAAAGTGCTACATTGAATATGCAAAAATGTAATGTTATGAAAAACTACAGTTATCTATTGAGCTTTTAATCCTAACCCAGGAGAGTAGTTTACCCTTTACAGGAGGTTGAGGTGCTTGTTTGTGAGATTTTAATTCTTCAACAGAACCCATCAAATGGCAAGATTTCATGCAGTTGTATAATATGCCTTTCTGTACTATGAGTGACTTTGTCATGATGAAAATTAATAGTAAAGAAAAAAAAAACAAATGCACAGATGTATATAAAGAAAGAAGGAGCTAGAAGGACAAAAAAAGGCTAAAGGCTGGGTCCCTTCCACTTGGCCATTCCTATGGTCTAGATGAAAGAAATCAACAGGAACTAGAGATCACTGCCCAGTGAAGGCTAGCCAGTCTCACAACTTACCCCCTGGCAGAAATACAGCCCACTAGGTCTCCATTCACTCTCTACCCTTCAGTTGTCCCACAGCCTCCATGTTGAGGTCCAGTGGTCCTTCCTAGGAAAAGCAGTGCTTCCACTAGATCCAGACACCTTTGTCTGCAGCTCACATCTCCTCCTTCTCTATACCTGGGCACACACTGAGTGACACTGGCTAGCAAATTCCTGGTGGCCCCACTTGTCTTAGAGCAGAAGGAAGGCACAGTTACCCAAGCCTTGAAGGCTGAAATACGGAGATGCTACACCAGGCTGGATGACTATGGGTCTCTTCCCTTCCAGGTAAGGATATTATTTTCTGCGTCTATCATTTTTCTCCCACACCAATAAATCCACATTCATCTGGTCTAACAGGTAAGATTTTCATTTCTTGACAACTGGACCAAAGTCCAAAGTTCCAGGGTCTGCCTCCCAGAATTATGTTTAGTTTTCCACCTCTACCAGGAAAAGTGGCCATGACAGAATAGCCCTTCCACTCTGAGTCAGTTTCCACTGACTGGATTTTAGATGTTCCACACATTATTCATTGATAAATGTATGTATGCTCTTTTTTCTTTTTCTTTTCCTTTCCCTATCCTTTTCTTCTCCTCTTCCCTTTTGACTTCTTTCTTCCCTTGTATTGAGGTTTTCCCTAATCTTCTTCTTTGAAGACAAGTAGAGATAACTAGTCATCTCTCACAGACTTCTCTTGATAAAGCCATTAGCAGTTTCAGAGTAAGCCCTTATCAAAGTTGGTGTTATACTAATTGAAGTTTCTCTGATTTCACTTCCACAACACAAGATCCTGGCAAGTTCCTGAACCTGTCTAGATTTCCTTCAAGAAGGGGGCAGGTGTGTATTGCTTCTTTACTTGATTCAACTTCCCAAAAGTGTTTAGGTGGCTCCAAACACATAGTTGCAATTTGATGCAGTTAGAGGGTGATCAGGACATAAGGTCAGTGAGAGGGTGTTTCTTCCCTCCAAACCAGACTCCATATTTTCTCATTAAAACAAATGGTGAGTGGCTGAGAATGTGGCTTAGTGGTAGAGTGCTTGCCTAGCATGCATGAAGCCCTGAGTTTGATTCCCCGGTACCACATACATAGAAAAAGCCGGACGTGGTTCTATGGCTCAAGTTGTAGAACACTTAGCCTTGAGGAAAGCCCAAGGACAATGCTCAGGCCCTGAGTTCAAGCACCAGGACTGGCAAAAAAAATTTCAAAAAGACAAATGAAATAAATACAAAATCCTGAGATAGCTGCTGGCATGGCTAGGGAATTCTGCTCTAGGAGAGGAAGGGTAGGGCCCTGGTGATCATGGACCAAGCAGGCAGTTCATGTGTGGATCTCTGAATCCTCTTTCTTATTTATATAGAAACTCAGTGCCCTTAGGTTCCTTCACTTGTTTGCCTTTATACCTGAGGTGTATACAAGGTATATACCTGGGTAACATTGCATGAGCACTAGAAGAAGAAAAATTCATGGGAGTTCAAGTTCTTTCTCAACACTCTGAGAAGACACCCCGGGCTGGGCCCAGGCAAGGCTGGGCCTGCCACACTCCAGTCTGGCTCAGAAGCCTTCACCAATTTGTACTATTTTGTAATCATTCTGGGTAATTTCTCTGTAGGTGGGGCCCTCCTCTATGGAACAACGTGTACAATTTCGAGGCAGTCTGTGGCTTGGCAGTGTGTAGTATGGGCAAGTACACCAGCTTTGATTCCAGCTAAGAAAGACCCACCTTTGAACCCATCTCAACCTCCCTTGGGCCTGGGTCACTGTGGACCAGTGGGGGACCAAAGTGGGTGGCCTCATCCCTAAACTTCCAAAGCTAAGGTCAATGTTACAGAAGGGTGGGTGGAAGATTAAACTATACAACACCATTCATGTGTTGTACAACAGGCTTGTTAAGTGTTTCTGAATATTCTCTACCTCTTAATAATCATGATTAAACAGATGGTTTGTGCCATCTTAAAATGGATCTATACACTTATCATTCTGGAAAGAGCCATTGCCTCCTCTACAATGGAGCAAAAAACTGGGGCCCCAATCTCCTCCTGCTTGTCCACCCAGCTAATCTAGACATTTGCCCTCTGGGCTGCCAATGTCACTCTAAGGGAGAAACATCAATCTCTTCATTCTCCTACAGGAGGAGGAAAAAGGGAGGGCCCCCAAATCTTGTTTACTTTTAGGGTTAGATAAAAGGAGAAAAATTCCCTTGAAGGTCAACTAAAAATAAAACAAGAAAGTGCTTATAGAGAAAGTTCTGATCATTGGGGCTTTTTAAATTCCTGATCTCACTCAGGAATGTTATCAGCCGTTTAAAAAGGGATGTGTAGCTGATAGGAGGAAGACTTGAAACCTAGGGTGTGAGAAAAGTCTAGTGTGTGGCTCCCAGCTATGGAGATTTTTTTCTATTCTTTAATGCTTCAACTTGGCCTTGGGAAGGTAGTGGGCTTTTACCATCTAAGCTTGAGCTGTGTGGGAAAAGACCTGTCACCAGAACGTGAGAAATCTCTTCTAAAGAAAAGTACTACACACTTAATGCTTTAAGAGTCTTGCTCGTGTATCTTTGCAGAGAAAAGCAAAGCCCAGACAATTTCCTCCCTGGCTTTGTTAGTTGAGCTCTACTGGGCTCTGCCCATGTAGATAGTTGGCTGTCTCTTGGGTTCAGGTCTTACTCATCATTTGGGTTTTGGGGGATGACATAAGATGCAGTGTGGTTTGGGGTAAGAACCACTGTCTCACCAGTTTCGTACCCTGGCCACTGATATCCCATCTTATCCTCTGACAGCACCAAACAGTATTTATGCATATTTCTATAACCATTTGCCAGGGATCTGAACACTTTTGGGAAGCCAGATTGTGGAAATTAGCATATACCCACCATCTTTCCATCTGAAAAGCAACTGAGGCAGCCCCTTCCGTTCTTGAAGGAATTCCACTCAGGCAGGGAAGGTAGCATGTTACTGACTAGATGAAGGAGGTCCTGTCTGGAGTTTATGTTGATATTATTTTCTATGAGCAGAAGCATATAGGCATTGTGTCTTTCTGTTCCTCTCCTAAGCGCATTCTCCTCAGGTCTTGCTGTGTGTGAAATGAATAGACCTTTCACCTCTTGCAAATGTCACAATTTCCAAGATGTATCTCAGAAGAACCTTGCCTTTATATTTTAAGTACTTTATATGAGCTAGTTACGTAACTCAATGATGGAGTAAAGGCTTTTCCCTCACCCCCCCCTCCCGCCCAGCACAACCCTACCACCACACACATATCCCCCCCCCACAAATCCCAGTTTTGTGTGTTACACAAATATATTTGCATTTATGTTCTTAAACTTTAATTAAATTATAAATTAAATATGAACCCATTCCCACTGAAAAAATTATTGTAGTTACAACTAATCTCACATGATGATCTCTTATTCCCTTTTACCTACTCAGAGGTAACTATATGGTCAGTTCTGGGTAGCTCATTCCTAGAGCTTGAACTCAGGGCTTGGGCTCTGTCTTCCAGCTTTTTTGCTCAAGGCTAGCATTCTACCACTAGAGCCATAGCCCTACTTTCAACTTTCTGGTGGTTAGCTGAAGATAAAAGTCTCATGACTTTCCTGTTTGGGCTGGCATGAGCCATGATCCTCAGATCTGTTTTCTGAGTAGATAGGATCACAGATGGAGATACTGTTATCCAGCTTTTTTTTTTTTTTTTTTGAGATAGGGTCTCACTGTGTCTCCTCCCAGGCTGGCCTCCAACATATGATCGTCCTGCCATACCATCATACCATGCCTGACTGAAGAATGAGCATTGTTTTTTGCCCATTACAGTACTGGAGGAGCCCACAGCAGGCCCTGGAACACATTAGTTGTTGAATGAACCCAATGCCCTTCCCTCTTCCACCTTCCTCATGGTAACTTCCCTGTTTGTTGGCCCTCCAGATGGGGGTAAATAGGGACAGGAGCGGGTGGAGTTCTCACTTAGTCCATTATAACCTCAGCTGGACAGGATGAGGAAGTAGCTGAAATTGTGGCCTCCACTAGAAAAGAAGCTGCTCACGATTCTGAAGGTATACATCACCAAAATCCACCCTTGTGGCTGGACTCTGAGGACAGAGAAGCTGTACTGAAGAGAAGCCATTTGCATTCAAACCTACTGCCCCCAATAAGTAGATTAAACATTGCATCTACCAACACATCAGAGGCCAAAGTTGGCTCCACATTGTCAGACAGTCCTCACCAATGTAGTGGAGCTACAAAGGACCGGGAGGTCCACTGGTGTAGGGTAAACTTCTGGATGACAAACCCAAAGTGAGATTTTTTTCTTTTCCTTTTAAAAGAATTTTAGCAGTCTGACACTAGTGGGTCATGCCTGCAATTCTAACTTCTCAGAAGGCTGAAATGTGAGGCTCACATTTCAAAATCAGCCCAGGCAGAAAACTGTGACATTTTTAACTCCAGTAAAACTAGCAAAAAAGCTGGAAGTGGAGCTGTGGCTCAAGTGGTAGAGCACCAGCCTTAAACAAAAAAGCTAAGAGACCAGGGCTGGGAGGGTAGCCTTGTGGTAGAGTGCTCCTCTGGCACTCACAAAAACCTGGGTTCGATTCCACAGTAACGCGCGCGCGCGCATACACACACACACACACACACACACACACACACACACAGCCAGAAGTAGCACCATAGTTCAAGTGGCAGAGTGCTAGCCTTGAGCAAAAAGTGTCCAAGGACAGTACCTAAGCCCTGAGTTCAAGCCCCAGGACTGGCAAAAATATAAAAATAAAAAGCTAAGGGACAATACGTAAGCCCTGAGTTCACATGCACGCACATGCACACACAAACACACACAAATTAGAAATTATCCTACAGAACAAACAATCTGACACAAACTGCAATTTAATAGTATATCTTCAGAAAACAGCAGACATATTTTTAGGAAACATGGTATGTATAGTTCAACACAAACACAGAAGCAACTTTGGGGCTGTTATCTTCAAGGCATTGTTCTGCTAAGGTATTGATATATTTTGTGAGGGGGGGAGAAGAAGAAGAAGAAGAAGAAGAAGAAGAAGAAGAAGAAGAAGAAGAAGAAGAAGAAGAAGAAGAAGAAGAGAGGGAGAGAACACCATAGTTTTCTGCCAGTGGCTTAGTGCTTTCAGGTTCAGTAACAAAGTGTGTAATAGACACACCAGTGAGGAGAGGAGAAAATTCCTAAGGATTGTCGCTAGCGCCTTCTGTATTACTGGTTAGTTCGAGCAGCTGCATTTTTGGTTGAGCTTGTAATTTTTTGTTTATATTTTCAAGAAGAATTTACAGAAAGCTTACTGTCTTTTCTTTTCCCTTTTGACAGTGTCTCACTAGTAAGCTTAGGCTGTCCACAGGACTCTTGCCCTGGAGTGCTGAGGCTACAGCTGTGGCCCTAGACGAACTCACTAAGCATCAGGCTGTGCAGTTTCAGCAGGGAACAGGCGTTCCATCCTGGTGTCCTCTCCAGGTGTGATCCAGACTGTAGGGAGACATGTTGCCACAGAACATGTTACAGTAGGGCTGCTATCCTGAGTAGACTCCTCTGCTTCCTGAGGAAACAAAGCCTGGAGCTCCTTCACATAGGAAATGAGAACAAGATATCACCATGGTGCCCTATTAGAATGTATCTTGGGTAGGTGAAACATGAAGAAACCCATTCAGTGGTCAGAATAGTGAAAAAAAAATTACATTTGGGCACTATCAAGTCTACTTAGGATCACCTGGTACATCATTTTGTTTGACTCTTATTTGGCTTAAGGTTCATGTTTTACTAATTCAGACACTAACTTGTAGTATAATATGGATAAGCTGCCAAATGATATTTGTTTGGTAGGAGGAAAAAAACCCAAAGGTTTGGGTTTTATTGTCCTGTACATCTTTGCCATGCTTTGCATTAGGTTGAACCATGAAATTTCATTGTTTACAGGTAATAAGTTGGGAATAGGCAGTATCGAGAGTTATGGATATATGAGGCTGACTGTAGAATGGATATTAAATCTGTCTCTTTGCCCATTTATTTGCCAGTTTATGACATAAACAGCTTGACTATACTACAGCTTTTTTTTATTCATGGACTAAATCAATCTTTGACACATTCACAGCTTTAGTCTGTTTTGTGCTGTTGTAATAGAATATCTGGGGCTAGATAGTTTATAAAGAAGAGAAAACTTAGTTCTCATATAGTTCAGGAGGAGTCTGGGAAGTCCAAAGTCAAGGGACTTACATCTGGAAAAAGCACTCTTGCTATGGCAGTCCATTGTAGAAGGGGGAAAGGCGAGACAGTGCTCATGCGAGAAGAAGACCCAGTATTCATCACCACCCACAACTTCAAAGGTCCTACCTCACTCAACACTGTTGCAATGGGGACTTAAGTTTCAATATGTCAACTTGGGTGGCTACATTCAAACGTTTGAAAAATTAACCCTAAAGTCTGGGACTATTCATTTTTAAGGGACTTGCCAACTTTGACACATGGGTCTTGCCTGGATGATAGTTTAACCTTTTCAGACTTCAGAGCTCTCACGCATTAAGTAGATCAGTGAGTTTCAAATGCTTCCTTTGGCTCAAACACTGTGCTTCCCAGCAGGCAAGGTTTACTTTCCTGAACCCAATGGTGCAGATACTGCAGTCATGTCACTTCCCTTTTTCTACCTTCCTGTTGACCAGCTGTCTTCACTGGGCTTTCTACAAGCCCTGGAGAAAAATGTTATGACTCACCATTTCTGGAAGGCAATCTGAATGCATATGGCAACATTTATCATATAAGAACAAATGGACTCAATGTTTCTAATTGTAGGATTTGACCCAGAGTACCAGTTGGCCATGTACAAGAATGCTCTTGGCAGCATGGTTTATAATAGTGGACAATGGAAAAATGACTAGATGTCATAACTGTGGATTGGGTAAATAAAGCATGATATAGCAGTATAATGGGACACTATACAGCCCAAGAAATGTCAATTCTGACATCTACTGAGATGTACAATAGATAGAAAAATATTATGTGTTAATGTCAATATATTACTACATCATGTTGTGGAAAAAACAAGTTGCATAATACGAGGTGTTTGAGGAGCCCACTTATGTAATATAGATGGAGGCACTTAATGTAATTATGCACATAGAACTACAGGCAGAAATATGTGGGTTCCTCAAAGACAAGATACTGGGTTCATTTCTGTTGGAGGTGATAGTCCCCCCCTCCATGGAAATGGAGCAAAGTAATCAAATCATTTTAACAGGGACACTTAGCAGAGTCAACTCGGGAAACCAGAGCTTAATTTTGCCATATGGAAATGTTGACAATATCAGTTAACTGAAGTAGGCCTTGACAAAGAAAGAAAAGAGATGTTCCATCAGTCGTCATGGCTTGATGAATTATGGTCTTTACTCCTTGGAGCTAGGGCTTGGCTATTCTGAATTGTACTTGCCTATCCATTGCACCCCTCACTCTTTTATTTGAGGTAGGGTCTCACTATGTAGCCCAGGCTGTACCATAATTTGCAATCCTCCTTCTTCAGTTTCCCAAGTGCTGGAATTATAGGTGTGTGCCAATATGCTTGGCCCTATTTCTTCTTTTTTTTTTCCTTCTTTAATATGGAATCACAGTCATTTTTCATTCTAAAACATTAGTTATGTGACAGGTATTTATTTGTTTAAAAAAAAAAACAGAGTAATGCTGAGATACCATGCTCCTTATGTCCTACTGCTTCTATGCAACTAACTATAAACATGGAACATTCCCCACAGGGTTTTTGCCTTATACCAGCCATGCAGCTTGTGAATGGGCAAAATTTCCATAGAGGCCCCTGCCCTTCCAACACCACAAACAACCACGCGCCTAGGTGAAAGATGTGATTATACAAAGTATCCTCTAGCCCACAGGGCCTTTTCCATATGTGTATCCAGGGAGGGAATGCAGGTACAGAACTCTCCACATCTACTGACAAGAAGGCTCTGAGGATGATGGCCTTTGTCTGGGAGCACGTGTCTATAGAAATACTACAAAACATGCTTAAAGCCCTCAGGACAGTATCTGCAATAATTGAGGATTTCAGTGATCATTTGAGAAAGAAGAGAAAGAGGGAGGAAGGTAGGGAGGAAACGAGGAAGGAAGTGAGCAAGGAAGGAAGGAAAACAAAAGATGGAGTGGGAGTTCAACGGAGGATTGGGGTAAGACATAAAGCTGAAATTCCTATCAAGATGGAAATTCAGAACTAGAACATGAAATTTTTTTTTCGGTGAGTTCAACATGATAACATCTTCTAAGTATGTATCTTTGATTAAGAGGAGGAAAAAGGCAGAAGTATTATGAAAAGGGACTTTCGTAAGCAAATGTGTAGCTCAGTCATTTTCAGTTTCATGTAGATAACCAGTAACTTTTGGATTGGGGGATGAATCATTGAGATCTGAAACATACTGAATGCCCAGGGCTGGTTCCTCATCCTGAAGCTGAGCTCAGATGAGAGGCCTGTAGAGGGGCCAAGTGTATCTACTACATAGATACACATGCTCATGGTGCTCAGAGGTACCCATTCCCCTCATCTCTGATGGCTTCTACCATAATTACTTGGATATCTGTGCCCAGAGATTGAGGATCTGCTGTGATTTAAGTGAGCATAGGGCAGACTGGAACTGCTAGGGAGTGAATACCTCGGAGCAGCCCTCAGCCAAGGACTATGGGGAGTTGGATATAAACACACTGGCTTCCTCACCTGTAGGTGGAACTCAGACACTAGTACAGTCTCCCAGAGGATCCCAGCAACAGTGAGCCCCAAAGCACAGGCAACAAAGGCAAAAAGTCAACAAATGGGATTACATCAAACTAAAAAGCCTCTTCATAACAAAGGAAACAAAAGAGAAAAACAGCTGTAAACCTTACATCTGGGATTCATATCCAGAATAAACAAGAAATTCCAACAACTCAATAGCCTGGCAACAAATAACTTGAAAGAAATGAAACCAGTGATCTCAGTAGACATTTCTCAAAAGAAGACAAACAAAAGGGCTCACAGATATATGAAAGAGGTCAGGGAAATGCAAATTAAACCACAAAGAGGCAGGTGCCAGTGGCTATGTCTGTAATCTTAGCTCCTCAGGAGGCTAAGATCTGAGGATTCAAAGGTTTGAAGCTAGCCTAGGCAGGAAAGCTCATAAGCCTTCTCTCTAATGAACCACCAAAATGCCCAAAGTGGAGATGTAACTCAAGGAGTAAAGTGCTAGCCTTGAGCAAAAACAGCTAAAGAACGTCACCTAGGCTCTGAGTTCAAGCCCTAGTACTGGCACACATGTATGTATGTATGCATGCATACACACACACACACATACACACGGCCTTCCAAACCCCCAAAATAACCACTTATGATCAGGTATCACCTTGCCACAATTAGAAAAACTATTATAAGAAAAAAAGTAACAGATAGTAAGGGCTGGTATAGACAAGGAAGCTGTGGATGGAAAAGCTCATCCATCAGTACAGCTGCTGTAAGAGATGATATGGAGGGTCTTCAAATCACCAGGCTCTCTGATCACTGGATTGATGGTACTCTTACTAAAGCTGCTCACCTGTTCCAGCCAGCCAACACTGAGAGTTCCAAAACACAAGAGGGACTCAAATTCAAGTTCAGTTTTCTCAGAACCCAATCCAGTATTATTCACAGAAGCTAGAGCTAAAAGTAATTCCAGTCTGAATTGATAAACACATGTGATATGTCCATATCACAGAATATCATTCAGCTTTGAAAAGGAAATCCCAATACATGTCATAATATGAATGAATGATGAGGACATTGTGTAAATGAAATACACCTGTCACAAAAGGACAGATAACGTGATTCCATTTATAGGCAGCATCAAGAGTTATCAAATTCATAGAAACAGAAAGTAGAATGGTTGCTGTCAGGAATTAGAGGAGGGGAAGTGGGAAATGATTGAGTGAGTTCAGTTTCAGTTTTACAAGAGGAAAGGTTTTGAAACTGGGTAGCTGTGATGGTTACTCAATAACATGAGTGCATTCAATACCAACCACACATGGATATATTGGCATATATTAACTGCACAAAGAGTTCCCTTATATTTTTTGCATATGTGCATATAACATGCTTTGAGAACATTCACCCTTTTTATAAAGGACATTTTTATGGATTTCTCTTTTTTGGTTGTGTATGAAGTATGTGTATGAAGCACATATGTGTATGAAGTACACCAGTCATACATATCCTCTCTCCATTCTCCTCTTGAGGTGGAAAGAAATCATTTAAGCACGTGGCCAAGGCAATCAACGAACTCTCAAGATGGGGTAGGGATTAGAGAAGAGTATTGGGTTGACATATCATTTCTTGGTTTTGATCATTTGCTGTGCTTCCATGTAAAAAATAGGGAGCACCTTCAGTATACTCCCAAATAGCCCAGAAATGACATCAGTGTATGTACACAACTTAATATAGAAAATGAAATGAGAAAGTCATAGAGCGAGTGGAACAAAATATAGGCCTGGTGAATCTGGAACTTGGGTAATGAGGACATGGGAATTCTTTGTGTTCTGCTTGCAACTTCTATGGAAGTTGGTATCACTCAGTCAAAAGCCACTCTGCTTCTAGGAAATGCATAGGACTTCAAATAATGCACAGAGAAATGAAAACCAGGCTGCTGCAGAGACCTTCCCCATTCATCCTGGGACATTTCCAAAACTCACTTTATACATTCTTATTGTTGGAAACCCTCTCCTTTGCAAAGTCTTGTCAGCTTTGTTCCTTGACCTCACAGTCTGCAATAATGTACCCTTCAAAAGAGGAGCCAGAAGAAGTATGGCCAGCTGCCCCAGGCGCTATACCCCTTCGGGCAGAGACTGGCGGAAAGCAGAGGCAGGGCCATGCCATGCCCCAGTGCGCCCCAGCCACACCCAGGACAGCCCCTTCCCCAGGGCTCCTGCCTGATACACCAGGGGACCCATGCCCAAGTGGCTGTTTGCCCTGGCACAGGCCCACTTAGCTACCAAATGTTATAGTCTTCTCTGGCTTCTACTTTCTAGGGGAAGCATGGAGCAGGACTGTATCTTTCCTGCACCTTGATTTCTTCATCTGGTGGTACTCGGCAGGAGGAGAAAAGGGTTAAGAACTTTGACCCAAATCAGCAGGTATAGGTGGGGGAGGCAGCTGGATATCAATATGCATGCACTTACTGGCTTCCACGCGTGCGCACACGCGCGCGCGCACACACACACACACACACACACGTATGTACATGCACACATGCATGCATGCATGCACATCTTAGAGCTTTGCCATTTCCTGGCATCAGAGGACAAAGGCCTTTTTAAATCCCATCCTACACAGTTGGAAAACAAGGCTGTTCAACACCACACTGCTAGACACACTGTGAAGGAATTACAGCAGGGCCCTAGGAATGATGAATCCACTGGTATTTCTGAGGTAGGCCAGGCACGGACTTGATGGACTAATGTTGGGCTTTAATATACTTAAAACTATATAGACCCCTAGAAAGTCCCTAAGGCTGATCCCAGGCCAGACTGACCAGTTTCATCTGAGACTCCAAGGCTCTTCCAAGGCTAGCCCACCCACTTCCTGTCCAAGTTTGCCTTGCTATATCTGTGTATCCTACTGGTGGGTAAGCACTTCCTTCCTGCTGGCAGTAAGATCAGCACTTGTACAGAGGATGGCTTGTCTGGAAGCCAGGGACTAGGGCTGGAACAGAAGCTTCTCTGGTCAGAGTCCAGTGCAGCTTCCCATCCTCCTTAACTAGAGTTGACCCTCATCTCCTTCCCCAGGAAGAGTGGATAGTCACATGTCACAGGTAACTCTCTGGTGGCCTATGGGACGTGCTGAACAAATTTGTGTCCAGCTTCACACACGCTTGTCTTGTCCTTCATGGTAGTTAGAAGGGGTCAACACTTAAATGCACAACAATTTTATACATAAATCAGGAAAACTACCTCGAAATCCAGACTTTTATCTTTCTTAATCTACATGGTGTTCTTGCGCGCTTTTTGTTTTTTAAACAAATACTTTTATTAGTATATATTAATTTTACAAAAAGGCTTCACTGCATTCTTTCACCGGGCATATATGGTACTTTGGTCACATTGGCCCCTTCTGTTGCTCCTTTTCCCCTTCTGGCCCTATTTTTCAGCAGTTTTGAAAAGATGGGGTTGATTTATGTCATCTTCCTACACAGACATGGTGTAGGTTGTTATTACTCCCTATCATTCTGTTTCCTTTCCTCCTTCCTTATCGTCCCCGGCATGTTCATGTTTCCGTCTTTCTGTCTAGATTCTGCATGTGAGAGTAAACATGCAATCTCTATCCTTCTGAACCTGCCTTATTTTGCTTAACATGATGCTCTCCAGCTCCATTCATGCAAATGATGTCATTTCATTCTTCCTTGGGGAAGAATAAATACTCCAGAATGTATACATACATTATCTTTATCCATTCATCAGCTGGAGGGTACATAGGCTGACTGGATAGCTTGGCAATTGTGAAGAATGATGATTTACATTCTTCAGATATATATCCAAGAGTTGTATTGTGGGGTCATATGGTAGTTGAATTTTTTCCCCCCAAACCTCCATCCTGATTTTCATAGTGGCTGTACTAATTTATATTCCCATTGTTTGTTCTTGATCATGGCCATTCTGACTGTGGCAAGATGAATCCCACACATTTCCTTTATAACCATAGATGTTTGAACATTTCTTCATGCATTTATGGTCCTTATGTTTCATCATCTGAGAAATGTCTGTTCTATTGTTGATTCTTTTGGAATGCAATATTTTACGCTCCTTATATATTGTTTTTAATTACTTGTCAAATAGTTGGAAGATATTTTTCCCATTCTGTAAACTATCTCTGTAGTTGCTTCTTTTGCTGTGCCAAAGAAGCTTTTTAGTTTGATGCAATCCAATTTATCAACACTTGTTCTTATTTGCTAAGTTACTAGAGTTCTATTTAGGAAGTTGTAGCTTATGCCTTTATTTTCTAGTGTTTTACTTGTGATGTTCCTCAGTAGTTTCAAATTTTCAGGTATTACAATGGGCTTTGAACTGATTTTAGACCTGTATGAGAGATAGGAATCCACTGTTAATCTTCCACAAGTGGTTATCCCATTTTTTCAGCACCGTTAGTTGCAGAGGCTGTCTTTTTCTCTAATACATATTTTGGAACAAATAGTCTTTTATTATAATTATTTTAAAAACAAACACACTAGAGGATCATTCATTCAATACTGTCGGCTTTGGATACAATTCTGGGTGCCAACTTTATACATTATTTTTTGCAACTTGTCCTGTCTCTACCAAGACTTGCTCTTTACTTTACTGTATACCATGACCCCTGAGTTATCTTCAAAATAGGACATGTCATCTTCAGTATGCACTTTGTGGCCCAGTTATGGGATACACTTTCTGTAAGTTCTCGTTTGCCCCTTCTCTCCTTTCCTCCCTTCCAATTTTCTTCTCTCCCTCCTTTCCTGTTTACTTACTTGTTTTCTTTGTACATTTCTAAAGGTCAAACCTCAGGACTCACAAATGCTAGGAAAACATCCCATCATAGAACTCAACTGTTTTCCTTCTTAACTATGGCCTTTACAATGCCACTTGTACCAGTAGTGGTAGGTCTTTTAGCCATCCCTTAATCCCCTCCACAGAGATAATACACAGATCATATCTCTTTCAGATCCTACTACAGAAGGCTCTCCATGTCCTTATTCTGATCTTTTTAAAGGCTACAAAGGGAAAGAAACAGCGAATACTTGCTCTTCAGTTTGAGACAGTCCCCACTTATCCCTGAGGTCAAATGTCCATTCTGGCCTGGGATGGCTTTGCTTGCTTACATTATTTACCTGGCCCCTGTTAGCATCTCTAGTGTGCTCATTCCAGCTGTGTTTCTGATACTCTGCATATATGTGGCAGCGAAGAGAATGATTCCTGACTTCAGAGACCTGAAAACCTGTGGACCATGGCATTGTCATTTACTCTCCTGAGGTCCTCTGGTAGGTCAATGGTCCTGGAGTATGTCACTAAGTTTTTGAAATGACAGACTGCTGCCAACTTGGGAGACTGAAACAAGAGGATTACTGGGCTACACACAGACAAGAAAGGACGACACTGAGAATTTGATGACAAATCCAATGATTTCTCAGGTCAGCAAACTTTTTCTGTAGAAGTCCAGCTGGCCCATCTTCTAAGCCTTGCAGTGACTCCAGACTCCAAAGCCACTTGTCACTGCAGTTGTAGAGAAGAAGCAGACAGTGTCACGTCAGAGAATAACACAGGTGGCTATGTGTCTGCACATAGAACCTGACAGAGTTTGGCTGGTGGGTCACAGCATAATTCACTGCACCTGTTCTCAGTCACGTTCTCACTTTCTTCCCTGCTGCTTCTCTTCCACTGCACATAGAGGAGCCACCTCAAGAATGTTTGGGACAGCGAGGCGCCAGTGGCTCATGTCCATAATTGTAGCCACTCAAGAGGTTGAGATTCAAAGATCTGCAGTTTGAAACCACCCCAGGCATAAAATGTTTGTGAGTTTCTAATCCAATTTATCAGCAAAACAAACAAATTTAAAAAAAACAGAAATGGAGATGTTACTCAAATGATAGATCACCTTCCTTGAGTAAAAAGGCTAAAGAAGAGTAACCTGGCCCTGAGCTCAAAGTCCCAGTACCAGCAAAAGAAAAAAAAAAAGTATGAGACTGATTTTAAAGGATACATATAGAATCCAGGGCCGTCTGCAGGGAGGGGAGTGGTCATTTATTGAAGATAAGAATCTCATGGACTTTCCTACTGGGCCTAGAATCAAACCTTGACCTCCTGACCAACTAGAATTACAGGCCTGAACCACCAGCACCCTGCTTATATTGAGCTTTCTCCCTCTCTCCCACCCTCAGTGTGTGTCTAGCCCTCTTTCATAGCTTTTTTTCGTAAGAGTGGCACTCTACCACTTGAGCCACAGCTCTACTTCTGGGTCTTTTTGGTGGTTAATTAAAGAGTCTCTCAGGTTTGTGTGTGCTTGGACTAGCTTCAAAACACCATCCTCAGATCTCAGCCTCCTGAATAGCTAGGATTACAGGTGTGAATCACCAGCACATTCAGCCAGTGCATTTATTGAATGGCCACTATCACAGGTGCCCGTGATACAAATAAGACACAGCCTGTGTCTGGAGGATCTTGCAGGACACATAGGTAGTAAATATTTCCTGCTGGCAGGCCTGATACAGAGCTAGCTATACAATTGGCAGAAAAGGATTGTCTCCTACTTCATAGCACAGGTTAGGACCACGGAACCTGGGGCTGAATGTGTAGTCAGGGGTTTGACAGCATTTGTAGCCTCTGTCCACAAGAGGGCAGTAGCTCCACCACTCAAGTTCTGGCAACTGAAAATATTTACAAAGACCCAGTGGCCAAGACGGAACCAGCTGTCCTGGAATAGAACAGAACCCTAAGCGGCCTGTACCGTAAAGGCTCTGAAACAAGCCCAGAATCTGAAAGTAGAATGAGCAAGTGAGAACCATCCTGGTGTAAACAACACACACAGGATGTGCCAGTTATTCAAGGTCACCAGGGACAGGTCTGAAACAAGACAGATTCCAAGTTCTTCACACCACAAAAATGAGCCAGTGGCCCCCTCTCCTGACAACAAGTATATGCCAACTGCTTCTTCACCAATCATATCTCCACCTTTGTTTCTCTGCTTTTGAGACCAAAATTAAGTCACTCAGTCACCAAATTGACCCTGTTTCTATTCAACCCTCAATCTTCTTTTAGAGTAACCAGATAAAATACAGGCTATTCACTTCAATTTAGACGGCCTGGTAAACAGGAGTGCCTACTGCTCAGCACCAGACACTAGGAGAGGGGGAGGGGAGGGGGGAAAGGGAGGAGGGGGAGGGAGGGGTGGGGAAGGAGGAGAGGGAGGGAGGGAGAGAGGAGAGGAAGGAGAGGGGGAGAGGGGGAGGGGGAGAGATGGGGTGAGGGAGAGAGATGGGGAGAGATGGGGGGAGATGGGGAGAGATGGAGAGAGATGGGGAGAGATGGGGAGAGATGGGGAGAGATGGGGAGAGATGGGGAGAGATGGGGAGAGAGGTTATCCTAGGACTTGAACTCAGTCTGGGTGCTGCCTCTGAGCTCTTTTTTTGCTTCAGCCACAGTGCCACTTCCAGATTTTTCTGTGATTCTTTGGAGATAAGTATGTTACAAACTATCCTATTCCCGCTGGTTTCAAACCATGATCCTCAGATGTCAGCCTCCTGAGTAGTTGACGATTATAGGCATGAGCCACCAGTGTCTGGCTGATTTGTTTTTTAATAGCAGTCTGTTCCATCCATCACTTATTCCAGATGAGGAAGAGTTACCAATATGTGCAAAGTCACAGAAGTAGGTGGAAGAACCACAGTAAGATTAGGTTATCTCACTCCAAGGATAATCTTGCCTAACTTTCCAGTATACTAAAGAAGCATGTGGCTAAATCGAAGACCTAAGACCTCGGGGCGGGGGGTGGGGCATATAACCTCCAGGCTCAGGGCAATGGTTTATGGAGAATGTCAGAGAATGTGTTTTTATCTAAATCTTCACCTACTACTACCTCATGTCATTCCTGATTGTTCTCACTCCATAGCTGGGGTGTCAGGAGTGTCATATTGCCCGAGCCACCCACAGGGAAGGCCCTGAACCCTATCTCATTCCCTTATCCATCTTCTGCCTCTCAACACATAAACCCAGCTTCCTTTTCTAGCCTGGTCTCAAACAATGATTCTGAAAGCACTAGTTTATACTAAGTTGAGTGAACATTGCACACTACCATTAAATACTACTACTATACTTACAAGGTCATATAGCCATATGAGCTCTACTCTAACACCTGTTCTAATGGCTCTTATCAAAAGGATGAAGGAGAACCAAGAATTAGAGAAGACAGTACTGCATATTGTTGTGACAATGCAAAATAGAATAATGATTGTGAAAACTGAATAGTTCTTTTAAAATTAAAAGAACAATCACATGATGTAACAATTCTGTAACATTCCAGAGGATGTGAAATCAGTGCCAAAGAGACATCTGCACTCTCAAGTTCATTCACAATAGCTGAGATATAGCCTCCATCTAAGTAGCATTCAAGGGTTGATTATATAAAGAAAAGGTGATGTGTGTACACAATGGACTATTCAATGTTAAAAAAAAAAAAGAAGGAAACCTTAGCCAGCTCACATCTGTAATCGTAGCCACTCAGGAGGCTGAGGTCTGAGGATCATGGTTTAAAGTCAATTCCAGCAGGAAAGTCTGTAAGACTCTTATCTCCAGCTAATTAACAGAAAGCTGGAAGTGGAGCTGTGGCTCAAGTAGTAGAGTGCTAGCCGTAACTTAAGAGGCTGAGGGACAGCAGCCAGTCCCTGAGTTCAAGGCCAATAAAGGAAGAAGAGGCCTGGGAATGTGGCTTAGAATGCTTGGCTGAAGTGGAAGTAGTGCTGTGGCTCAAATGCTAGCATAGTAGCCTTGAAGAAAAGAAGCTCAAGAAGATATCACATGATCTCTTTATATCACATGATATGATTTTGGAAGACCAGAGGGAGGAGAAGACTATATTCTAGCCAATTACCTCCTTGATATCTTTTCATGTGAAACAGGGGGCTCCAGGTACCCCATCAGCTAAAGTGAGACCTACTCCTAAACCCAGGAAAGAGCCTCTGAAACCCATGGTCAGCCGCATGCCCTCCTCATGCTGTTGATGTTGGGCTGACCCAAGGTGGTATCTTCAGACCCAGAGAAGGATGTAAACTATTCACACTGGGAACCCTTCCTCCAAGACATGAAGGAATCAGGAGTTGAAACTGACTGTCACAGGCCAAGGCTGGCCTTCAGAAGCTTTTTCTTTGGTATTTAGCTTCTGAAGTTGGGATCATAATTCATAAAAAAAAAGTCTGGATTTCTGGCCCTCCTTGAAAAGACAGAACGCCTGAATATACTATTCTATGACAGCACTTGGTTGGAATAGCATTAGTAGCTTCCCTTCCTAGAGAGGGCTGACCTCTCTCCAGCTGTTCTGTTTCCCATCTGCCCAATACCAGCCCTGCTCACTCATTTCACCACATCACCCCTGCCTGGCCCTGTGTGTTTTTGGCTTTGTGATTAAATGCTTGGTCTCAAAAATGGTACCCCATTCATGTAGCCACGCCCTTGAGTGATTTTTCAGAAAGAAAGAGAACATGTTTGAGAGTGCTGGGCTCAAGCTGACTCCTAAAGAATAGAACATAGCACAGAAGTTTTGTGGTTTCCCTTCTTCAAGATTAGGATATAAAGAAGCTTCTGTTTCTCCTGTTCTCACTTGAGTATATGGACTTTGAGCAACCAGAACACCACTGTGAAGATTCTACAGTCTTTAAAGAGAGCATATAACCAATCAGCTTGGTGTCCAGTTGACTGGTATATAAACCAATCAGCTTAGCTTTCTGTTGTTCTACAACTTCGGCAAAGGCATCTGCTCTCTTAAGGCAAAGTTCTTGGTTATATAAACTTGAAGACAAGCACAGGGGAGATATTGTACAATTATTTAAGAATTAGGAATCAGGAAAACAAGAAAAGTAGGGCATAATTTATCTGGTCAAGTGTGTAGTGCTATGAATTTTCCTCTGGTTAATGTCCCCCCCCCCTAGGGAAATGCAGCTGTGTTTGATATTGATTTCTATACAGAAAAGGATAAACCTGAAGATTATACAATTGTTTTGTTTTTTTAGGATTTGATTTTTCTTTAACTCAGCAGACCTATATAGTACCTATGGCAGAGAACCTTTCTAAACTGAGTCAATATATATTAACTATGGAAGCTTTCTCTTGTTGGTGGTGGTGGTCTTGGGGCTTGAACTCTAGGTTTGGGTGCTGTCCCTGAGTTCCTCAGCTCAAGGCTACTGGCCTACCCTTAAAGCCTCAGCCCCACTTCCTGTTTTTTAGTGATTAATTAGAGATAATAGTCTCATGGTGTTTAGTGCCTTGGCTGGCTTTGAACCATAATCCTCAGATCTCAAGCTCCTGAGTAGCTAGAATTACAAGCTGAAAGCTTTGTTTGAACTAGCTCTATCCATTTACTGGTGTTCTTTTGTGTGAGAGGGGTATATAACCCAGGCTGGGTTTGAACTGGTAGTCTTCCTCCGTTAGCCTCCCAAACATGAAGAAAGTCTTTTCTTTCTTTGTTTATGGCACTGGGGATTGAATCCAGGATGTCAAGTGTTCTTACTCTTGATTTAAGCCCCCAATCTTCTTACTTTTACTTGGGTTTTTAGACAGAATGTTTTGCTTCTGTTTTAGACATGCTTATCCTATCTCTACTTCCCAAGTAACTAGAATTATAGAATTGTATCACAATGCCCAGTTTGTTTTTGCCATAGGTTCTGAAAAACGTTGCTCTAGTCTTGAACCATAAACATTGAGCCTGACTAAGTTAGGAGTATAGGCATATACCACCACATCCAGACTAAGTGTTAATAAAGCCTTGATGCTCATTTTATATCATGCAAGACTAATGTCCTGCTTGAAAATTATGCATTAATGTATCTTTCAAAAATGCATCTTTCCTCCTGCATCTCCCAAATTATGAACAAAACTGGAAAAATATGTGGTTGAAATAAGCCTATAGAATCTATTTCACTCCTGATTTAACAAATACAAAATCCTGTGGAGCACAAGAGCAAATGAGTACATGCTGAGACCTGCATGTACTCATTTACTATCAGAAATGGTTGGCAACAATGAGCTGGAAACACTATTCCACAGAACCAGTCACCTTGTAAACACTAGAGCAACTGCTAGCCTGTAAACTCAGGGCATTCCTGGAAAGTCATACCTTGAAGGCTTACTCGCGACCTCAAGGCACAGGACAGCAGGCACAGGCATGTATGTACAGACAGAAAAAGCCAGCAGCTTCTCCAGGGAGAGGAAGGTGGCCTTATTTCAGCAACCTCTCCAGAGGGAGCTTCCTGGGAGAACTAGCTGGAGAGAGGGCAAAGCAGTAGGTGTGAGTCAGGCCTGGCTCCTGCGCCTCTGAGCTAGCCAGCCCTAGCTTTCCAGTCCTCATTTATAAAAGGAGGGGGTTTAAGCTAGGACCTGGTGACTCATGCCTGTCATGTCACCCTAGCTATTCAAGAGGCTGAGATCTGAGAATCATGGTTCAAAGCCAGACTAGTCTATGAGACTCTTATCTCCAATTAATCACCAAAAAGCTGGAACTGGAGCCATGGTTCAATTAGTAAAGCAATGGCTTGGAGCAAAAAAAACTTGAATCTAGGCCCTGGATTCAAGTCCCAGGACCAACACACACACACACACACACACACACACACACACACACACACACACACACACACACACACACACACACACACACACGAAAGAGGTGTAAATCAGATCAACAGAAAATCTTTGTAATATATATACACAAATTCATGCATAAATACATATACACACATACACATATACATACATATGTGTATATATAAGTACAGACTCACATACACACACTTAGTTGTAAATAACCTTGGTCTCCATTGCTCTTCCATATGTTTTCATGGTGACCTTGTAGAACAGGAACTCATTATGTTTCACAGGTGGTTGAAGAAAATGAACTGGGGGGCTGTGAATGACTGTGGAAACTGTGTTTACCCATCATGGGATTTATGTGGCCAAAGCTTCCAGGATGTGACTGCACAGGAATAATAACCACAGGGCATTCTCAGTGAACCTTCAACGTTCAGCCCATCCGTGCCTTCTCCACGTGCCTCATGTCCCCCAACCTGAGTCATTTCCCTGAGCCAGGACAGATGGGAAACCACAAACCAAAGCTTGCTACTTACTGGTGGTTAGCCAACTCTGGTTTAGAAACAAGTTGAAGAGGGAGGAAAAGAAGGTCCAATGATATGCACAAAATCACATAAGCACTAATATCCAAGAAAGGATCATAAACATAATATGCAATTCAGCTGTGATACGAGCATGCACCAAAAATCTTCACCCTTTATGAAATTATCCTAGTCTGAGCTCCTCTAGATGTCTCTGGAGAAATACATTACAGTACCATGAGACAGTCACTCAGAAATTGAACTTCACCCCTACCTTCCGAGACAATACAGGGTTAATCTCAGTTCTGAGTCAGAGTCCACTTCTGGAAAGATTTCTCCAGAACAAGGTTAGGTTCTATATTCTCAGAGCTCTGTTCACTTTCCTCATACAAAGCATTGTTTTCCTATGCAATGTATTATGGTGAGTCTGATGTTATGATGGTTGGTTAACATCTTTATTACGAGCTGAAAGTTCTATGAGATCAAGGACAGCTTTTGATTTTTCTTTCCTGGGCCTAGGTCAGAGCTTAGTCTGAGCACAAATATGCAACTCTAAATAAGGCATGCGCTGTCCCAGAAGTGCCAGTAGATTCGAGGATGTGCAAACAGTTGCAGCAATGAAACTCTAGCTTATGAGTACTAAATATCTAAAAGGAAGTTGACTTCATTCTTACAGATAATGTCATGCCTAAAACTGGTGAGGGATTGTGGGATAACAAAGTCGATAAAGAACAGGAAAGAAAGAAGCATAAAGTACCACTTTCATTGACCTGGAACATCTAGCTTAAACCATTTAAGCACTGCCAAAAACTCACAGATAGTAAGTTAAATCATTTAGACTTCTCTGCCAACATTTTTTCCAGGGGGAATTTGGTGCAGGAAAGAACCTGAAGGAAGACTGTCCTTGGGTTCAGAGCTCTCACTTCTTGCTTGGCTGATTTTTCACATTACTCAGAAATACAATTCAATTACATTATCAGCTGTTCCACTGAAAATTAACAACATATATGGTTTCTTCCAGACTGCACAACTATCTAGCCCTGTGGATCACATGATATTGTTGGGTCCAACTCAACATTCTTCCTAAGGGATTTTCAAAGGCAATTTTATCCATACTTCATTCTTTTACTTTGCCTTTAAAAATCTAAACACTGTTGGAGATACAACTCCACACTGCTCCCTGAGGATCAAAAGGTGGTAATTTTGGACAAACCAACATTTAGGACAATTTAGGTAATGATTTGGGTTAAGGCAGGATTTGGGATCAGCCCTTATGCTTGAATATGTTGGCAAGAATTACAACCTAGAAGTTCCAGCTCTGGTCTACAGGAGACCTGAGGACTCTCATCCTCCTATCTGCCTCAAATGGGTAGAAGCCATACAGGTTTGATTAAAACTAGTAAATCAATGAGAATTTACACCTCTTATGTTGATGTAGCTTTGACTATTAGGAGAATTAGACACATTTGTGTAGCTATAACTTAACTCTCTTCCAGGATCTCTGTGTACATAAAGTTAAGGTTATAAAGCCGTAACTAACTTCACTGTTAGCTGTAGGAAATTCCTGCAAAACCATTTGTCCTGTCCAACAGATTGCTCACCAGGGGGAAGTAGCTCACTTATCAGTGATTTACTAGCCAAGACTCACTTCAAGAATCTGTCTTGCTGTGTCCACCCATCCTGAGCTATTATGTTAACAACTTTCAAAATGTTGCTTAAAGAACTTTGGTCTAACCCTGCAAATGCTTTACATATGCCTGCCATTTGTGCCTTGATTATGTAATAGTAAGAGCTGTCTTTCTGGTGATATGTCTGGTTTAAGTAGTAAACTTAGCTTCATTAACAGATCCTTTTTAATGGTCTTCATACAGCCAACCATTGATACAGTATCTGTTGTCATATCTCAGAAAGAGGGACTCTATAAATAAAAGCCAATATAGCCATTCCACCTGTAATGATAACGGTGATTATTAAACATATTAATTTCTCAGTACTAAAGTTCCTCAGTGTTCCTCCTCTGAGGAGACACACCTGCCTGTAAGAGATTTTTATATACAGATTTTACTTCTGCCATGTATTATTTTGAATATGATTTTATATGATAGATAAGTATCAATCTCAGGGTAAATAAAAGGAAAAAAGTAACAAGGGAACCAATACCCAAGTATAAGTTAGAAATGATTACCAACTCTTAAATGTCCCTCCCTCTTAAATATTCATATTTACAAACAGATAATATTATATATAATATAAACATTTACAAATATAACTATATATTAAAATATATTATATATCCTATTTAAAAATCTTTAAGTGAGCGAGGTAATTTAGTCTCCTGACTATGAATACCATACCAAAAAAAGTTATATACAGTTAATCACACTGCTTTGTTTTTCTCTTGCCTTCTCATGTAAAAAGCCTTTGGAATGTTTAATAAAAGACACCAGTGAATAACACAATCATTCTTAAGATGAGGCCCAGAAACCGACTGGCATTTTTCTTTGTGAACCCTTCAGCTGTTCATGCCACCAAGCCATAGGTAGCTCACACCAGGTCTACAGCATCCATTTCCTCCAAGTCTAACCTTCCTCATCCTATCCCCCAACTAGAAAAGGAAAACTGGGCCATTCATAAATATAGAGCCCTCCACTCCTTGCCCAGTGTGGCATCTGAGTCCTGCACCCGTATGGAAGCATTAAATCACAATCCCCAGCCTGCTGTAAAACATGGTGACCGCCGCTCTGGCTTCAGGCAAGCTCTCTTGGCCCAGGCTGGCTCAAACAGCAGGCTTTCCTCTGCTGCTCCTAAAGCTGCGGCTCCCTGGGGCAGCCACACCGAGGCAGAAACAGACATGAAAGCACAGCTCTCAACTGCAGTTTTCTTTTACCTTAAAGAAACTTCCCCGCTTGTCCAGACCTCGGGCGCCCATGGTCTGAGCTGACATTTCTTCCCCCAGTGAGGCTCTACTGCATGCCGGGGACTCCTGAAGGTAGAGACATTTTTAATGGTTAGTCCAGCCTGTAGGAAATTCCTTTCTAAGCCACAGAACACTCACAACAACAGCCCTGCCAAGATCTTTTTCCGTCAACAACACAGTGCCATTTATTTCCCACCAAAGCCCTTACATCTCCTTTCAGCCCGATTTCCTGTGGCAGCCAACAGTGTTCCTAGACCATGCCCCACCTCACCCCATTCCTGCCCCCCCCCCCCCCCGCTCCAGCATCTGACGCAGCAGGTCCTCAGGACTGTGGAGCACATAATGATTGCTTTGTGTGTTTGCTTGACCTCAAGCCCAAGTCCAAAAGGAACCAATATTAGATGTCTCCATAATCTACTTCCTGAGCCTATAGATTGAATGTGGCTGGTCTAGGAGGGAGAACAGAAGAAAGAGGTTCTGTGTTGTGTGCCAGGAAATCCTCCTGGAAGGAGGAGAGGTCACCCTCAGCTCGCCTAGCCCTCTCCCCAGGCAGGGTCATCCCAAGGGCACTGGGGAAGAAATCCTTCTCTTTTCTCCTTAGAAATCACCAAGATTGGAACACAATCCCAGGCTGTTGTAGACGGTGAGCCTAGCTGTGTAGGGGACAGCACGAAAACAGATCCATGATCACGGAGGGTGGCCATGGGGGTTCATGCCAGAATGTGGAGGAAAATTGAAAAGCAGGATAACAGCACAGTCCCGAATCATCACCATAGATACTGGAATTCCCCCTTCTAAACATAGGGCATAGAAACTAACAATCCTCCCCTCTGGGTCCCAAAGCCCCCATCCAGAATGTTCCTTAGATACATACACAACACACCTAGCCAGACCAGCATGGCTAGGTGAGTCTCAATCCTTTACCCACTGAAGCCATCCCAGGATCAGAAAGAACTTCTGATCACCCATCATTCCTTATTACAACATACATAGAACATAGCTCATCCCAACTGGACCAGTGAGGGAAAGTACCAATATGAGGAAGTAGAAAGTTAAAATGTCTCTGGCACTATTGAAGATAATTAAAAGCATCTCCCTAATAAATATCAGGAAGAAAGCACCAGAGCCAGGCAGCCTCTTGTAAGTCCACTGAGGCTATTTTGTTTTAATTTGGGGGTGGGGGGGGAGGGAATGTTTCCACAAATGGAAAAGCTGTTGTCAGGCCCTGGTGGCTGATGCCAGTCATCTTAGCTCTTCAGAAGGCTGAGATCTGAGGATCCTGGTTGGAAATAGCCTAGGCAGACAAATCCCTGAGACTCATGTCCAATTAATCAGGGAAAAAAAGCTGGTGCCAATCTTGAATGGTGCCCCCGAGTTTAAGCTCCAGTGCACGCACACACACAAACACACACATACACCCATATGACCCACAAATCAAATACATGTCCACAAATATTTGTCAGAAACAGAATCTACCATAGGAAAATGCATGCTTGCCATGAGCAAGGACTTTGCAGAGGAGCTTATATGGTCTCCTTAGATGTCTCTCAGCTGGCATCCACAGTGAGCTATGACATCTGCATGTGGAATGTCACTTAGGAAAACAAATGCAGTGCACATTGACCCCCCTTACAGCTACTTTACCTCATGCATTGACACTTTAAGAGCTCAGCAGTATCTTCCCTATATTTCTTTCCAATGGAGATCTCACTGAGATGAAGGTCAATGTTGAAAAAAAAACCTCCTGGGAATGCAGGAGCTTACGGTGGAGATGCTGACACCAGAGGTTCAAATTTACAGGCTCAGCACCAGAGTAGAGCCCAAGCTCCAAGGGCTTATTAATAAAGTGGGCAGGCTGGAGCCACTCCAGGAAGAAAACATAGTACTATGTCTAGAATGAAGACCAGGATGGGAATCTTGGGGCACAAACTGTTTAGAGCTAGAAACACAGACGTTTCAAAAGGCTTTTTAAGTAAAACTGCTTTAAAGCAAGCCTAATGCCTGTCTTCCTTTGAATTCCAGACGTTTTCCCAGCAGCAGATTCAAAGTAGTCTGACAGTTCAGGAATTGCTAAGTTGGAGCCAAGACTTCATTCTTCATCCAGGCCCAAGTTTCTTTGTTCTATTTAGACGTTTTTCCATACATAAGCAGGGAATTTTGGCTACAGCATAGGAGCAACTTTAAGTCCTGAAGTTGCTAGTTATTTAGCTACTGCTAACCACACATATATACTTTAACTTCAAGCAGTCATTAGTGCAATATCCAATTTGAATTCTGTCCCAGATTCATCATATTTCTTCAAAAGATCTTTCTTTTCTTTCTTTCCTTTTTTTTTTTTTTTCGCCAGTCCTGGGGCTTGAACTCAGGGCCTGGCCACTGTCTTTGAACTTCTTTTGGTCAAGCCTAGCACTCTACCACTTGAGCCACAGAGCCACCTCCAACTTTTTCTGTTTATGTAATACTAAGGAATCAAATTCAGGGCTTTGTGCATTCTAGGCAAGCACTCTACCACTAAGCCACATTCTCAGCCCATAAAGTGTTTTTTTTTTTTTTATTTAAAAGGATATTCTAAGACATAGATGAGAATAGGTGATGGGAATTGATAAATGTCACTGGAAGTTGGGGCAGATGGTATGTTCATCAGTATTATTATTATTATTATTATTATTATTTAACTAAAGAATTTAAAAGATGAGAAGTTTGGTTTAAAAATCTTTTCTATTTGGGTACTGGTGGACCACATGTGTAATCCTGAAATATAAGAATGGAGGCTTAAGGGGCCAGGAGTTTGGCCTAGTGGTAGAATGCTTGCCTAGCATGCACAAAGACCTGGGTTCAATTCCTTGGTACCATATACATAGAAAAAAAGCCAGAAGTGGTGTTGAGGCTCAAGTGGTCGAGCTCTAGCCTTGAGAAAGTCCAAGGACAGTGCTCAGGCCCTGAGCTCAAGCCCAGGCCTGGCAAAAAAAAAAAAAAAAAAAAAAAAAAATGGAGGCTTAAGAACATTCTAGTCAGATAAGTCCATTGGACTCTTATTTCTAATTAACCAGCAAAAGCCAAAAGTGGAGGTATGTCTCAAATGGTAGAGCAGCAATCTTGAGAGAGAAAAAAAAAAAGAAGCTAGAGTCTAACAGCCTAAGTTCAAGCCCTAATACCCTCCCCCGCACACACACATACAAGAGTCTTTCCAGTAGTTGAAATCATTTACTTTGCAACCATAACTTTTTAACATCTTGGCATAGTTTTGGCAGCAACATAATCTAACAGGATCACTTCTACCTTGTAGTTGGGGATCTCCCTTTTCCCCCCAAGATGTCACCCAGCAACTCTATCCTAAAACTATCCAGTTAACAGATGGACTAAACACCCAAAATGTACCATATTTTGAGAGGCTATAAATTTCCTCTGGATTGAGACTAAGAAAACGTTCCCCGTTTCCCCCAAAGGTTAGTAAATGAGTCTAGAGTGTCCAGCGGCGTTTATAGGTGCTAGCTAAAACTAGCAAAGAAGAAAGACCCACCGGCCCCAATGGTCTAAGGACATGGCAAACAGTTGGACATCACCAAGTCATTCCAAAAGAGAAAGACTGTAAGTGGAGGTAAAGCAGAGGTGGAAGGACAAAGACAGGAAACGAATAATTCTCGCTCTCCTAGAAATGCCAGGCTCTGTCCCGTTAGGGTCATCAAGCCTTGCTGTGGCTTTCCAGGTGGCTCCAAGACTGACCGCTGCGGAAAGGAAGACCTCTCCATAAAAGTGAGTTGTTGGGCTGGGCTCCATGTGGGCTGGAAGCTAGACAGCTCAAAGCTGGCTTGTCCAATTCATTCTACTTTGACAGGCTTAGGCCCAGGCACTGAAGCCAGCTGTGCTTGGACAAAAGCAGGTGGGTCTTTGGTGGTGGGGTAGTGAGGAAAGGGAGAAGTTAAAAGTAGACCTTCCCATTTTAATTTGTGGATTGCTAGACATGGGCTTGAGGGCAGCCTCTTGTAGCTTTTGGGCTACCTGGCCAAAACTGGACAAGACTGATGATATGCAATGCACCATCATACATGTTTAAAAACAGAGCTTTTGTATGGCAAAGGACATAGCTAGTAAATTAATTAGGAAGCCTACAGAATGGGAGAAGATCTTCACCAACCATACAACAGATAAAGGCCTCATATCTAAAATATATCAACAACTCAAAAAATTGAATCACTCCAAAACTAATCTCCAAAGTAACAACCATCCCATTAAAAGATGGGCCAAAGACTTAGAGTCTTCTCTGAAGAAACAGAAATGGCCTATAGACACATGAAGAAATGCTCGACATCTCTGGCCATAAAAGAAATGCAAATCAAAACAACTCTAAGATTCCACCTCACTCCAGTTAGAATGGCCAGGATCAAGAAAACTAATAACAACAGATGCTGGAGGGGATGTGGCCAGGAGGGATCACTACTACACTGTTGGTGGGAGTGCAAACTCGTTCAACCACTATGGAAAGCAATATGGCATTTCCTCAAAAGACTAAACATAGAGCTCCCCTATGACCCAGCAATTCCACTACTAGGCATTTACCCAATTGTCCAGAAACAAGGACATACTAAATCCACTAGCACAATGATGTTCATTGCAGCACTATTTACCATAGCAAAGGTATGGAACCAACCCAGATATCCCTCAGATGATGAGTGGATCAATAAGATGTGGTATTTGTACACAATGGAATTCTATGCTGCTGTCAGAAAGAATGACATCGCCCCATTTGTAAGGAAATGGAAAGACTTAGAAAAAATCATGTTAAGTGAAGTAAGCCAGACTCAAAGGAACATGGGCTCAATGGTCTCTCTCATTTGTCATAATCAATAGAAAACTTGGGCTCCTAGCAGAGATTTGCAATAGAGCAAAACCTAGGTACATAAGGCCATACAGTATGACACTAAATGAAAGGACCACTAGGATATAGAAACAAAAGCCATATAATGAGTGATTGTTGTCCTTAATGTACTATGTTATCTCTCATCTCTTTTGCTGTCCCTTGGTTATCCTATATTGTTACAGTATCTTACTTTGTTATCTGATATAGTGGATATATTTGTATTTGGTTATTTGAAATTGGATAGGGAAGGAAGAAAGGAAAACAAGATGAGGGGTGGGCGTGGTGGGGAGGGAAATGGGAACTAAGACATGAGAAAGGGTATCAATGTAGGTGAATTAATGCACCTTCTATCTGGCGAATATAATGTAACCCTTCTATTAATTACAATAAAAAATATGAAAAAAATAGGTATCAATGCTGGGCACATATCATAGGCAGTCCTTAAACAAACTGAGATGGCTTCCATATCCCTATCTTTTTTTTTTTTTTTGGCTAGTTCTGGGCTTGAACTTGGGGTCTGAGCTCTCTCTTTGGCCTTTCTCAAGGCTGGAGCTCTACCACTTGAGCCACAGCACTACTTCCAGCTTTTTCTATGTATGTGGTACGGAAGAATCGAACCCTGGTCTTTGTGCATGCTAGGCAAGCACTCTACCACTAGGCCGAACTCCCAGCCCTATCCCTGTCTTTAAGCAGAATCATCTTAGGTGTCCAGAGTGCTCTATGCAGTCTGTGGCTGACAGAAGTGTTGGTCAGGGCATATGACTATATTGAGACATGGATCTTCCCAATTCCATCCCCTCCCTCTCCTTTCCCTTCCTCTTTAATTTGTGCAGTCAAATTGTACCCTTCCTGTTTGCGGGGAAGGGGGAGTATATTATAATAATAAACAAGTAAAAAGTTCTATTTATGGTATACACAATAATGTATACAGTGTGGTATTGGTAAGTCAAGGCAACTGACATACCTTTCACCTTGTGTATTGATGACTTGTCTCTGGTGGGAACATTTTAACTCTCATCAATTTTCAAATATACATTATTACTAACTATGGCCACATTTTTTGTGCTAATGGATTTTGTTCCTAACTGAAATTTTGTATCCTTTGGCCAACATTACCTCAATTCCTTTCTCCTTTCCTATTTGCTTTAGGTCATGAGTTTAAACCCACAAAAGAACAGAAGGTACAACTATATTCAATCCACTGCTAAGAAGTGTGTTGAAAAGATACTTCCATAATGGGAAGGAGAGAATGGGTGAAACAGGAAAGAAGGAAAAAAAAAACACCTCTAATAACTACTCTTAGCTTTTTTTTCCTATTAGTTAAATGGACTTCACTCTTAATAAACAAGATCTCATTATTATAATTATTTTACAGCCAAATTGACAGCAGTTAGAGAAAATGAATCATGCCCAGAGGCTATGTGAAAAGTCCAGATCTGAGAGGCATACTCCACTTTTTCCTAGCTCCCTAAACAACTCCCATGGGGGAACTTTTCCTTCTTTGTATTGCTTTTTGACCCTTAGGCAGACTGTGCCTATATTCAGAAAAGGTATCTTCGTATTTCCACAATTATATTCGTATTTTCATGGGTTTGACCAGTTGTGCTCTGGCTTTGTTAACATATACATGGAAATGTCTTGTATCTCTGTCTATCCAACATGATTTTCCCTTGCTCAAGAGTCAAATTACTGAGGTTTGAACTCAGGGCCTTGTTCTTGCTATTCAAGTGAGTTGAGGTATGCCTCCATTTCTGCTCCTCCAGGTTTTTAATTTAGTTTTCAGAGAGGGTCTTGTGCTTTTCCCCTAGGCTGACCTCAGACTGTGGTCCTATCTAGCCACCTCCAGAGTAGCCGAGATTGCAGTCATGTGTCATTGTGTATAATACTAATAACCACTAAAAATGTCCCTGACTCTGTTATTTATTTTTAAATGTTATAACCAGGATGATTGATGTTCTTTTTTTTTTTTTTTTTTGGCCAGTCCTGGGCTTGGGGCTCAGGGCTTGAGCACTGTCCTTGGACTTTCTCAAGGCTATCACTCTACCGCTTGAGCCTCAGCACCACTTCTGTCTTTTTGCTATGTATGTGGGGTACCGAGGAATTGAACCCGGGTCTTTGTGCATGCTAGGCAAGCACTCTACTACTAGGCCAAACTCCCGGCCCCTGTTATTTATTTTTAAATCAAGATGTTGGGGGGTGGGGGAATGACTCAAGCTTATAAATGAGGCTAACTCCAATGAGGAGTCATGCCTTTTGTCCCTGTTAGTTCACAGACTCCTAGGCATTCTCACCTCATCCACATCACAGGAACTCTGCCAGGGCCTGTGTAGACAGCCGTTGGGTGGACACCCATTGATTCTGCTACTGGAAAGTCCTTTTCTTGTCTAGGAGACTGCCCCTCTCATCTCTCCCTCTCAGTTCTCCCCT
Source organism: Megascapheus bottae (assembly GCF_031878675.1). Classification (NCBI taxonomy): domain Eukaryota; kingdom Metazoa; phylum Chordata; class Mammalia; order Rodentia; family Geomyidae; genus Megascapheus; species Megascapheus bottae. The sequence goes on from NC_143526.1 coordinate 14,501,864, forward strand.
TGGGGGTCGTTCCAGAATTAGATTCCACCGGATCCCTTGGATAGGGGCACGTTGCATGACTGTAAGGAAGGACTAGAAGCTGGATGACCTTATGAAGAGGTTTATCATTTAGCTCTCGTTCAAGGGCTATATCTCATGATGACTGTGGTCTTGGTAGTCTCACGATGGTACACAGCACCAAAAGGTAGAAGATGGAAGCATACGTCGGCATGTCTTTTTGTCTTTTTCTCTCTTGTAAAGCCACCAGAATTCACACCCGAGACTCCAAACTTAATGAACTCATCTATTCCTAATCACCTCCTAAAGGCACCAGCTCTAAGGACGGTAGTTAGATTAACTGTTTTTTTTTTTTTCCTTTTGAATATCTCCAAATAGGAATTACACTCCAACCTGAGGTTTGAAGTTATTTTTTATTTTGGTGGTATTAGAATTGGAACTTGTGCATGCTACGCAGGTACTGACCATTCTGCTACTGGTCCCTGAATGTGAGTTTTGGAGTGGAGAAACCACATCACCTCTTGTCTTCATCCTTGTAGACTACATTTATGTCTCCCTTGAGTGACAGACTTTTCTTGAGCCTGTGGTTTAGGGCTCAGGGCTGGTAGACCATGGGAAGTAGGATGGGGAAAGAGATGGAGAGAAGATATACACCTGGTAGTCGTGAGCAAGTGTGTGTTTATGGAAGGTTTATGCTCATCATTACACTTTGACCATAATAGCTTGCTCCATAGCTACAAAGAGCAAAGTAGATCAGAGTTCTCAGAAGCAGGGGGAAATTTAAGGCCTTATTATCACCTAATGAGATGTTTAACTGGAAAATCTCAGAGGAAAGTAAGGCTGGCACTGCTCTGATGAAACAGCTGTTCAAAATACAACAGCATTTGTCCTTCTTGATGAAGATTTCTTAGTGGAGGGAGAACTTTGGCTCATCTGAGCACAGATGTTTTAACTCAGGGATGAGGTAAACAAACACAACCCATGTTTCTATCTCTTCTGTACCCATTGCAAAGGCAAATGGACTTTATGTTCTCTCTCTCTCTCTCCCCCCCCCCCCCGCCCCGAGGCTGGCCCTCCCTCCTCCCTCCCTCCTCCATTTATTTGACCTGAATAAAATGCAATTTATCCAGCTTTTCTGATCATAGGACTGCTGGGGATGACAGAAGATCTTTTTACCCTGTTATTTTAATCTGATCTTAGTGACTTCAAGAAACTTTAAATACCATGTTTAATAAACACACATATTTCGGTTGGAAGCCAGGTGCTAGTGGATGCATGTAATCCTAGCTACTCAGAAGGCTGAGATTTGAGGATCGTGGTTCAAAGCTAGTCTGGGCAGGAATGTCTTTGGGGCTCTGATCTCCAATGAACCATCAGAAAACTGGAAGTGGCACTGTGGCTTAAGTGGTAGAGCACGAGCCTTGAGCTGAAGAGCTCAGGGACAGTGCCCAGGTCCAGAGTCCAAGCCCCACCACCCACAAAAAAAAAAAAGTCAATTAGAGCGATACCAATATCAATACTTTTCATAGGGAAAATTATTTCTGGAACCAATTCCATTAAGTCATCTTACATCTTTGGCCAATTTTCTTATAAAGTACAGTTAACTGCTTTAAATTTTTTCAATTCCATTTTAAATTTTAAAATTATTCTTCATAGTGTTAGCTTATAGGAACATACTTATGATCCATGCCAAGTTGATTTTCTGTAGGATGTGGAGAAGAGAGTTATTATTTTTCCATTTAGATGAACATTTAATTTAAAATTTAGGGAAAAATACTTTTCTGCCTTGCTACAGGCCTAAAAACAATGGAACTAATGAGTCATGGACTGAAACTAACAAGTCATCTTGGCTGCAAAGAAGAGTTTTTAAAGGACAGCATTGTCAGCTGGGCAGGAGTGGCTCATTCCTGTAATTCTAGCTATTCAGAGGCTGAGATCTGAGGAAGAGTGTCCAGGAGACTCATCTCCAATTAAATACTAAAAATATCAGAAGTGGAGTTGTGGCTCAAGGTGACAGAGTGTTAGCCTTAAACACAGAAGCTCAGAGATGGCAGCTAGGCCCTGAGTTCAAGCCCCAAGACTAGTACAAAAGAAAGGACAGCCTTCTCAAAAAGCAGTGATGACAGGAAAAATCTTGGGTTCAAGAATGAAAAGCCAAGCTGAAGTGCCAGCAATCTACATACCATGCTGTTGATTCTATAACCTGCTAGGAAAAAAAAAAAGAGCCTGGTACAGTGGCTCACGCCTGTAATCCTAGCTACTCAGGAGGCTGAGATCTGAGGATCACGGTTCAAAACCAGCCCAGGCACTAAAAAGTCCATGAGATTCTTATCTCCAGTTACCTACCAGAAAACTGGAAGTAGTACTGTGCCTCAAGGGGTAAGGCAGTAACCTTGAGCTGAAGAGCTCAGGGACAACACCCAGGCCCAGAGTTCAAGTCCCACCAACAAAAAAAAAGGGGACAATTTGTTTGTCTTCTCTTCTATGAGACAGGTGCTCAAAGAAGCTGAGATTATAGGCATGCCCTACCATGCCTGGCTGGGAAAGACATCTATCACTAAGAAATATCAATGAATGGAGTCCAGAAGCTCTGTGGTTGTACTTTTCTTAAAATTTGTGAGCTGGAAGCCGGGAGTTTGGCCTAGTGGTAGAGTGCTTGCCTAGCATATGCAGAAACCAGGTTCAATTCCTTGGTACCACATACATAGAAAAAAGCTGAAAATGATGCTGTGGCTCAAGTGCTAGAGCTCTAGCCTTGAGAAAACCCAAGGACCGTGCTCAGGCCCTGAGTTCAAGCTCAAAAAAAAAAAAAATCCTGTGAGCTGGAGACCTATCCTCCCTGTGTAACATGCAGACCCATCCTGAATTCACAAGAACCTAACCAAGTTCATTTCTTAGCTCCTGCATTCCCCCCATCCACCACCCCATAAATGAGAATGCCTGTGAGGTCTCTGGGTGCATGACAGTCATCACATCCTGATTGCAGCACAAAAATTCACCCAAAACAAATGAAAAATCCCAGAGACATACACCTGCCACATTGTTTCACCCCTGTGTTTCTGCAAGTGCTTGGATCCCTGGACTGTGGAGGTGACAGCCTTAAATCTCCCATCCTTGCTCTAAGAAGTTAAAGAATTTCCCTCCTCTTCTTTTTTCTTTTTTTCCCATGTTTGGTGTGTACTCAAGTTTGAACTAAGACTTGTGCTCCCTAAACTTGCTTGCTTTGCTCATAGCTGGTGCTCTGCCATTCGAGTCACATATACAGCCAGGCTTTCTTTGGCCAGTCTCAAAGCTTGAACTCAAAGCTTGGGCTCTGTCCCTAAGCTTTTTTGCTCAAAGCTAGTGTTCTACCACTTGAGCCACAGCTCCACATCTGGCTTTCTGGAGATGAATTTCAGTCTCATAGATTTACCTGTTCTGGTTGGTTTCAAACCATAATCTTCAGATCTCAGTCTCCTGAGTAGTTAGGATTACAAGTATGAGTCAGGCCAGCCCTGTTTTTTATTTTTTGGGGGGGTTCCCCCCTGGTTATTTTGGATATGGAGTATTATGGACTTTTCCTGCCAGTGGTGGCTTTAATCTTGACTTTTGGGATCTCAGCCTCCTGAATAGTTAGGATTATAGGTTTGAGCCACTGGCACTTGGCTTGTCTTTTATAAAAATTATTCTCTCCCCCTTTACCATATCACTAAAGTATTCAAAGACAATAGACACGTCAAATCAACTTACTGGCTGATCTAAGCATTATTTTTGGATCACGATTATTTTTGTCTGGTTCCACTGGAAGGAAAAAAAAAACGACAAAAACAAAACATTCAGGGTATGTGGTATGCTCTTTTTGTTTCCCTACCTCCTCCTTCTCTGAACTTAGAAATAGCTATCCACAAAAAAAAGTGTACAAAAGAAGCATCGTTTCTGGTTTCTTTCTCTCACATTCTGCTTCAAATGTTGATTTTCCACTTCACATTTTGTTCTGCTGAAGTCCTCACTCCCTCTCCTGTTAATGACAACCCCAGGCCACCACCTCAGCAGGACCTGGCGCCCAGCCACTTTATTATCCACATCCATCACTCCGCAATTCTGCTGAGTCTTCCATCCAGACAGCCCTCATCTTCCCTCTCCTCCCCACACCCACTCAGCCTTGGACAGCAGCAGCCCTAATGGCTTCAGCAGCACCCACATGTCTGCCTGGCCACTCTCTGCCCCAACCCCATCCATCCCACAGGTCTGTATCAAAGGGATGGTCTGCCCTGGCTGCTATTTGGTTTAGGGATATCCCCAGAAGAATTCTTTTTATTGAAATTTAATCCCAATTGTAAGTTCTTTAGAAGGTAGAAACTTACTACAACTCTGGTGTTTAAAAGTAAGACCTATGAGGAAGATAAGGCCATCAGACTGGACCCACCATAGCTGAGCTTGTAAGAGGAGAGGTCAGAGGAGAAACAGGTGCTTAGTGACCATGAGTCCAATCCCAACTACTGGGCACAAGCATGTGTGTTCAAATACACTAAACATATAGAGGCACACACAGTGGGGTGTGACCTCCCTCTGTCACGCCATTATGGCCTTGGCACTCTGCCAGCGTGAAGGCCTAATTATGCCAGCCTCTGTTCACAATGGTTCATAGAGCAAGAGCTGTAAGCATATGAATGTGCACAGGAATGCCAGACAGTACTTCTGTGTTAAGCTTGGGGGCCATTATAAACAGTGAATCTACACACACACACATATACACCACAAAAATGTGAGGAATGTGACATCAGACTACCAGAAAGGATCCTTGGTTGTAATCTGAAAGCTAGAGTAAGAAGGAAGAACACCTTGTTTAGCTCCAAGGGAAAAAGGTGTGTGTTGAAGGCTTTTTTTTTCTCTCTCTCTCTCTTTCAGCATGTGTACTAATGATTGTAAATGCTTCACAGTGATCCGTCTGAGGTACAGACAAATTTGCAAATAGTGGATTTGCAAAGAATGAGGATCAATGATATGTATTTTTCAGCTGTGTACCTTGCAAAAAAGTGATAATAATGCAAATGGTTTTTTTAGCCACAAGATGCAAATTTTGTTTTACAGAGATGCAATTGTGGTCACTCTGGATATTGCCTGGTTTTGCAATAAATGGAATTCTGGGATTTGTCATGGGCTACATCAGAGATCTGTAAAGGTCTGTGGGTCCAATGCACCTGACACATGCTTTTATAAAAAAAGGTTTCTTTTCCAGGCACCAGTGGCTCACTCCTGTAATTCTAGCTACTCAGGAGGCTGAGGTCTGAGAATCATGATCTGAAGCCAGCCTGGGCAGAAAAGTCCCTGTGAGACTCTTATCCCCAATTAACCACTCAAAAAACAGGAAGTGAAGTAGCTCTGTGGCTCCAGGTGGTAGAGTGCTAGCCTTGAGCACAAAGAGGGCTGAGCACCTAGGCCCTGAGTTCAAGCCCTAGGACTGGCAAAAAAAAAAAAAAAAGCCAAAACTTGGTATATGGCTCAAGTGGTAGAGTACCAAGCTTGAGTGAAAAACCTAAGTGAGAGTATGAAGCTCTGAAATACAAAAATACAAAATAAATAAACGATAGCTAGCTAGTAATGCTCCTTTCACAGTCTGCTTATAAACTGCATGGGAAAACAGTAACTACACAGTGGAGCAACCAAACAACACCTTGATCAGGTGATCAAGTCAACATCCCCAAGAAGAGCACACATGCTGTGTTCCTCTGGACCTAATGTCTTGAGTACAACCAGAATCAAAAGCAGAAGATGACAAAAGAGACAGAGAGTGTAGACTCCAACTCCCATATATACCCCAACTGAGGGACAGGCTGCAAAGAAACCAGCCCTCATGTTACAAAAATACCAATGTTGTAAGGAGCTGGGCACTATAGCTCACACCTGTAATCCTAGCTACTCAGGAGACTGAGATCTGAGGATCACAGTTCAAAGCCAGCCCAGGGAAATAAAGTCCATGAGACTCTTATCTCCAATTAACCACTAGAAAACCAGAAGTGGTACTGTGTCTAAAGGGGTAGGATGGAAGACTTGGGCTGAAGAACTCAGGGACAGTGTCCTGGCCTAAAGTTCAAGCCCCACAACTGAGACACACACAATCAATATTGTGAAAGATAAAGACAGACTGTGGAATTACTCCAGATTCAAAGAGATTAAAGACATCCGGCAGTTTTCCCCACAGGCACCATCCTGCACTATTCCTTGACTTAAGGAAGAAACATGCAATGGCAAGAGCATAGATAATCTGATCAACACCTCATGAATCGTAGACAGTGCAAAGGGGCTGGATGTTCATGCCTGTAACTGTAGCAATCCAGGAGGCTGAGAAGTGTGCATCATGGCTCAAAAGGCACCCTAGCACAGGAAAGTCTGGGGGACTTATCTCCAAATTAACCACCAAAAAGCTGGAAGTGGAGCTGTGGCTCAAGAGGTAGAGTGCCATTCTTGAGTGGGACTGTAAGGGAGTATTCAGAGTAACACACCAACAGGGGTCAGAGAACCATGCAACAAACTGGTAGAATGGTACAAATTGCAGAATCAAAAGAAAAAAAAATGTATTTGAAGTGTACTGGCTTATTGCTACTGTTATGTTAATGTGACATTCTTTCCAAATTAAAAACAAAAACCTTTAAGCGCTAAGAGTGGTAACGGATATCCTGAGGTCTGGGTTCCGGGGCTTCTGTTCCTCCCTTGATCTTGTCTGGGGCTATGTCTGTCCATCCTCAGTGTGGTCACATGGTTGTAGAGACTCCAGGTGTCACCCCTGGTGCACTTCACATTTGATCAGACTATCTGACCTCATTTATCAGCACCCTAAGAAGGGTGAGCTGGGCTCATCTTTCCTAAAAAAAGAATTTTGAAGATCCCCCAAATTGAATCCAATAATAACCTCAATACTTAAGAATGGAAAGTCACTCATGATCTGTCTGAACTTGCATCAAATCTTTATTTCCATTGCTGAGCCCTCCCTTGCCCACCACCACTTGTGTTCCCTGGGGAGTCAGGGACTGGAGATACCCTTCCAGTCCTGACTTCCCCCGAACCACCCCCCCCTCCCTCGCTCCAGGGCCTCAGGCCTGCAGACTGCCAGGAGAGTTAGGGAGGTCGTGCTCCCTGGCTGAGTGACCTCTGTTGTCTCCATCAGGTCATGGCTCCTCCAGGACATGGCTGGACCATGAGGTGAGCTTTCCAGAGAGCCTAGCACATCTATCAACTGTGCAGGAGCACAGGTACCTTCCCTGCTCACTCTGGCCTTCCTGGCATAGTGAGTGCATATCGTGGGACTTTATGACTGAGTCTGGGTGCAGACTCAGTCTGAGTCTGTGTCCATGCAGTGATGGACACAGAATAATTTCCCCAAATACAATGTGTTTCCAACAAAACACAATTTAATTTGCATGGGGATTTTCCTCTACAGAGGAGACCATCCTGTTACTCGTGCCACATGGAAGGGATGAGAAGGGCAGAAAAGGAGCCGAATGTGGAAGGCACATCCCAACATCCTGTTTTTTGTTTTTGTTTTTTTTTTCCCCCAGAAACCAGGTGGCTGCCCCAGCCTGAGTTAGGCCAGGCCTGGTTTGGAGCTCTGCATGCTGGTCACCAATCTTAGCTCAAAGGAGTACCAGGGTTCGTTTTATAATAGAAGATGGGGGAGGCTCAAAAAAGCCACACTATAGAGCAATCAGCGCCCTACTCTTCACAACAGCCTGGGCCAGCGCCTGTCCGCCCCGAGGGAGGCTCCCTGGGGTCCTCACTGCAGCCAGGGCCATGCACTAGGCTTCAGCTTCTCTGCTGCAGGCCAGCCTGCTGATACTGCTCTTTCTAGGGCCACAAAAATGCCCCACAGCTTAGAAGAGTTGACGATCTGGCTGAATGACAATGTCACAGCAACTTCTGAGCCAGGATAGTCTAACCCCTGTTTGATTTATCTCTGGCTTTTATTAAAATCTCAACTCATTCACACACCCACAACACCCCTCCCCCCATACACACAAATCCTCCCCTAGACAGGTTCCAGTAGCTGATGCCTAGAATTCTAGCTGGTCAGAAGGATGAGATGACAGTTCCAAATCACCCTGGGCAGAAAATCTCCAAGATCTGATTACTAAGATAACCTACATAAAGCTGGGCTAGAGACATGGATCAAGTGACAGACTGTCAATAGTGTGAGCAAGAAAAGTGAGGCAGGGTGAGACCCTGAGTTCCAAACCCTAGTGCCAGAAAAAAAATTTTTTGTTGTTTTCCAACTCAAAGAAATGTGGCAGATTAAACCTTAAGCAAACATCCACAGCTACAGTGGAACACATTTATGACAGCCTGGATTCCTGATAACCACCACCTCATCATACGCTTTCTTGCCAAGAGCACAAAACCCAAGCCTCCACAAGAGGAACAGGACAAGCCTAACTGAGGGTCCCTCTGCAAAAGCAACTGCTCCGCACACTTCCACAGCATCAAGATCTTGAAAGACAACTGAAGGTTGAGAGTCTGTTGCACAATGAAGGAATTTTGAAAAAGACAGGCACCGGTGATTCATGCCTGTAATCCTAGCTATTCAGGTGGGGGGGGGGGGCTGAGATGTAAGGATGGTAGTTCTAAGCCAGCCCAGCCAGGAAAAAGCCCTTGAGACTCTTACTTTCAATCAATCATGGGGTGGGGGGGAAGGAAAAAGAAGCCAGAAGTGGAGCTGTGGCTCAACTGAGCTCTAGACTTGAGCACAAAAGATCTGGGACAGGCCCAGCAGTGGCTCACGCCTGTAATCCTAGCTACTCAGGAGGCTGAGATCTAAGGAGCACAGTTCAGAGCCAGTCCAGGCACTAAAGTCCGTGAGACTCTTGTCTCCAATTAACCACTAGAAAACTGGAAGTGGTGCTGTGGCTCAAGGGGTACAGTGGTAGCCTTGAGTTGAAAAGCTCAGGGGCAGAGCCCAGGGACAAAGTTCAAGTCCCATGACCCACAAAATAAATATATAAATAAATAAAAGCTCAGGGACAGTGCCCCATGCCCTGAGTTTAAGACCCAGGACCAGAATCAAAAATTCAAAATAGGAAAGAAAGAAAGAGAAAGGGGGGGGGGAAGAAGGAAGAAAGAAAGGAAGGAAGGAAGGAAGGAAGGAAGGAAGGAAGGAAGGAAGGAAGGAAGGAAAGGAGGGAGGGAGGAAGGGAGGGAGGGAGGGAGGGAGGGAGGGAGGGAGGGAGGGAGAAAATTTCAACTAAATTCAATGACTGATTGCAACTCTCCTGCCTGCATTTGCTCCACTGCTATGAAGAGGTAATTGGTGAAACTAAGTGTCGATTAGAGATTCCAATACTATTATCAGGGTGCTGTGGTAGATATGTGCAATCTCAGATTGCAGATATAAGAAGATCATTGTTCAAGATCAGCCCAGTCAGAAAACCACAGAGGCCACATTTCAGCAAATGAGCAGGGTGTGTTAGCGCACGCTTATATTACCAGATAAGTAGGAAGAACAAGTAGGAGGATTCCAGTTCAAGACCAGCCTAAGAGAAAAAGCACAAGACCTATTGATATACTGACATCTAAAGGGCTAGACGTGAGGATCAAATAGTGAATGTTTGCCTAGCAATCCCAAAGTCCCATGTTCAAACCCTAGTAATGCCAAAAACATTGCATCGGTGTTAAATTTCCCTGCATTTGATAACTGTATAGTGATGATGCAAGACTATTTTCTAGCCAAGTGCTGGTGGCTCATGCTACCAGCTCAAGAGGTACAGTCAGCCCTGAGTGGAAAAAGCAAAACAAGAGCAAGGGCCTGAAGTTAAACCCTATACCTGCACTCAAGGGAAAAGAAAACAAAACAACAATAAAACTGTGTTCCTTAGCTTCTTAGAAACAAACACTGAAGAACTAAGTAGCAAAGAGCTTTGATCCATCTGACTTAGTGTCAAATGGTTTACAACAGATATGTGTGTGTGTGTGTGTGTGTGTGTGTGTGTGTGTGTGTGTGTGTGTGTGTGTGTGTGTGTGTTTGTAAGTCATGGGGCCTGAACTGTGGGCCTGGGCACTGTCCCTGAGCAATTCAGCTCAAGGACAGCAATCTACCACTTGAGCCACAGTGCCACTTCCAGTTTACTAGTGGTTAGTGGAGACAAGAGTCTCATGGACTTTGGTGCCTGGGTTGGCTTTGAACCATGATTCTCAGATCTCAGCCTCCTGAGTAGCTAGGATTACAGGTGTGAGCCACTGCTCCCAGCTTCTCACTGACTTCTAAATGAAGCCTCTAGCTGCTCAGTCTCTCAGAGCCTTTCTTACCAGTTGTGTAGACTCAACTCCACTGCTGCTGCCTTATTTAGGACTACTTTAAGACATAAGCTTCTTTGGGATGGGAGTGTATTTGGGGGTAGAGTGCTTGCCTAACATGCATGAAGCCCTGGGTGTGATTCTTCAGTACCATAGAAACAGAAAAGGCCAGAAGTGGCACTGTGGCTCAACTGGTAGAGCACTAGTCTTGAGCATGGAGAGGCTCAGAGACAGTGCCCAGGTCCTGAGTTCAAGATCCAGAACTGGCAAAAGAAAAAAAAAAAGACATAAGCTTCTTCCCTCTACAGAGTTCCCAGAGGTCTTGCCCTGTCCCTGCATGTCCTGTGCTCCCTGCCAACCCCTGCTTGGCATAGGTCCCCACTGTCTGGGAAGTTCAGTCCTATCTCTGCCAGAGTCTCATTATGAAAAGCAGATCCAAACATTTCCCTGGGTGGCAAGAAAACATATGAGATCATGGAATTATTGACACTAATCTGTTTATTTTAAAATTTTTAGGGAAATTTATGGAGAATGAGAGTAGAATCAGAAGACTAAGGATGAGTAAATGTTGTGCCAATGGAGGTTTGAGTTCCTGGATATGGTTGAGAGGGGATTATTAAAATGTTGGTTTGGGAACACATAAGAAAAGCAGCAGCCACTAGACATTAGCATCATGTCCCTAAAACAAAATCTTCATTGACTTTTTCAAGAGATCAGAAACCCTGACCATGGAAGTATGTCATTTCATGACGGGGATCTGTCAGGCCTCTCGAAGCTCCTGAAGAGACACAACTCAGAGATGGGAGCAGGGTAGCAATGAAGTCATCTGCACACCATCCTCAAGTCCTCTAGAATACAGATTTTCTTCTAGGGTCCCTGCACCAAAATCCAGAGGTCTTCTTTCTGCTGCAAGCTAGTCTGCAAACTTAATGACCTTTCTCTTCCTACTTTAGCTTTCTGACCTTTCCTACTTGACTTGGATTTGGCTGGGCCTGATTCCATACTCCTCATTCATGAAAACATAGGGACTTTGGCACATAATGGGATCAACAAGAGAAACGGGGATTATGCCACATGGAAAATAAAAAATGGTGAATACTGTTTATACAGGGCATAAAAAAAAAATAGGTAACTCAAGAAAATTCCTTCCTCCCCCACTGACCAAATCACAACCTGGGCACCTATGTCTCATGCCTATAATCCTAGCTACTCAGGAAGCTAAGATCTGAGAATCATAGTTCAAAGTAAGCAGACAAATCCCAAAGACTTTTCTCTCCAATTAGCCAACAAAAACTCCAGAACTGAAGGCATGGCTAAAGTGGTAGAGGGTCAGCTGAGCAAGAGGCCCTGTATTCAAGCCTTAGTACTATCAAAATGAAGCAAAAGTATACAGGTAAGAGGGATATGAAGGGTTCAAAACACATACAAAGGTATGAAATTAACCACCAAAATTTTATCATCACATTTTACCTGTGTACTAAGCTGGCAGACTGAGCCTGATAAATATGTACACATATTATAGCAATTAACAAAATGAAATGAACCTATAAGCCACCACCCAGGAAAATAAATGGAAGACGGGGGTGTCTTCATGGTATCACTTTAATGGGAAGTTACTTGTCTAAAAACAGAAATAGACCTAAGAGGAGGCTCAGGAGAAAGGAACTTGTTCCTTTTGGTTAAATCACAAGGAACAAAGAAGGAAAATGTTATCTTTCAAACTGCTCCTTCTAGCTCCATTTATTAAACTTTGAATTTTCTGGAAGCCGCTGTTTTGAGGCATTAAGGAACTTGTATTTGGATTTTTTTTTAAAGCTTACAAAATGCTGGCTTTTCTCTGTGCTATGTATTATCTGCTTCTTGGCAGATTAAAAATTCTTCTTTTTAAAACTATTTCCTTTTGGAGGTCAGCTGAAAGTCCGGTTCAAGTACCACATTGATGAAGCTGAACACAGGGCTACTCTTAAAATGCAGTGGTTATGGGTCCCAGTAGAAAAACACTGCGTGGTGCCAGGCTTCGGACACATCATGCCTCAAACGTGGCTTTGTGTCAACGCAGCTGTATCCACAGGCAAAAAGTTGAAAGACTGATTTAAAAATGTTTCCACTTCTGGAAGGACCCTTTCAGCACTCTCACTGTGGATCAGGAGCAAGAAGAGTTGGGGGTAAAGAATTCTCTCTCAGCAACCAGTACTGGCTGCATCTGAATTCACTTGTTCTGACCTCAGAAGCCTGGGTGCATGGTTGCCCAGTGTTCTAACCTTGGCCTGGGAAGGATCAAGTGTTTTGAGAGCAGATGGTCAATAACCAAACCCAGAAAGAAAAATTATATTTTTCTGGCTATATTCTGAGGACTAAATATTGAAACGTGGTTTTATTAGTTCTGCAGACAGGATGAGCTCATGAGGTACTATAATTTGTGTTTTAATTGGTACAGTCTGGTAGTCTAAGCATAGCCATCTTTAATACAGTTTATGTTTTTATCCAACCTTTATATTTATTCTATTCCTTTAGAGCTTTATAAATGGCCAATAGCTCGCACTTTGTCCCTCAAAGTAGTGACCATTGTACTCAATATAGGTACTCAAGATAGAACCAGAGAGTCTGGGGAGGAAGCCAAATGAGTCTGGACAGCTAAATCACTAAGCAGTGGAAGAGAATTAAAAAAATGACTCCACCTCTTAGCATGGGAAATGGATCGTCTGATTCTACATGTACAGAAGTGTATTTCTGCTCCTCCTCCCCCAGTCCTTGGGCTTTCTCAAGGCTAGTACTCTACCCCTTGAGCCACAATACCACTTCCAGTTTTTTTCTGTGTATGTAGTACTGAGGAATCGTACCCAGGGCTTTTTGCATGCTAGACAAACACTCTAACACTAGGCCACATTCCCAGCCCCTCTGGCTTTGTTTTCTATGTCAACTTCTAGTAGAGTATAAAACATTTGTGGAAAAGCAGACAAATAACCTGCACCTAGCTTGATGAATTTTAAAAGAGTTCTTACACTGACACAGCTAGTACAAGATAAAGAAGCAAAATGCTACCAGCTCCCAAAGAAGTGCTTCTTCCCTCTTTCCCACTGGCTTTTACCAAACAACCAGCAGAAAAATTTGGCCCCTGCTTGGTTTTTGCGAATAAAGTTTTGTTGGAACATAGCCATGCTCATTCATGTACATGTCATCTATGCCTTCTTTGACACTGAAGAGTGTTTGCAAGAAAGACCATCTGGTGGTGGTAGAGTCTAAAAAGAGTATGCTCTGGGCCTTTGAAATTAACATTTTTAATGGGACTTTTTTTTTTTTCAAGTTATTTTTCAGGTCCAGTCTGTACTGTGCACAGGCAGCACATTCACATTCTCTCCTGCTGTACTCACTATAAGGGCTCAGCAGGTCTGTGAGACCAGGGTGCCTCTGAATGGCCAAGGTCTGCTGACCCCTTCTTAGTGTTTGAACTGAGGCACCAATAGCTCTACCTTGTTGCTGATTCCACTTCCAACTTTTACTGCATGGGTACTTACTGTTCTTAAAGCTCAAGTTTTTAAAACATCCCAAACACTCACTTGGAAATATTCCAATGATGTGTTATGGTGTATCTCAAAGGTAAGAGAGAAGAAATATGTCTACAATTCTATCAGCAAGGGCAGAATAATCCATGGGGAACAACTAAATACTCTGGGCTCCTGTTAAAGGAGAATGCTGAGTGTTATAGATGAAGGTTGAAACGTAAAAGAGAAATGGACAGAGCATCCCTTAATACCTTTGGCAATTCTGCCATACATGACTGTATTCAGTAACAAAAGGAAAGGCCATTACAGGGCAAAGCATCTACTTAATATTGTCCTGCCTAATGTTCAACCACAAACAGAAGCAAATCAGGACAGTTGTCAATGTTCAAGAGCAAAGGCATACCACTTCCAAAGCTAAATTTCTGGCACCATCTGAAAAATTGGAAGAGCAGGAATATGGTTCCTATATTCTAGGTAACACCAGCTGGCTGGCTGGAGTAGCCAGTACTCCCTCCTGCAGAAGGAGGATCTCTTAGCCCACAGTTCCAGTTACCACACACCAGACAAACATGCTTCACCTGTTTTCTGAGCTTGTGTTCCCTGCTATAGACATAGTTTTGAGATGCCATGATAGTTTAGAGTTCTTATAAGCTAATGTTGAAAACAATACAGTGATAGCTTATTGGCAATAGGAAAAAGAATAGAAGAGATATTCAGACATTCAGTCTTTTAGCTTCTATCTTAGAACAACAGTTGGTCTTGGATTCAGAGGCAAAGCATGTTTATATCCTTAAAATTTTCTAAAGTAATGAGCTGTTTAATGAGCAGCTTCTAAAACTCAGGCTTGCAATTACAAGTGGTTTCCAATTCTTACCAGCCAAACTGGAAAAAAAGATGCCATCGACATCATTTCTAGACTATTTGTGCTTAAATTGCTGCGGCATTGGAGTTGGACATGCTGAAGGATTTAAATGTAACTGACAATCAGAAAATTCATGGTTTCTTCTTCTGGCATCCCCACTTAAGGTGTCTGTACCCTGAAGCTTGTTATTTTGTATAAATCATGCTGTCTGAAAACTTACTAGTAGTTCATGAGCCATGACATTCCATGTTTCATAGAACTATAAAAAGCACTTTAAAAAAATAAAGTCATCATAGTTAATTTGAAAACATTCTCATGACTTATGATTCGGATGTGGTTTATACCCCAGAGTTTCATGTGCTGGAAGCTTGATCCTGAGGCCATGGTGGGGTCCTTTAAGAGATGAGGCTTAGTTAGACTTAGCTGTGATTTTTTGGGGGGGAGGGAGGGGTTAACTGTCCTCAGAAAGGTCTGAATTATTGAGTTAATTCTCATGAGAGGCAAGGTGTTATTATAAGGTAAAAGCCACTCTCTTCTCTGATTTCCAGTCTGGTTATGTGACTCCCTCCCATATACATACATACATACATATATACATATATACATACATACATACATACATATATATATATATATATATATATATATATATATATATATATACACACACACACACACACAACCTCTGTGCTGAGTGTTCAGGCCCTTGCCAGGCTTTGGTCTCTGCACCAAACATAAAACTTGCACAAGGTGGCCTTGTTAGCCCTTCCAGAAGTCCACCCTACGATCCTCACCTGCCTGTGTTTCCCAAGGACCTTCTTACGGAATTGCCACACATTCCCCATAGGACCCCACAATCAGAGGAAGCACAGGGAATGTCCTGACTAAACACAGCCTGAGCCTCCACGGACTTCCTATCTTGGAATCTAGCTGATCCCATTGCCTCTCCCTGATTTTCAATAGTGGGAGACACTCAGAGGTCTCGGTTTCTGAAAACTCTGAGTAACACAACAAGTACTTCCCAAGGAAGACTCCTAGATTGTCTTTGCAAGCAAATAAAACCATTCTTACTAGAAGAGAACACGGGTGATTGATTCCAGGGGTGACCTTTTCATCCTGTACACTGAAGGCCAGGTGAGGAGGTAGTTCCCATTCACTTCAATAGAACTGAGGAACAAGAGCCAAGTAATGTGCCAGTCTCAATGGAAAATAAGCAAAACAAAAAAACCTAGAATAAAGTCCTTTTGAAAAAGTTCTTGTTTGGTTTGTACAAAGGACTGCCTCCTGAGTAACAAGGCTACTGGTGCCTAGCCTGGAAGCACTAGTTTTTTGTCCCTCATACACTGCAATACTGAGTCAAACAAGTAGAATAATAATCTTTGCTCTCTGATTTTGTCCTTATGCCCAGCTGATTAACAAGCTCTAAGGCTAATCTTAAAACAGACACTTATTCTGGAATGAAGACTCCTTTGTACATGAAGAATATTTGCTAAAAAAAAAAAGTTTATTTTTCTCAAGGATGGACATCTATCTTTTAAGGAGTACATGACATTAGTACTTTAAATTTACTAGGTTGGAGACGGGAGTTTGGCCGAGTGATAGAGTGCTTGCCTAGAATGCACTAAGAACCAGGTTCAATTCCTTGGTACCACATACATAGAAAAAAAGAAAAAAAGCCAGAAGTGGTGCTGAGACTCAAGTAGTAGAGCTCTAGCCTTGAGAAAGTCCAAGGAAAGTGCTCAGCCCCTGAGCTCAAGCCCAGGACTTGCAAAAATAAACAAACAACAAAAAACAATCCATAAATTTACTAGGTCAACCTTGGGCCCAAGTGATAAAACAGTGTAACATTACGGATGATGAAATGTGCTTTGTGTATCAAATAAAGGAAAATACTTTTTTTTTGGTAGGTCCTGGGACTCGGACTCAGGGCCTAAGTACTGTCTGTGGGCTTTCTCAAGGCTACCACTTGAGCCACAACACCACTTCTGGCTTTTTTCTGTGTAGGTGGTACCAAGGAATTAAACCCAGGGCTTCATACATGCTAGGCAAGCCACTCTACCACTAGGCCATACTCCGGGCCCTGGAAAATACTTCTCCTAAGGTGATTTAGAGCTAAGCCCTAACCTACTTTCTCACCATAAATACCTGGAACAGGAAAGTACTCATCATTGATGTTATCAGCTGTCTCTGCACCCATTTCTGGGTAGTGTACTAACTTCTCTTTGTTTTACATTACAATATGCTTTCTTAATCTCTACCTCCAAGTGTTCTCAAAAAAATTTTTTTAATAACAGCAACTTGGTACCCACAGAGCCATATAGAAGCCTCCTCTCTTTTGAAGACTTCCTTCTTAAAGTATTACTTGTTTCTTATCACCATGCTGAAATATTATTTTAGGTTCCCTCCCCCCTTAACTGTAGTAATAGTGCAAAGGGAAAAAATTACATCATTGGTAAGAAGACTGTGCTTGTTATTTAGGGATTCAAATGGAATCTTTTCCTGTCCATTCAACTTGTCTGCCTCCCCCTTTCTCTCCCCTCTCCTCTTCTACCACTATGTTGGAAAACCCAAGATGAACAAATCTTTCAATTAAACTAACCAATCTTCTCCTGACCCATTCTTCTTATCTCTTCCTGATCACCAGGAAGGAGTAAACTCCTGACAAACAAGATATACAACTACAGAGGAAGCAAAAGCAGAACAGGAGATGAGATCGAAGGCTGCCATCTCCTCTATAGAATACATGCTTTATCACATAGTCTGCAACTAAATTATGAATATTTTCCTTTAAAAATCAGATATTCTCTCAGAAATAGGATGACAGAGCTTTGATGTTGAATCTTACTGTTTTCTTCTTCAGTGATACTAAGGAAATAAATATTTCCTTTTACTCAGAACCTTGCTTTTATTATTTGTGAACCAGCACTGGAAAGCTGGGGGACTGAACTTTCAGGATCAATACAATAAAACTTGGGGAAAAATGTGTAAAAGCCTATTACCTTGAAGCAGCCTCAAAAGTTACTGCTGATATTAGGTGTGTCTATTCAGAAAGTTGTGTGTACACACACACACACACACTTTCAAATTCTACTGTACCCTAAAAGAAGGATAGGAAATAACCCAAATGTCCATCAACTTATGAATGGACAACCATAAAACCATTTGATAAAATATCACTTAGCTATAACAAGAAACAAACTATTAATACATGCCATACCATGAGTATCTAGGTCCAGAGGACTGTCACTGAGGAAAACTGTGCATAATAGGGGCACAGAGTTCCATGCTACACTGCAATGTTTATTTTTCCCATAGTGCCACATGATTTCTGCCAAAGACATGTCACCTTTCCACAAACCTCAGAGCTACATCCATCATTTACATTAAGCACATTTGCTATTACCCAATTTTGGGGAACTGCTCTTTGGGGATGTGGGAGGCAGATTTTTACTAAATCAAGAGCAGAGAAACACTCAGCATCTCATGGAATGACTCATACACAATCGATGTTACAATTTCTCCAATGTAAATGATATGCATAATGCTGAGATATATAATTAATATGGTAATTTAAATTTTTGTTCATGAATCTCTTTTTAGTTTTAAAACTGTATAAACAAATCCATGAATAAGGCAGACAGGCTTAATATACTAATTAAACACATATACAAAAAACCATATAGTGCATGATTCGATTTATACTACAAGTCCAGAAAAGGATTTTTAATTCTACATCAATAGTTGCTAGTGACTGGGAGGAAACACGAATAAGACAATGACTGCAAATGGCTACCAACCTACTTTTTAGGGTGATTGTTTGGAATTAAGTACTGGTGATGGTTGTAAAACTCTCTAACACTAATTCCAGCCCCGATTTAAAAAGAGACAAGTGGCTCTCTGGAGATGAGGTGTTTCTTCTCTTATTCCTATTTTTCTTACATGCATTCTCATGTACTTCTAGTTTACATTTAAATCTGCTGTAATCAAATGTAAAATACTAGTAAGTTAGTAACAAAGAAAACACCTGAGTCTACCTTGAAAACCATTATGCTTTAAATGGTTGGATTTTAGCAGGACGTGGTGGCTCCCACTAGTCCTCCTAGCTACTCAGGAGACTGAGATCTGAGGATCTTGGTTCAAAGCAAGCCTGGGCACTAAGGAACTAAAGAATGTGAGACTCTTATCTCCAATTAATCTCTAAAAAAATGGGAAGTGGGGCTGTGGCTCAAGGGTAGGGCAATAGCTCTGAGCTGCAAAGCTCAAGGACAGCGCCCAGGCCCAGAGTTCAAGCCCATGACCAGTTAATAAATAAATAAGTATGTGGATTTTATGGTGCAGGAATCATATTTTAATTTAAAGTGTAAGAAGAGGAATGACTACTTAAGTTACATTAAAGGCATGGTTCAACTTGACTAAGGACATGAGTTAGCTAATCTCAGTTCCAGTCTGTTCCTCTAGGATGGTTGAATCTCTGGATCTTGAAACAAATGCAGGCTCCTCCCACAAGATCTTACTCAGAAGATCATGTTGTCTCTAAGACTGATTTTTCTGTAGCACCTGATCAAGAAGACAACCAAATGTGACTAGCAAGTTATTTCATTTCATGTTAAAAGAAAATGGAAATAGCTTCCAATGAGAGATGTATTTTAAACCTTAAGCTAAAGATTTCATATATTATTATTTGTCAAGCCAGGAGGATATTTTGACTCAAAAACATGAGTCTGATTTTTTTGTGTGTGTGTGAGTTATGGGGTTTGAATTCTGTCCCTGAGCTCTTCAGCTCAAGGCTACTGTCCTACCCCTGGGCTTGGGCATTGTCCCTGAGCTCTTCAGCTCAAGGCTACTACCCTACCCCTGAGCCACAGCCCCACTTTCCCATTTTCTAGTGATTAACTGGTAATAAGAGTCTCCAGTTCTTTAGTGCCAGGCTGTGAATCATAATCCTCAGATCTCAGCCTCCTGAGTAGCTAGGATTACAGACGTGAGCTTGTAATTATTATATTTTTCTTTAAGCACCTTGTCTAGTGTTTCAATTTTTGCTATGATATGCATAAGATTGTCTCAGAGTCAAGCTCTGCGATTTATTTTGTGAGTGTGTAATTGTGTGTGTATGTGTGTGTGTGTGTATTTAATCTCCTTGAGAATCACTCTCCATCTTAGTAAAAAGGGGATCACTAGATTACCCATTTTATAATGGGATTTTAAGGAGTCATATAAATAAAAATTTCAAGAAAAGTGTCTGCATATGGCATGCAATAAATAATAGCTTTCCAACAATACAACAAAAAATTTGATATGATCAATCCGTCATTTTATAGATTTTAGTTCACAATTATTCCCATTGTTTAGGGCTTGTGGCAAGATGACCATCTCCACATGAGCATATATGGCAGAGCAAAGCTGCTTGCCTTATGAACAGGAAGAAAAAACAGAAAGAAGGCGTCAATGCCCCTTCTGGAATATATCTCAGTAACCTAAAGTCATGTTATTAGTATTTTAAAGGCTCCGTCAACTCCCAACATTGCCACATTGGGGCTCAAGTTTTTAACAACATGGGCTTTGGGGAGACATTGAAGATTGAGAAAATAGCAGGAATCCAAGATGATGCCCTTTCAGTATCTCCTAGTTCCTCCTCTAAAATGACTATTTCCAGAATTATATGACTTTAATTCAGTGCTATTGTTTTTAAAAGTAATTCTATATCATAACATTTGAAAACAATTTAAAAAGTGTCTTGAATGACATAATAAATGTCAGTAAAATTAAAGGATGCAACACTCAGCTGCATTGCTTAATTAATTTCATAATGGCTACAAAATTAAACAGATGAGAATCATGTAATTTAATAAACATGAGAGCTATTCAAAATTATGCCACCCTAGTAGAAGAAATGAAGAGTGATTTCAATAAATGATCTCCAAGTTATTAAAGTAGAAATACTTGAGTGGAAATACTCCTTAATATAAAAATTTAATGCAATTCTAATTGAAACAGCTACATAACTGTAAGAAATTAAAATCTAGGTTGGTTTTAATGACAAGCTGATGGTATGTAACAAAAACAGCAAATCTCTTAATTCTTCTAATTGTTAAGTTGCCGGTATGGGAGCTGAGGATAAATCCTTTATTTTTGGTGGGAAGCATTATTTAGAGAAAACTATTCTTGAGTTCATTATAATTTTAATAAACTGAAATAAGAATTTTCCTGGAAGAACTTGCCTGTGAGGAATAGCATTATCTTCCAAAGCATTTATTCTAGAACCCACTTCTGCTAATGGTTTGCACAATCATGGATGTGCACAGTAATGGTTATATTACAGGGTAAGCTCATGGGAACAGAGGTGACCAAGCCAATGATGTTCCACAGACAGATGAACACAGGTATCCTTTTGCATGTGCAGGGTGGGTGACTTATCTGGTTGTCCCAGACACTAGATGGCCTGCCTGTCCCTAGTCCAAAGGATCAAAGGTCCTGCCTGGTTCCTAGAAAGATGCCCAGAACCCAGCAACACCATAACTTCCCACATCCACTTTCCCTGTTCAAGGAACAAAATGCAACCTCTCCTCTCAGCCAGGAGCCTTCCCCTCAGTAGCTTCAGCAATGAACATGTTCATAGAGAAAGGAGATTATCTATCCATACTGGTTTACTAACTGGAGAATTGAAAAAAAAAATTAAGCCACTCTGAATTCAATTTCCTATTTATATTTGTGTATATTGGCTAAGAAAAGAAATTTATGTTTGCATTTCAAGGGGAAACTGGCCTTTTAGAGAAACTGACTATTCTGGTTTTTCTTTACCTTACATTATAGCTTCTTAAATGTTATACTTCTAATAGTCTCTTATGAATTAAAATTATATTTATTTCCATTTAGCTTAGTGGACATTTAGTTATTTTTTATCAGATCTTGCATGAAGAATATAAATGTTGTTACTGAAGTTTTTGTTTATTTTTTCTTTTTGTTTTGTGTTAATCCAGCCCTCAACCAAATGCCAGTGGCTAACTCCTGTAATCCTAGCTACTAAGGAGGCAGAGATCTCAGGATCACAGTTCAAAACCAGTCAGGTAGAAAAGTCTATAAGATTCTTATCTCTAGTTAACCACCAGAAAACCTGAAGTGGAGCTGTGGCTTCACATCTTAGAGCCAATCTTGAGTAAAAAAGCTCTAAGACAGCACCTATCCCCTGAGTTCAAGCCACACAACTGACCAAAAATTTCTAGTTTTCAAGAGAATTTAATAGATCTAAAGATAATTATATTTATATATGGGGACCTCTCTCTACATATTCCATATATTATATAATACATATTATATAGAACATATTATGTAATCTATATTATACATAATATATCCATAAATATATATTCCATATAATATACAAATATATTCCATAATATTATATATTCCATATATAGTTCATGTGTGTGTGTGTATATGTCTGTCTGTCTATCTATTCCATTTAAACACACATATTCACCAATCAGGAACTGGCAGCCATTCCTCACTGCTATTTCTCATTGGCTGCATCCACTTTAAATGGATCCCTTGCCACTTACACAAAAATTGAATGCAGAAATACAAATTGGTTGCTAAGTAATTTGCTACTTGCATCAGTGATGTTCTTATTGCTTGGAGTTTGTTTTCTTTTGTTGTCTTGTGCTTGCTAGGCGGGTCAACCACACTGGCACCCCGAGCCCTTTGAATTTTCAAATAGGATCCCAGTTTAGGTGTTTATTTTAGCCTGGGATGGCCTGAACTGTCATCTTCTTATATATGCTTCCCTTGTAGCTGGGTGACAGGCTCAAGACAGCATGCTCAGTTTTTGAGATGAGAATCTCTTGAACTTTTTGCCTAGACTGGCCTTGAATCTCAGTCCTCTCAATCTCCTCCTCCTCAGTAGCTAGGATTACAGGTATGAGCTACCCACTGCACCTGGCATTCATTCTCTCCTGCTCTTGAGTGACAGGATATTTAAAAAGCTGCCTCAGGCTCAGCCTTCCTCTAAGCTCTGACCATCAGTACTACAGGTATGCGCAGGATTCATACAAGGGTCCTTAGCTACTCCAGACAGGGAGGAAACCTCATGCTCCAGCCCAAGATCACTGTCTGATGTGTACCTTAGGTAACCAGGGTCACTGGGGTCTCACTTACAGCCTGAGGTACAGAACTGGCTTGGGCAGATGGAATCTCTGATGAGGAGGAGGAGAGGGAGCAAGTAGGATGCAAGGACAATGTGGTCTCAGTGGGAACCCAGCTCCAGGCTGCCAGGAGCTCTTGGGCTGGAACTGCAAAGGGTTGGTTTTCTATACCCCAGGCTCATCAGCCACTGACTGAGCCTGGTGGGTGGGGGTAATCCTCACGTCAAGAGGAAGTCCAGTTAGCAGCCAACATTCCTATCAAGGTGGAACACCAGATAAGGCTAGATGTGCTCCCCACCCCCTCAGCATCATCTACCAACACCTACTCTTATACAGGAAGCTTTTGTCTCATTCCTCCTACACGTGCGATCACAAAATCCACCTACTTGGGTATAAAACATCCTGGATACTCATGCTATTTTAAGAACCCAAATAGCTGCAAACAATGACTCAGAAAAGCTAGACATCCAAGTATGTTGGCCTTTTATTGACTTTTTTTCTGGGGGGTCGGTCATGGGACTTGAACTCTGGGCCTGGGCATTGTCCCTGAGCTTTTCAGTTCAAGGCTACTGCCCTACCCCCAAACCACAGCGTCACTTCCAGTTTCCTAGTGGTTAACTGAACATAAGCGTCTCATGGAGTTTAGTGCCAGGGCTGGCTTTGAACCGAGATCCTCAGATCTCAGCCTCCTGAATAGCTAGGATTACAGGCATGAACTACAGTACCCAGCTCTTCCAGTATTTTCTTACAGCAAAGTCTCACAGTTATCAAGAGGAGGGGCAGCCATGCCACAAGAAGTCACATGGGAAGACACCACGGTCTGCCTGTGAGGATGTTGGGGGGGGGGGGAGTGGGAAGGGAAGTGAGTGGGAAACTAGATTGGAGCCTTTCTTATGGTTTCCACAGGAAGGAATAGGCAAGGTCAGTGACTCATGTAAATGATGTCAGCAAGCTCCAAGCCTACTATGGCTTGGATGTTTAAATGTGTTACTCCAAAAGTCTTGTTAAAACTTAACCCCCAAGGGCTGGGAGTTTGCCCTAGTGGTAGAGTGCATGCCTAGCATGCACGAAGACCTGGGTTCGATTCCTCAGTACCACATACATAGAAAAAAAGCCAGAAGTGGTGCTGAGGCTCAAGTGGTAGAAATCTAGGCTTGAGAAAAAACCCAAGGACAGTGCTCAGACCCTGAGCTCAAGCCCAGTACTGGGCAAAAAAAAAAACAAAACTTAACCCCCAAGATGACAGTATCAAGAGGAAGGACTTTTAGGAGATGTCTAGACCATGTCATGTAGGCAGAGCCCTCAGGAAACAATCAGTGCCTGTTAAGGAAGAAAGAATAGAGAAAGCACTGTAAACCAGCAAGGTTTACAAGGTTGGCAAGGTCCTCAGGAGTTCTGGAACCAGCAATGACTGTCAAGAGAACCCAGAGTCTCTCAGGAATGGGCCTGCCTTACTATCCCTATTGAGTTGTGTCTGGCTTAAAAATTCAGTGGCAGAATCAGAAGCACAGCAGCTGGCATTCTCTGTCAATCACATTTCCTTTTGTTTCAAGGATCTAAGCACATTCTCATGTCCTTACACATGTAAGGAAGAGATAAATCAGAATATATACAACACAAATATTGCCAGCAATATTATTGCTGGAAACATCTGGACAATAGAACTAATAAATGCACTTTAAATTCTTCACTGGTACTTTGGAAGACAACAGTTATGATTCTGCAAAAAGAAAAAAGAAAACATAGAACTATTCCATGATCCAACAATACTATTTTTGAGCATCTATCTGGAATATTACAAGTCAGGATACTGTAAGTATATTTGAACAATCATATTCATTGCTGCAGTATTACCAAGTTATAGCAACAGCTCCAATGACTTCCAGTGGATGAATGGACCAAGAAAATCTGATAGATGCACAATGGAATTATACTCATCAGAACAAGTTTTATATGCTTTCAAGAAAATGGATAGGCCGAGGAAAAAATTTATGTTAAATGAATTCCAACTCAGATATACAAACAGTTCATGTTTTCTATCGTACATAGAAGATAGATTTAAATTATAGATATACATGAAAACATATACAGGGTTGAGCTATATGCAAATATACAACCAGAGTATAAGGATGATACACTCAGGAGAGGATTTTAAAGGTGTAACTCCTGCAAATAAATTAACAGTTTAACAAGTGATTCTCAGGAAGCTGAAATGCTTTGTTGGAGATGGTGGGCAAGGGGAAAGGGGTCAGGTGAATAGAAAAAGGAAAGGGAAATACACTCAATACATTCATTATGTATGTGTAAAAATGAAACTATAATTTGATGGCACACATGGAATTGGGAGAGGCGGGGGAGAACAAGGGAAGGGGTGACATTGATTGAGATGTACTGGTCCCCATAATCTGACTTATTGAACTGAAACTCCTTTGTCCAACTACTTAAAATTAAAAAAAAAAAGTCAGGTGTGGTGGCCAACACCTGTAATCCTAGCTACTCAAGAGGCTGAGATCTGAGGATCAAGGTTCAAAGACAGCATGAACACAAAAGGACCTGAGACTCTTATCTCCAACTAACCTCTAGAAAAGGGGAAGTGGGGCTTGGCTCAAGGGTAGGCTTGAGCTGAAGAGCTCAGAGCCCAGGCTGAGTTCAAACCCTATGACCCACAAAATAAACAAACAAGAAAAGTAAGTTCCAACCATAAAAAAAGTCTAAGTTAAACCTGGCATGGCGGTGAATGTCTGTAATCTCAAGACTTGGAAAGCCTGATACAAGAGGATTCTAAGTACAAAATCAGCCTGAGCTATATATAGTCAATCCTATCTCAAACATAATTGAAGATATGTTACGAAAGATTTTTATATATGCTTTCTCTATCTACAATAAACTTGAAGCTTATAGCGCTTGCATTTCTTTATCCTTCCTGGATCATTAAGGTAATCATAGTATGTGTTCAATAAATGTTTGCTGACTATGATGGACTTGATTAATGTATCAGGGAAAACACACTGATTTAATCTCAAGTATTAGATGGATGAACTTTATCTGAAATAAATTAATAGGATGCTGTCAGTTCACCATTCCGAGGATAGTTATACTATTTTCTATTGTTGTGTGATAGAATTTTCAGAGTAAAACAGCAAGGACACTTGCATGAACACCCACATACACATCACAGAAATATTCCCACTTGACAATACAAATGGCCCCCACATCCAAATGCTCAGTATCTGTGAATATAATCAGGATTGAAAAATATCCAGAGGAAAACATGGGACTATATTGAGTATGTATGTTATCTTTTTCCTTGGCATCAGCCACCAACAATACAGTATAACACTTTTTGTGGCATTTCCATTGGATTGTGTGCTGTGTCATCCAAAGATGATTTAAAGTGGAGATGTGTATAGGTTCTAAGCAAATACAGACATATAAAGAACTGGAGCACCCTTGGATAGCCATAGACAAGCAGTCTCCTGAAGAGATCAATGCACAATGGATTTATTTTACAACCTACTTATCCATCTCTACATTCTTTTGTTCATCCCAAATCCATCCTATTTCAGGCATATTGTAAAGAAAACTACAGATACCTGTACTTCTCCTAAATATTTTACCTTTTGCATCATTAACTATGATTTGATCATTTTCAGATTAAAAATTAAAATAATGTAAAAAAATTGACATTGAGATAAAACAACAACAACAACAAAACTACTTCCCAGCACCAGGCACACAAAATTATTTGGTTGAGAGCAATTAGCAGCTCTGCACTCCTTTTGAGGGTGATGCATCATCTGGAACGTGGCCTGTGTGCCTTCTTCCCATAGGTGCTAATTACTCAAAGTTGGGAGTGCAGAACACAAGACTGTCACAAAGGTTAGTGTGCAGAAGGCTTATTAAGGGGTCCCTATGAGATCAGTGGCTTGGAATGGGAACATGGAGGCAGGCATGGGCACAGGGGGAAGTGGGGAGGAGGTACATGCCAACCCCATGTAGATACTGGAGACATCTGAGATGGGCTGAGATGGTTAGATCTTTATACCCCTATCTCCAACCATCAGTCATTGAAAGTGCGTGGCCCTGGGAATAGCTACGACTTCGAACTAGTCAGCTCTCTGAAAAATGTACTGGAGGATACCTGTGGTTAGCATTTCCAGAAAGGAGACAACTGGTTCCTCTTTAGTGGGATATGGTGATACAACGAAGGTCAGATCACCACAATAGCGTTACTTCCTTTATTTTAAGGGCACATAGTCCTTAACATCATCCTGACAATTGCAAATGCACTCTATTCCACAGCAACAGGAAATGACTTTCCAAGCCATTCAAGGATGACACAGGAAAGGGAAGCAAGACAGGATTTCCATGTTATAGCAGAGAAAAAGAAAATGATCTGAGATATGGCATACAAGTTAATGAACCATGAATTTAAACATATGACAGCAGATTAAAAACTAAATCTTACTAGGGTGCCCACTGCTCACACGTACAATCCTAGCTACTCAGGAGGCTGTGATCTGAGGATCATGGCCAGCCTAGACAGAAAAGTCTGTTAGACGTTTATCTACAATTAACCAGCAAAAAGCCAGAAGTAGAGTTGTGATTCCAGTGTCAAGAGTATCAGCCTTGAGTGAAAACTAAGGGTCAGTACCCAAGCCCTGAGTTTAAGCCCAGGATGGGTGCAAAAACAAAACAATAACAACAAAAACAACAAAAAACCCTAACTCTTATAACTTCACAGTCACCCTCATAAAAAAAAGTTGTTTTGTCAAAATTATATTTTAAAATGCTATTTTTACCCTCCACTCTCTTCCCATAAAAAGTATGTACCTTCTTGAGGTAGTCATTTGCTGTTTGTGTATGCTTCAAATCTTTTCGCTATTCTCTTTACCCTCTGGCAGTTGTCTTACAGGACAAAGCTTGTGTTTCCAACACAAGATGAAAAAAGTTAACACAATGCAAACCTCATTTCCTACCCAACTTTTTGCTGGGTGTGGTCTTGTGATCCAGGCTCTGCCAAGCAGATGGGCTCACACAGGCTTCCTTGGTATTTGAGTGGTAAAGATGGGTTTGGAGTGTTGTTTGGCAGTCAGTGGACAAGGCAGAGCAGCAGCTTTCAAGGGGCGGGGGGGGGGGGGAGATTCTGACTCAGTAGCCCCCTGATTGTGTTGGCAGTAACTAACCTGTTGAGAAGAAATGGTTCTGCAGTGCCATGTGGATGTCACTTGGGAAGCTCAGCCTAGAGCCTGCTTCTTGATCCATCTATGATTATGAGGATTATGTTCTTCTGTATCCTCCACTGTCTAAATGATTTAGATGTATGCCTTAGAAAACCCTGATCAAGCTTAGCCCTGGTGACGTCAACACTAGGGAGGCTGAGGCTAGCCTGAAGACACAGGAAGGAAGGGAAGGAGGAAGGGAGGGAAGGAAGGGGAAGGGGGAAAAGGAGGTAGAGAAGGGAGGAAGGAAAGAAGGAAGAAGGGAGGAAAAAGAAATATTCTGACAAACACATAGTCCATAACTCATTAACTGCATTTTATATTATTTATTGTCTTTCTTTCTTCCTTTCTTCCTTCCTTCCTTCCTTCCTTCCTTCCTTCCTTCCTTCCTTCCTTCCTTCCTTTCTGTACTGGGAATCAAACCCAGGATGTTGCACTTGTTAGGCAAGCACTTTACCACTGAGTTATATCCCATCCCTAACAGTGGATTTCAAATTTTATAAGCCACATCATACTTGCATCAAACACAATGATAATTATTCCTCCACTTGGGGTGGAATTCTGTCCCAATAAATCCATTACAAGCTGAAAATGTCCTAAGTTAAAAAAGCACTGAATATCCCTAACCTATTTTATTATTATATATAGCTCAAGCCTCTACTTCCTCAAAAATGCTCAGAATTCTGATATTTGTCTACAGTTGGGCATTGTGACTATTGTATTATAACGAAATAGGTGAGAGAATTTTCAAAATTCAAAGTTTACAGATTTCCTCACATAACAGCACATTTATGTTATTACAAAGTAAAACCATTTATAACCAGAACCACTGTGAGTGAAGACTGTCTGCCATCTCTAGAAACTCATGTACAGAATAGATTATAAACTGAACTATTCTAATAGAGCCTGCTTTCCACACCTCTGAGGACTAGAATCCTAGGCATTCAGAGATCTCCCCTATAGGAGTAAGTACAAATTCCCAGTAAGATTAAAGGGGGAGCCGGGTGCCTCACACCTACAATCCTGGCTGCTCTGGAGGCTGAGATCTGAGGATCAATGTTCAAAGCCAGCCCAGGCACAAAAGGATCTGTGACTCTTATCTCAATTAACCTCCAGAAAATGGGAAATGGGGCTTGGCTCAAGGGTAGGGCGGTAGACTTGAGCAGAAGAGCTAAGGGACAATGCCCAGGCCTAGGAGTAGGGTGGTAGCCTAGAGCGAAGAGCTCAGGGACAGCATTCAGGCTGACTTCAAGCCCCATCATCCATAAAAAAAAGGGGGGGACCCATCAGACACTAGACCCAGTCAGTTTGTCTGTCTGTCTGTCTGTTTTACCTCTTATCATATCTCCTGCTCAAGAATCTTAGCAAACTATTATCTACAACTAACTCTACATTTCCATAATTGTTCATCTCCTGTCTCTCATTTCTATCTCCTGGCCCCCAAATTTCCCACTCTTGTCAGAGGGGAAGGACACTTTTATTTGGAGACTCTGAGTCACCTTTTTACTTCTTGAAATGTCTACTTACAAAGGACAGAAATCTAACTAGGCAGCCACCATGAATGGACCAATGACGTAAGAATTACCTTTCCCAAGGCCCATGACTTCCACTTCCGCAATCAGTTCCTTCTCAGTAACTGGAAGTAAGCCAAGAATAGCAGTTCCTCTTCTTCCCTCTCCACTGTGAGGACTGAATCCACCAGTGACTTAGGCCAAAGGTGTCATGTGTGTTTTTGTCACAGCCATACTATGGGAATGTGGGATGGTGGTTGAATCCCACCATCCATTTTGTCTTCTGTAGCAGAATGAATCACTTCCTCCATTTAACCAGAGTGATGTTATTATGTACTGCCTCCATTTATCTGCATTATTTTCCAACATGAAAACTCATGGACAGATGCATAGATTTATTTGTTCTTGACCTACAGCTAAATCCTCTACATAAAGAGAGGGAAAATAAGCAGGTCCTGGTGGGTTATGACCTGTAATCCTAGCTACTAGGGGACTGAGATCTGAGGATTGTATTTCAAAGCTCAGGTAGGAAAGATTGTGAGACTCTTAAGTCCAATAAACCACTAGAAAACCAGAAGTGGTGCTGTGGCTCAAGTGGTAGAGTGCTGACCTTGAGATGAAGAACTCAGGGACAGTGCCCAGACCCAGAGTTCAAGCCCCATGACCAACTCCCCCCCCCCCAAAAAAAAAGAACAGAGCATGCTAAAGTTGGGCCTCTGTGTGGCCTGTTGTAACTACAGCCCCATTCTGTTCTATCTAATGACTCCTTTCAGGATCTGTTGAGCTAGCCATTATCCTCCACCATCCCTAGATCCATTCTTGACTTTCTTTGACTCTGTTGTATGTAGCAGCCAAGTAGGCCCAATTAGTTACCTTATTTCAGGCTATGTCTGCTAACTGGCTTCTTGCTAGGTTTGAATGATGTGAAGCCCTGATGGATATGGAGGTTAAAAGGAAAGAATTAAAAACCAAGGCAGCTCATTTTCTTGTACTGATGATTCAAAACATGTACCTTATCAATATTATCAATTAGCTGACACCATCATTGGAGACTACTTACATTTAAAAATAATAGGGCTGAGGGCCGGGAGTTTAGCCTAGTGGTAGAGTGCTTGCCTAGCATGCACAAAGACCTGGGTTCGATTCCTGGATAACACATATATCGGGAAAAAAAAAAAAAGCTGGGAGTGGTTGTTGTGGCTCAAGAGGTAGAGCTCTGGTCTTGAGAAACCAATTGATGTTGTATAGACAACCTTGCAATAAATGAATAGACAGAAGGGAAAAAAGGAAGCTGGTAAGGGTCCCAGAAGCATAGGTGAATCCCAAGCACTGCAGTCAATCAGTATCCATATAAAACAATCTCCAGAAAGGAGTGTCTCACAAATAAAAAAAGCTCAGTAAAATAAGTGTGAAAAGATTCTCTTAGGGGGCTGGGAGTTTGGCCAAGTGGTAGAGTGCTTGACTAGCATGCATGAAGATCTGGGTTTGATTCTTTGGTACCACATACATAGAAAAAACCTAGAATGGTGCTGTGGCTCAAGTGGTAGAGCTCTAGCCTTGAGAAATCCCAAGGTCAGGGCTTAGGCCCTGACTTCAAGGCCCAGGACTGGCAAAAAGATTCTCTTAGAACGTGAATTGGTTGACTGGCAGTAGAGCAAAGAAAAACAAATCTCAATTCATGTAAGATGATTAACTACAAGTCTGGGAAAACAGAACCAGCACTTACAAGTACCTTGACTCCTAAAGTCCATGAAACAGCTGCAAGAGATGAACAGGATCTGTACAAGCATTTCCATTTCTATTCTGAAGGATCACATGCCAAGCTATAGTGAAAAGCAAAATGCATGTGAAATGATTTATCATCATCTGTAAGCATTTATGAGGACTGAGGAGGTGCTGGTAGATAATAATGGTTTCAGTAGAGAATAATGATCCCTAGTACCATAAAATGGAACTACAGTAGTTTCCTCTAACTATGATACTGAGGGTTATTTATTTATGTACGTATTTGTTGGTTATGGAGCTTGAACTCAGAGCCTGGGTGCTGTTCCACTTTTGAGCCACAGCATCATTTCTGGTTTTCTCATAGTTTAATTGGAAACAAAACTAGTGCTTTACCACTTTGAGCCACAGCATCATTTCTGTCATTGGTTGGGAAGTTTTTTTTCCCAGTCGTGGAGCTTTAACTCTGGGCCTGGGCATTGCCTCTGAGCTCTTCAGCTCAAGGCTACCCCCTACCCCATGAGCCACAGCATCACTTCTGGTTTTCTGGTAGTTCATTGGACATGAGAGTCTCATAGTCTTCAGTGCCCAGGGTGGCTTTGAACCATGATCCTCAGATCTCAGCTTCCTGAGTTGCTAGGGTTACAGGCCACCATTAACCACCATGCCTGGCTGAGTGGTAAGTCTTAGATGAGGCAGGATAGATTAGGGAAAATGAGGCATGATGAAATGCAGACAGATATTCAGAAGTAAACACTGTATTTAATGAGTAGTTCCACTAGAAACACTTTAAGCCTTACCCTCCTTTCACAAGCTGCAGTATCAGCCTAAGAAAAAGAGTAGAACAAGAGCAGTTTTCTCCATCTGGCCTTGGCTACCAGGCTAAAAAGAATTACTGTGCTCTGACAACTAAGCAAGGACATCACAAAGAAAGATATGTATCCTTAAAAAGCAAATACTTGGGAAAATGACTCCTCCTGGTACTTATCTCAAGCATGAGCATCTGTCTTTAAAAAAACAGATGTATGGCAGAAGGCATCCTTTCTTTGAAGGGGTGACTAAACATCAATAATCCAAGTTTAATGAGCAGGTCAGTCTTAACCCGAAGTGATAAAAGTTTAACACCAACAGTGATTAAATGCACCAGCTGTGAGAACAAAGAAAAGCACTTATCCTAGAATAACTTTAAAGTCAAACCCTGCCTTTTTAAAAAGTCATATATACCCCTGATGTCAAAGAGCACAGAGTGCCTGCTTTGGAACACCTGCAGTCTATTTAGTGTGCCTCTTTCTGCTTGCTTGCTTGCCTACTCAGAAAATCCCTGCCAAGTTTTCTTACCACTGTTACATGTCCAGAAACCCTAACTCTTTGATCCAAGTATCAAGAACCTGGCACTAAACCTCTAAGAGAAAGGTCTCTACTTCTGGACGGCATCTTCACAAACCCTAATATGGAACAAGTAATGTTTCCCAAGCATCTGCCATTCATGTATCAGCTTCCCATTCTTGATGCTGTGAGCCACAGAAAATGAGGGCTAGACTCACTACATAACTTAAACTTACATCCAAACAAGCTTTTGGGTTAGCTGTGTTTACATTTTTGTGCCAAAACAAAAGTTCATAAAGATTAAAATGAGCAAAGAGATTTAAAAAGTGGGAATCTACCAGGGTGCAGTGGTTCACACCTGTAATCCTAGCTACTCAGGAGGCTGAGATTTGAGGATCAAAGTTCAAAGCCAGCCTAGGCACTGGAAAGTTCATGAGACTCTTATCTCCAATCAATCACCAGAAAACCAAAAGTGGCGCTCTGTGGCTCAAGGGGTAGGGCAGTAGCTTTGAGCTGAAGAGCTCAGGAACAATGTCCAGGCCAAGGCATAGGGCAATAGCCTTGAGCTGAAGAGCTCAGGGACAACTCCCTGGCCCAGATTTCAAGTCCCACAACCAATAACAACAATCGAAAAGTGTGAATCTGAGTACCATCTAAAACTCTTTTGGGCTAATGATACTTATAACATGCTTTGGGGAAAAGGGGTGAGACAACACAGGTGGGATACAAAATATGACCCAACTGCCTGAAACAATAGACTCTGAAAATGAAATGTAACAGACTCCTGTGAGGATTCAGAAAATATTATTTGAACACACATCAGGAGGCAATGTGCCTGAAAAGTGTACTATGGAAAGGACTCTGTGTTGAAGTTGAGCTTAAGATGATGGAGCTCCTTGAATCTGCCTTACTCCACAACCTCCTAGAGACCACTTTTCTGTAAGACAGGTATAGGCAGCCTACCTGAATGGGTCTTAGGAATCTCTCAGTCTCAAGCATGACCATCGGAAACACCTATGTGCTTGTTCTAAATCTGTGAATTAAGACTCTCATGTTTGGCTGAGAGTCATCAAGGCACTGATCAGGGGCCTCTTGGTCTCCATCTGCATTCTCACATCATCTGCGTGGCCCTTAGGACCCATAAATCATCTTTACTTTCATGTTGTGTGCCTTATAAACATAAATAAAAGATTCTAGACTAAAACACTGCTAGGAATTTGGCCTAATGGTAGAGTACTTTGCCTAGCATGCACGAAGATCCGGGTTCAATTCCTCAGTACCACACACACAGAAAAGCTGGAAGTGATGCTGTGTGCTGTGGCTCAAGTGGCAGAGCACTAGCCGTGAGGAAAAAGCCCAAGGACAGTGTTCAAGCCTTGAGTTCAAGCCCCAAGATTGGCAAAAAAAAAAAAAAAAAAACCACTGGATTTTCACATTTTCTGTTCTATTTTTCCCAGTTTATAAACTACATGAGAGAATAACTATTTTCCCTAACCACTCTTCTCATCAACAAACATCATTTGGCATCTGTTATATAGCAGACTGTGAGAGATAAACAAAAAAATCTACTCCCTGGCCAGGAGCAGTGGCTCACACCTGTAATCCTAGTTACTCAAGAGGCTGAGATCTGAAGATATCAGTTCAAAGCCAGCCCGGGCACTAAAGTCCATGAGATTCTTATTTCTAATGAACCATCAGAAAATGGGAAGTGGTGCTGTGGCTCAAGGGGTAGGGCGGTAGCCTTGAGCTGAAGAGCTCAAGGACAGAGCCTAGGCCCAGAGTTCAAGTTCACGACTGACAAAAAAAAAAACAAACAAAAACCTGCCTTTTATACCTGGACACTGTTAAAATTGCCATTTGTGACTAGAGCAAGTGGAAAAGAAGACAGACAGTAGAGTCTTTATTTTGTTTTGGTTTTTTTGCCAGTCCTGGAACTTGAACTCGGGGCCTGGGCACTGTCCTTGACTTTCGTTTTGCTCAAGGTTAGCACTTGAGCCACAACACCACCTTGGATTTTTCTGTTAATGCGGTATTGAGGAATTGAACCAAGGGCTTCATGCAAGCTAGGCAAACTACCACTAAGCCACATTCCCAGCCCTCTGTGAGACTCTTATCTCCAAGAAAATGTCTCAGGAAAAGCCAGAAGCAGCTCTGTGGCTCAAATGGTAGGGCACTAGCCTTGAGCACAAAGAGGCTCAGAGATAGTACCTAGGCCCTGAGTTCAAGCCCCACGACTGACCAAAAAAAAAAAGTTATACTTCCTCACTGGGAGCTGGTGATCACATCTGTAATTCTAGCTACTCAAAAGGCTGAGATCTGAGAATTGTAGTTCGAAGCCAACTATGGAAGAAACAACCAAGACTGTTATCTCCAAGCAACTAGCAAAGAACTGGAAATAAAGGAGTGACTGAAGTGAGAGAGCTCAGCCTTGATTGAAAAAGCTAGATGAGAGTATGAGACCTTGAGTTCAAGACCCAGTAGTGGTACACACAGCATGCACATGCACACATGCACATGCATATGTACACACACACACACACACACACACACACACACGCACACACACACAGAGTTATATTTTCTCTCTGTTTAGCCAATTTTTAATTGGTCTTTACATTTGTGCAACACTCCTGACTGAAAGTCAATCGTGTCCAAACCTTACTAGGATGCATTGTTTTCTCTTTGCATTTCCACCTATAACTATGCTTGCAGATTGATAAGAAACCTGAGGCCTAACAAAGTGAAAATAATTTCCCAGTACCACCCAGGAAAGCAGAACTTGATCTTCTGGTTAATCTAACTGGTTTGACCATTTGCTTCTGTTTGTAACTTCTCTTCATACTTCCTAGGTTTTCCTCTGAATGGGAAAATGAGACTCCTCTAATGGCAGAGATGGCCATCAAGCCATCTATTTTGAGCTGGGCACCAGTGGCTCACTCCAGTAACCTCAGGAGGCTGAGACCTGAGGATTTGCATTCAAAGCCAGCCTGGGCATGAAAGTCCATGAGTCTCTTTTCTTTTTTTTTTTTTTAAATTTTTTATTTTTTTTATTGTAATTAGTAAAAGGGTTACATGATATTTGCCAGATAGAAGGTGCATTAATTCACATACATTGATACCCTTTCACATGTCTTGGTACCCATTTCCCTCCCCCCCCCACGCCCCCCACCCGTCTTGGTTTTCCCCCCTTCCCTATCAAATTTCAAATATCCAAATACAAATAAATTCAATATATCAGATAACAAAGTGAGATACTATAACAATATGAGATAACCAAGGGACAGCAAAGGAGATGAGAGACAACATAGTACATTAAGGACAACAATCATTCATTATATGGCTTTTGTTTCAATATCCTAGAGGTCCTTTCAATTAGCTTCACATTATATGGCCTTATGTATCAAGATTTTGCTCTATTTAATCACCAAAAATCCAGAAGTGGCACCATGTGGCTCAAGGTGGTAGAGCATTAGTCTTGAACTAAATAACTCAGGGACAGGGCACCCAAACACACAGTTCAAGTCTCATGACTGACCAAAAAAAAAAAAAAAAAAAAAAATCCACTTGAAACAAATGAATCCATTCTAAGTTGTCAAAACTGTAGCTGCTCAAGGAATTTTGTGTTGCTATATCTCAGAGCCTGCCAATGATCAAAACTTGAAGAAAAATGAAGGCTACATCTTTTGGTATTTAAAAATAAATTGCTGTCTATTTTAAAAAAAATGTAGCTGCATAAAAAAATTTAGCCTATCCCCATGCATGATGGGTATTGCAAATGCTTTTCCAAATATCAAAATTCCTAAGACATGTTGTAATCACCCAGATAAATTACATTATTTTCCACTGATTTTTTTCAATATTTTTAGTTACAAAATTATGACACAACCGTCAATACAATTAATCATACAGGTATTCGAAGCTAATGTGTTTGGCACGTTAAAAAAAAATCTTACAAACCTGATGCAAGTTTGTCATAGAAATGATAGGGCCAGGAGTTTGGCCTAGTGGTAGAGTGCTTGCCTAACATGCACAAAGACCTGGGTTCAATTCCTTGGTACCACATACATAAAAAAATACAGAAGTGGTGCTGTGGCTCAAGTGGTAGAGTGCCAACCTTGAGAAAGCCCAAGGAGAGTGCTCAGGCCCTGAGTGCCCCAGGATTGGCAAAGGGCGGGGGAGAGACAGGGAGAAGGAGAGGGAGAGAGAAAGAAAATTTTCTAAATCTATACCTCTCCTTTATCTGCTGGAGTATAACCTTCTAGAGTTTTTACTTTTCTACCCACATCCCCTTATTGTATTTTATTCATTTGAATTCATTGTACTTAAGTCATTAGAATTAGCATTCTTGAAGTATACTGGGTGCTTATTTGGCAAGTTATTGTCTTTTCTCCCACTAGAAGGAAGCCTCTTATGGCAATGTATTTACCTGCTTTGTCCACTACTAAATCTTCTTAGGTTCCAGCCAAGCTTGGTACATCAGAGGTGGTCATAAAGATTGAATGAGTGAATGAAAATACTTGAGAAATTGAAAGTCATCCGGAAAAGCCAAAGGAAGACATGGCAAAAGGACTGGACATCTATCTTTTCACTTCATTGTCCTTCACGGCATCTGCTACTGGCTGATGAGACTATTAGTTTCTATTTGCACTAAATAACTTAGCTATTGGGCTCACTTTTACTCTAATGAGAGCAGTGCAGAGGAGTGGATTTAGTGGCCAATCAAAGATATGGGATTAGGACAAATAGGGCTGGTTTTGCAGAGACTGCTGCAGAGTATAATAAACTTGGAGGTTCCCACTCAGCATCCTGCTCATAGTCTCACCCTGGACTGGTAGGCCAATGTCTCACATGTGATCTACTAGCATACCCAATGGAGAAAGGCAGAAAAAAACTGAGCAACTGCTACAGGTACTATAGAAAGGGAGAGAAGAGTAAGTGCTTCTGTGTCTTTCTTCACCCAACATCTGGATATTTTTAATCAATGATTTCCCATTCACAGGCAAAAAAAGCACTCAAGGATGTCTGTCTTCATGTTGTTGCCAGACAAGACAATGACTATTTGTGGAGGGAAAAAAAAAAAAGAAACCAACTTTAAAATCTGATCTTTCCTTTTCTTTGGTTTCTTTCACAAAGGATATTCTCACTATAAAACAATCCTCGGGGCCGGGAGTTTGGCCTAGTGGTTAAAGTGCTTGCCCAGCATGCATGAAGACCGGGGTTCGAGTCCTCGGTACCACATATAGAAAAAAGCCGGAAGTGGTGCTGAGGCTCAAGTGGTAGAGCTCTAGCCTTGAGAAAGTCCAAGAACAGTGCTCAGGCCCTGAGCTCAAGCCCAGGACTGGCAAAAAAAAAAAAAAAAAAAAAAAAAAAAATTCCTCACAGTGCCATTGTGATGGATGGGAGGGGAGTTAGTAATGGGTGCTAAAATAGTTTTTAATCTTATTTGGAAGTAATTTTGAACTACAGGGGTAAAAAAAAGAAAACACCTCTTCCCACTCAATGAGGAAAAAACAAGTCAACACAAAATAAGCAAAGGATATGGACAGATGGACAGACATTTCACCCAACAAATTATCCAAATGACAAGCACATGAAAACTTACTGAACATCATCAGTTATTGGAAAACCACCAAATCCATAATAGGCTACCCCTATACTTCTATCAGAATAGTTCAATTAAGAGATACTGATACTTTGGTGCAAACATAAAAAAAAGATACTGATCATGTCAACAGTTGATGAAGATGGAGATAAACTGAAATGTTTACACATAGTTGGTTGAAATATGGATACAGGGTCTCAGTAATGCCATCTGCCATCTTGGTATCTTGCCCAAAATCCCTAATTGTTCCCCACCTGGCCTTATTACTTACATAAA
This sequence comes from Megascapheus bottae, assembly GCF_031878675.1. Classification (NCBI taxonomy): domain Eukaryota; kingdom Metazoa; phylum Chordata; class Mammalia; order Rodentia; family Geomyidae; genus Megascapheus; species Megascapheus bottae. The sequence continues at coordinate 14,540,283 of NC_143526.1, forward strand.
ACACTTTTGTTAGATTTAATTCCTCACACCATACGTGCTTTTGGCCTGTATAAGATTTAAGTTAGCTACGTTCTCTGCTTCAAATTTTTTAGGACAGTAGTCCACTTGCAGATGCCAGCTTTCTAATAAAGACTCAATTTAACCTCTTAAAGTCTGAATTCTCTGTAAAATGGGAATGTAAAATGGTATATCCTCTTTGGAAAATGGATTGACAGATTTAAAAATAAATATATACATACCCTATCATCCAGAAATTCTACTCAAAATGAAAATATATGTCCATATAAAGTCCTATATGTAGATATTCTCAGCAGCATTATTCATAATAAAACTAAAAACAATCTAAATGTCTACTGACTATAAAATGAAAAACAAAATATAAAATATTCATAAAATAATATACAATTAAACAACACAAAAGGAACAAACTACTGATACACAAGTTGCTTTCTTAACATATTGCGTGAAAATAATCTGGCACAAATGTTCACTTTTATATGATTCCATTTATATAAAACTTCTAGAACGCTGTATCACTTACTAACATACATATATACTTAAAATGGGTGACATTTACTAAATGTAAATTATACCTCAATAAAGGTTTTTTTAAATGAGAACATACTTTAAACATGATTATTTATGCAACTTGGAAGAAAGTTTCACATCAGTTCTTCCTCTTCTTTGTACAGGTTATATAATGGTTTCTGTTTTTCTCAGTGTTACAAAGCAACACATTCTTTCCTTCCACTCCTCACACTTTGAGTGCCCTGTAGCACAGGCTAATGGTACTTCACCCGCAGTCCCTGAGCACACACCATTCCAGGCATGTCAAGGGTTTCCTATCACTAGCCACATGCTTCTCTTGCTCAAGATTCTCAGATGAGGAACATACCTGAGTGACTCATGGGTACCAGAAGCCATTGCCCCTGAGACAGTTCTCCCTACTGAAGAGTAAGAGATATGGATGGATACTCATCCCTCACTGAGTGAAACAAATACCACCACCTTCCAGATGTCCTGGCAGGATCTTGTCCCTGGCATCCACAATAAAAATCTGTACACTACATGAACACTATAGCTGCTCCTCAGTTTAGAATGAGGTTACAACCTTTCAAATCCAGTATAAGTTGAAAATTCTATTAGTCATTCATCAGCAGAATGCCCTGACTTTGCAGAGTAGCAGTTGCTTCCTTGGTGAACATACAGAAACTGTGGCTGCTGCCCCTGCTTGCAATCCCAAGGGAGCATTTGCACTGGACATAGCACTTAGCTAGGAAAGGATACATCGAACTCTTCAATGGACAATGCATACCGAAGGTATATGGCTTTTCATATCAACGCTGTAAGTGCCATTCATATCAACGCTGTAGGGCCATTCATTTGGCGTTGTTTGTTTCCCAACTCATCCATCATCCTTGCTGGATTCCTCAATCAAATAGATGATTTGTATCTATATCCTTGTCTTGAGTGTGCTTTTGGGAGGACACAAAAATGCCAGGAAGTAGAAACTACTTAGTCTACACATTTGATACTTTCCACTTTGTCCTTGTGTATTTGTACAGATGGAAATACACTACTAAGGGTGCATGCATCTAAAAGAGTCTATGCTCTAGCTACGTGTTAGTGGTTCATAACTGTAGTCCTAGCCTTATGAGAGAATGAGACCTGGGATTGAGTTTGGAAGCCAGCCCAAGCATGGCGACAGTCCATGAGATTCTTATCTCTAATTAACCATCAAAAAAGCAGGAAGTGGAGCTGTGGCTCAAGTAGTAGAGATCTAGCCTTTAGAGACAAAGTAAAGGACAGTGCCTACTCCCTGAGTTTGAGCTCTAGTACCAGAAACGCGCCCCCCCCCAAAAAAAGATGGGTGACATCAATCAAGGTGCAACTCCTTTGTACAATTACTGAAAGATAATATATGTTGATTTGGGGGTTTTGTTTTCAAAAAGCATGTGGTGGCCAGGTGCAGATGGCCTGTAATCCCAGCAGCTCGGAAGGCTGAGATTTGAGAATTGCAGCCAGCAGCCAGCCCATGCAGGAAAGTCCACCAGACTCTTATTTCCAATAAACAAACTACTCAGAAAAACCCAGAAGTGGCGCTGTAGCTAATGGGGTAGAGCACTAGCCTTGAGCAAAAGGAGCCCAGGGACAGCGCCAGGCATATGATCTAGAGGTGAGGCTCAGTGGTGACTGTAGTAAGAAGTACAAGGCCTTGAGTTCCAAACCCAGTACTGTCCCCAACAACAAATGATGATGTATGATTTCAACAAATGTATGATTTCATTAGTATCTTAATAGAATGGTCTATCAAACCAAAGAAGCGCAAGCATCAGAATCTGTGTTCATTTCCTTGCTGGGACAATGTATGTGTGGGGGGGTAAATAACTCAGGTGTTTGGAAAGACATTTTTAATGGTGCAAGTCTTAGGTGTCTACACAGCCAGGAATCCAGTGGTCATTTCTCCTCTAGCTCATGCTTTATGACTTAGAACTTAAAAAAAAGGGGGGGGGGGAGGATAAAATAGCACGTCTTTTCCAGGCTGCAGATCCCAAATATCATGAAAGTTTTGCTTCTTCTCCTTCCAAGCTATGCTGTATTCATGCCAAAGGAGACAGCCAGGTAGAGAGAGAAGTGGAAAAATGGCATTTTACTGATTTCAAAGCCTTCACCCAAAACATCAGGAAATATACATGCGTAGAATTCAAATGTTTTCAAAAATTCTACTTGCTGCTCTTGTATCATTCTACCAGGCAAGAACAGCTGGTATAAGCTTGCTTTATTTATTTATTTGTTTGTTTGTTTATTTATTTATTTATTTATTTGGCCAGTCCTGGGGTTTGAATTCAGGGCCTGGGCTCTATCCCTGAGCTTAATTTGCTCAAGGCTAGAACTCTGCCACTTGAGCCACAGTGCCACTTCTTGCTTTTTCTCTGTATGTGGTACTGAGGAATTGAACCCAAGTACTCTAACACTAGGTCACACTCCTGGCCTCATTGAGGTTTCTGTTTGTTTTGGTTTCTTCTGCCAGTTCTGGAACTTGACCTGAGAGCCTGGGCACTCTCCTTGGATACTTTTTTTCTTTTTTGCTCAAGGTTAGCACTTTGCCACTTGAGCCACAGTGCCACTTCTGGCTTTTTCTGTGTATATGGTACCAAGGAATGGAACCCAGGGCTTTGTGCATGCTAGGAGAGCACTCTACCACTAGGCTATGCTCCAGGATATAAGCTTATTTTAAGTCAAACTATTTGATTTAGCTACCAGGGTAGTCCCAGGTTGTCACTGGAGGAGAACCAGTTCATCAACTCCTAATGCTTCAGGAATCTAAAGATGAACACAGCAGGGTGCCGGTGACTCATGCCTATAACTCCTAGCTACTTGGATCCTAGCTACTCAGGAGACTGAGATCTAAGGATCCAGGTTCAAAGCCAGCCTGGGCACAAAAGTCTGTGAGACTCTTATCTCCAATTAACTACCAAAAAACTGGTAATGGCTCTGTGGCTCAATAAGTACAGTTCTAGCCTTGAGCTGAAGAGATCAGGGACCAAGCCCAGGCCCAGAGTTCAAGCCCCAGGACTGGCACCAAAAAAAAAAAAAAGATGAACACAGACATTGGTTAAGATAAAGCCCAAAAGCTGGAAGTTGGTAGCTCATCTCTGTAATCCTAGCTACTCAGGAAGTAGAGATCTGAAGATTGAGGTTAGAAGCCAGCCCAAGCAGCAAAGTCCATGAGACTCTTATCCCCAGTTGGCTAGCAAAAAGCTGGAAGTAGCTGGGCACTGGTGGCACACACCTGTAATCTTAACTACTCAGGAGGCTGAGATCTGAGGATCATGGTTTGAAGTCAACCCAGGCAGAAAAGTCCCTGTGAGATTATCTCCAATTAACCACTGAAAACCCATAAATGGCACAGTGGCTCAAGTGCTAGCCTTGAGCACAAAGGGGTTCAGGGACAGTGCCCAGGCCCTGAGGTTCAAGCACCATAACTGGAAAAGAAAAAAGAAAAAGGGGTGGGAGTTTGGCCTAGTGGTAGAGTGCTTGCCTAGCACTAGTACCACATATATAGAAAAAAGCCAGAAGTGGTGCTGAGGCTCAAGTGATAGAGCTCTAGCCTTGAGAAATTCCAAGGACAGGGCTCAGGATCTGAGCTCAAGCCCAGGGCAAAAAAAAAAAATAAAATAAAAATAAAAACAAAGAAAGAAAAAGGAAAATACAGCCAAGTGCAGGTGGCTCATGCCTAAGCTACTCAGGACGCTGAGCTCTGGAAGTGGAGGTGTGGCTCAAGTGATGGGGAGCCATCCTTGAATGATAAAAGCCAAACAGGCCCTGTGGTCAAGCTCCATAACAGGTCCAAACAAACAAACAAACAAATCATGAGAGCCTGTCTGAAAAAAACTAAAGACACAAAACTTTGCTGGTATTGTGGTTCAAGTAAGCACACTGCCTGCCTTCCATGTATGGGGCGCTAAGTTTAAACCCTAATGCCACAAAAAAATAAATAAAAAAAAATAGATTGTATGAGAAAGGAAGATAGTAATGAGAGACAACTCATCTAATCCTTCCCCTGCTTCTTTGGAGGCCTTACACTCACCCAACATGCAAAATGCAGTGCACATATATGAAGCTTTTTAAAGAAAAAATAAGTTCTTAATTAGTAGAAAGGAGTTTCAACAAAACAGTTAGGAGTGCTATGCATCTTGGTCAGCATCATTCTCCCCATCTTTCCCATCCTCATCCATCCCCTCATTTACCTAGTTCCATTTTCACACATATACATGTTACTAGACTACATTCACCTACCCTTTCTCTCTCCATTTGTCTGCCCCCTCTCCTTGACTTTACTATTGTCCCACAGTAATCTTCCCTTGCATGCTACCATATTTTAGTTAATATATGTGTGAATATATACCCTGCTGGCAAGCAAATCCTCTAGGCTACTCCTACCTCCCCAGAGAACAGCAAGAGAAAGAACAGCCATGGGAAAGAAACTTTCCAACACCAACTGTCAGCTAAGCTCTGCTGCCCCATCTCTATCAACCCCTCCTTCCCTTCACAGGCTTAGGGAGATGAAGAAGGGATCTTCCACTGTGTCATCTCAGACTCTGATTATCTACTTGACAATCCTCAATCCCCTTGACAATCCTTAACCCTCTTAGAGTAATTTCTACAGTGTTATAAACTATACTATGCCACCTCCTTGGTAATGTCAAGTCTCTCAGTAACCTGCTTACACTGGCAACCTACAACGATGAGCACACCTCCACCATTCCTGTTATCCCTGCAGGAGCACAGCAGTCCTTTTCATCCAGGGCTGACGTCTACATCCCAGCTCTTGAGTCTGGCCTGGTCTCATACAAGGTTTGGTCAAAAGATGTGGTAGTGGGCCAGGAATGTGGCCTAGTGGTAGTGCACCTGTCTAGTATGCATGAAGTCCTGGGTTTGATTCCTTGGTACTACATACACAGAAGAAGCCACAGTGGTGCTGTGTGGCCCAAATGGCAGATTGCTAGCCTTGAGAAAAAGTGCTAAAGGAGAGTACCCAGACCCTGCGTTCAAACCTCTGGACTGGCAAAATAAATGAATAAATGAATGAATGAATGAATGAATGATGTAAAGGTCATACTGCATCTTCAAAACAAGCCTTAAATCACCTTGTATCTTCCCTGACTTTCCTGAGGACAGCTCAGACCAACCTGACTAGGCCCTCCCTTTTCGCTGGTCAGCTCTCAGCCAAGTTGGCCAGGCACAAAGCTGCACTGCATACAGCACAGCACAGCCAGTCCACAGAGCCCAGCTGAGCATAACCCAAATGGCCAACTTACAGAATCGTGAACGGAATCAACGCCTACTATTTGAAGCTACAGGTCACACCTCCCTAATAGGAAAACTAAACTTTTGGAACTTTTCCACTTTCAGATTTCCATGTTAGGAACACACAACTGGCGACATCTATGCAAAAAAAAAAATGTTCAAAGGCTGACAGATCCTAAGCATTACAGAGAAGGAATATATAAAACCTGTACCAAGACTGAGAGTGGTTCCTTAAACAGCAAAGCTAACTAAGAGACTAGGCAATACAAAATACAATTCAAGAAGTAAAGTTTCCTTAACTTTTTGTTGTTGTTGTTGTTGCTGGGTGCAGGGATTGAACTCAAGAGCGCTGGCCCTGAGCTCTTTTGGTCAAGGCTATTGTTTTCTCACTTGGAGCCACAGCTCCACTTCCAGTTTTCTGGAGGATAATTGGAGATAAGAGTCTCACAGATTGGCTTCGTTGTGATCCTCACATCTCAGCCTCCTGGGTAGCTAGGCTTATAGGTGCAAGCCACCAGTGACCAGCCTATTATTTGTTATTATCTTTATTAAACACCTACAGTGTAATTTGAGTGCTTGATATTCTGAACAATGTAATTTTTTTTTTTTTTGCATAGTTCTCAAGTACCTGTAGTGGCATATACACATAAAGTTAAAGAAAAAGAACAATTCCTGTGCACAAAGGCTGACCAGAAGCTACAAATTTTATTAATTCCATAATTCCTGCTTTCCATTGCTGTAACCAATTACCTCAGCCTAGATAATTACATAAGCAAAGAGGTTTATCTTGGCTCATGGTTCCAGAAGTCCAAGAACAGGGAGAGCCCTGGTATCCACTTGGCTTCTACTAAGGGCCCCATGCTAGAAAAGCAAGGGGGTACATGTGGAGGAGAACCTCATGAGCAAGTGGGGTAAGGTGCCAGGTTCACTCTGTGCTTGCCTAGCATGCATGAAGACCCAGGTTCGATTCCTTGGTACCACATACATAGTAAAGGCCAGAAGTGGTGCTATGGCTCAGGTAGTAGAGCTCTAGCCTTGAGAAAGTCCAAGGACAGTGTTCAGGTCATGTGTTCAAATCCTAGGACAAAAAAAAAAAAAAGAACCAATCCAACCCATAAAATGAACTTATTCCAGCAAACAAAACATTCACCTGAGTGACACTGATCAAGATGCATTATATTCACAAACTGTTGTTAAATGGCTACTCCTTTGGACAACTGAAGTTTTGTTTTTGTTTTTGTTTTTTTTTTAAAGAAAGGCATTCAGGGATGGGAGTGTAGCCTAGTGGCAGAGTGCTCACCCAGCATGCAGGAGACCCAAGTTCGATTCCTTGATAACCATACATAGAAAAAGCTGTGATGATGCTGTGACTCAAGTGGTAGAGCTCTAGCCTTGAGAAAACCCAATGACAGAGCTCAGGCCCTGAGTTAAAAAGCCCCGGACTGGCAAAAAAAAAAAAAGAAAGAAAGAAAAAAAGAAACAAAAGCATTCACCCATTCATAAATGCTGTGTCAATAATACAACACCTCCCAAAGGTCCTTATTACCCCTCCACACTGTTATCTCAAGAATGAGCTTTGTAGGCAACATACCAAGAACACATATCGATAATAGCTCCCCAGTGCAATCCAATGGCTGTTCCCCTTTTGAAAAATGCTAATAAACTCTACTGTCCCAGAACTCTGGGGCAGTTCCTATTATTGTTCAGTTTATGGTTACATTTTATTGATGCTATTAATACAAGTCCAGCACAAAGCTATTTTATCTAACAGGAAAGAGGAAATGACAAAGAAACCTTTGGATTTGTTAAATTAAGATGGAGACCAAGTTTAAAACAAATAAAAAAATCTCTGAACAGACAAAAACAAGCTTCATAGGGGCCAGGCGTTTGGCCTAGTGGAAAAAAGCTGGAGTTGGTGGTGAGGCTCAAGTGGTAGAGCTCTAGCCTTGAGAAAGTCCAAGGACAGTTCTCAGGCCCTGAGCTCAAGCCCAGGACTGGCAAAAAAAAAAAATGCTTCATAAAGTAACCTGAATTTCTCCCGACTTGTAAATACATTGGTACCTACCCCTTGGGCCAGCATTCCTCTCTCTCACTTCAGTTCAGCTCTGTCTTCCCAGCATTCTGAAGAACTTTAACCTTTCATCCTTTCTAGTAGAAGTTCAGAAGTCCAGATTGCTTCTGTCCATCTGCAATACACAGAATCTACCATTTAGGATTTGTTTGCATTTAAGAACTCAAATAGTGTTAATTTCTTAGAATGGCAAAGTCAAAGCCCAACAAATAAGCATCAGGAAAAACGTGGAATGGGAGACAGGGTAGACGAAGAAAAGAACGCAGTCAAGAATTCAGTGTATATACTACAAAATTAAGAAAAGTGAGGCTAAGTGCTGGTGGCTCATGCCTGTAATCCTATATACTCAGGAGGGTAAGAACTGAAGATCCTGGTCCAAAGCCAGTCTGGTCAAAACAGTCAGGGAATCGCCATTTTTTTTTTCTTATCTTGATCATGGAGCTTGATAGAAGTTTGAAGCCAGTCCAATCAGGAAAGTTTGTGAGACTCTTATCTCCAATTAGCCACCAAAAGGCTATAATTTTAGCTTTTCATGTACAAAAGTTCTAGTGCTGGCCTTATGCTGTTTATAATTTATATACAATTGTGTGCCAATAAAAAAGCACAGCATCAATGCCCTATGTTCTCACTCTTGTGCAGTTATAAAATCAAGAGCAATAAGTCATATAAGGATAACAATACTAAATGAATACAAAAAAGTAACAAGTCATTTAATGTGATGAATGATGTGCTTTGCTTTAAGTATGTCATACTAAACACATAAATGTTCCTCTCAGACTACCTTGCAGCCTTCATTCATTTGCTCTTGCTAAATTCATGTTGTGTTCGCTTGATGCAAAAGCCATTATGCACATCTAAACTTCTCCTTGTTCCCATCATACCTTGCAACAATCCTACTTTATTGGATGGGCAAGGTTCTCTCGAGAGTTAAATAATCTCAAACCCAAGAGCAAACAATGGAATTATTTGTAGAACTCAATCACAGAGGTCAACTCTTCAGGGGTTCTCAATCCTGAAAACCTAGTGACCTAAAGCCACTGCCAAACCCAGGGTTTAGCCCCCATAAACTACAACTGAATTCCCACAGGTGTTCAAAGCTCTGCAAGTGATTCCAATGTGTGGTACTGAGGTTGAGAAAGCAGTGAGCTTGTGATTCATGACTTCCTAATTCATCTCATTGCCTTCCACATGGGAAAGCGGTTCTGTATCATGCACTTACATGTACAGAAATACTGCTCAGAGGGCCAGGAGTTTGGCTTAATGGTAGAGTGCTTCTAGCATGCACAAAGACCCAGATTTGACTTTTCGGTACCATATACATAGAAAATAGCTTTAGGCATGGTGCTGTGGCTCAAGGGACAGAGCACTAGCTTTGAGCTGAAGAGCTCAGGGATAGCACCCAGGCCCAGACTTCAAGCCCCACAACTGACAAAAAAAAAAAAACAAAACAAAACACCACCATAGAATATTCTTAGGCTGCGAGTTTGGCCTAGGGGTAGAGTGCTTGCCTAGCATGCACAAAGACCTGGGTTCGATTCCTCGGCACCACATACATAGAAAATAGCTGGAAGTGATGCTGTGGCTCAAGGGTAGAGCTCTAGCCTTGAGAAAAGTCCAAGGACAGTGCTCAGGCCCTGAGTTCAAGCCCCACAACTGGCAAAAAAAAAAAAAATACTGCTCAGAGGTTTAGATACAGAAGGCTGAATGAAAGGACCTCCAGGATATAGAAACAACAGCCATATAATGACTGACTAATGTCTTTAATGTACTATGTTATCTCTCATCTCTTTTGTTGTCCCTTGGTTATCTCATATTGTTACAGTATTTTACCTTGTTATCTGCTATATTGTATATATGTTTATTTGAAATAGAATAGGGAAGGGGGGAAAACAAGATGAATGAAGGGGGTGGGGAAGGGAAATGGGGACCAAGACATGAGAAGGGGAATCAATGTTTGTGAAGTACTGCACCTTCTATCCGGTGAATATAATGTAACCCTATTAATTATAATAAAAAATATATTTTAAAAAAATACTGCTCAGCTCTAACTACCAGTCACCCACAGTAGTATCTCCCATGCTCTCCCCATTTTGATTTGATGCAAGACTCCCAGGGCTCAACTTCACCACCTATGACTCACAGTGCATTCACAGATATAAATGGTGCTGATAATCCCAAATATAAATGAACACATCATTAAAGATTATCCCTAAAATAAAGACACTTCCAGAACTCCCAAGAAGATACCTAAATCTTGAAAAGTAAAACCATACTTAACAGCTTCCCATTTAGAACATCTTATTTATTTTTTTATGCCAGTTGCCAGAGCTTGAGCTCGGGGCCTCCAGCTCTCACTTGGCTTTCTCACTTAGGGCCGAGATCCCAAGATCTCAGAAGTGTTATCCTATACCAAATCCTTCATTTCACAGAACAGGACAGGTCAAACTCCCAGATACATCCCCTCTTGCCTCAGTTTACTATGTTTTTCAGTTATTCAGTTATTTCTTACCTATATTTTTATACGGCATTCTCCAGATTTGAAGAAAAACACTCTCTGATAGTAGCACTGTGCAGCTTGCTACTGTACTGTGTATGCTGTTCAGGGTGCTGACCTTAGCTTTGTTCTTGGTCTGGAAGCAATGGTGAACTGAACATGGAGTATGATGCTGGTTTTCCTCCCCCACCAGAGTCCTGGGCCTTCAACTCAGGACCTGGGCACTATCCTTGAGCTTTCTCAAACCTAGCACTCTACCACTTGAGCCACAGTACCACTTCTGGCTTTTTCAGTATATGTGGTACCGAGGAACCAAACCCAGGACTTTATGCACGCTAGGCAAGCACTCTACTACTAGGCCACATTTCCAACCTCAGACAGTCTTTTTTTTTTTTAATCATCAGTGTTTGTGTTCCCAATATGGATTTAAAAACCAGCAGTCTGAAGAGGTTAATACAAGGCACATGTACCCTCACAGAGAAAGAAGCTTGCTGTCACTGCCCTCAAAGACCATCGAGATACTTTCCATCCCAGAAACCAATTCCATACATCAGAGTTTTATATCTCCAACATCCCTTAGCACATGGGCAAAAGAGAAAGAATCAAAGGTTGTTAGCCAGGCTCTGACAGCTCACACCTGTAATCCTGTAGTTACTCAGGAGACTGAGATAGCAGGATTACTGGTTCAAGGCCAGCCTAGGCAGAAAAAAAACCTGAAAGACAGAAAAACCTGAAAGACTATCTCCAATTAACCGCCAAAAAAACTGGAAGAACGGGCAGAGTTCCAGCCTTGAGCAAAAAGAAAAACTAAGAGAAAGTGTGAGGCCCTAAGGTCAAGCCCCAGTATTTTCCTCCCTGAGAGGTCAAAACAAATGTTGTATGACAGGGCTCAGATTACATGCATATGTTGTAGTGGCATCTAGAAGTGTTTAAAAGGTTTTGGGGGACTTTTTTTTTTGGTCAGTCGTGGGGCTTGAATAAAAGTTTACTTTTGAGAACCTAAGAGCAGAGGGGAAATCCAATCAGGCTATTAGTATACTTCCAAGGACAACTAGACTTTGAAAAATACAACCAATAGGGCTGGGAGTTAGGTCTAATGGTAGAGTGCTTGCCTAGCATGCATAAAGACCCATATTCAACATATAGAAAAAAGCTAGAAGTGGTGCTGTGGCTCAAGTGGTAGTTCTCTAGCCTTGAGAAAACCCAAGGACACTGCTCAGGCCCTGATTTCAAGCCCCAGAACTGGCAAAAAAAAAAAACCCACAAATATAATTAATATTGTACTATTATTTCATATTATATTAATATCTTGCACTATTATATTAAATGACTACATCCAAGCACCAAAAACTGTTAGACCTAGTAAATTAATTGATACTTAGTAGATATGACGTACCATAAAAATCTTACACATAGAGGTAAAATACTAGTTACTTAAATGTGCTTTTATACACAATAAGCACACTGTAGATTTAAAACCTGATGCAGTGAGAAGGCCACGCCAGATGCCACTCCATCTGAACTTTTTAGCCTTCAGAAGAACCATGACCTAAATTACTAGTCTTTATAAATTACCCAACTGACATTTTGTTGTAACAATGTTTTGTTTTCCCTGATTACCTCTGAAAAGGGGTAAAGTTATTCAGGTCCATTTGTATCTTTAGAAACCCAAGATTCACAGGTGACAAGACTAAATGGCTAATTTGACTACTTTCTCTTGGGATCAAATACTATCCTTGTCAAGACCACCTAAGCCACAGAATAAGGTCTTGGAAGAAAAGGAAAGGGAAAGGAAGGAATGAAGGAGGAGAAGTGGGGATGGAAAGGGATGAAACATCTGCTAAAGTTTTAACTTCCCCTCTACTTCGTTTCCCCTCGGAAGCCCTTCCCAGGGCAATTCCTCTATGAAGGACAATTCCTCTCTTGCTGTTCATATCATCAGCTTGACATTATCAACCAGTCAGATCCACAAGCGTCCTGCTTGCTTGCCAGCACCTGCCAACCATGAAAAACTGCCTAAGGAAAAAAATTATATGGGGGAAGAAAGGGAGGATGGAAATACGTATTTCCTTTTCAGAATTGCAGAAAGAATCAAGATAACCACTCTGGGAACATATAAACCTGAAGACACTTTTATCCCTTATCTATCCATTGCCTGAAATAGACACAATGCAGAAAGAAGAAAGGCGCCTGGCTGCACTATTGACTCAGTCCAAATGTTGGTGTTTGTCTGAGACTATTACCACTTCCACCTAAAGAATCTTCTGTTTGGCGCGCCTCGCTAGACCGGCCCGAAAATGTCAACTTCAAATCACTGTACGGTCCAGAACAAGAATCATTTTCCAGATGAAATAGATGACCGATGTGTGACTTTAACACTTATCCCGATTACAGATGAGCCTTCCGAAGAAGTTATAGAATCCAATATTTCTTCAGCAGAAGGCAATGTCAACCTAGAAACACCTATCAATAACAAAGATCAACTTCCACAAGCAAATGATGACAAAAATGTCCCCCAAATTTGTAGGAAAAAGTCTGTGAGTCCGTTGCCTGCTGTCTTGCCACCTATTAATGAGGTGTCTCGCGATGCTTTGCGTCACTGGTGCCAACAATTTAACCTGAGTACAGATGGCCAGAAAATACAAGTATATTTGAGACTCCTGAAGAACAAATATCCTGAACAACAAAATTATATTCCCAAAACACCAAAGGAGGCCAGATTGATGCGGGGTTCCAGAAACCAAAGGAAGGAAAGAAGTCTGCAGAGAAGCAGTAGTATAAGTGTCAGGTGGTGTGTAGTGCATGGCAGACTTCTCCCAGCAGATGCGAAAGGATGGGTGCGCCTGCAGTTTTGTGCAGGTCTGACCTGGGTCCCAGACACTCACAAGACAATGATTTCTCTCTTCCTGTTACCAGCCTGTTCATTCCCATCCCCAGAACTAGAAGATAATACGTTATGTCCTGAATGTGTCGAAAGGAACAAGAAGATGAGAAAAATTACTTGCAATAGGAGATAAAAAGGCGCATTTTCGAAGACTACAATACATCTCTTCAAATATACTACCTTCCAAGATGTTAATTTATTTTGGTGTGAAGGAGACAGACTTTTTGCCTTTTGGCCACAAAAACTGGACATATGTTTGCAGAATATCCTCCAGCTTTACCAGGACTACTGGTGTTGGGTCTGCAGATAATAATGGTCTTCTGTGCTGGGTCCTAACTAAGTTTCTAACTCCTTAGCTATCATAGGAAACAATTGTTTTTGCTTTCTTTTCTTGTCTAGAACTAAAGTTTGAACTCAGGGCCTCAGGCTCTTTAGCTTGGCATTTTTGCTCAAGGCTGTTTTTCTACCACTTGAGCCACAGCTCCATTTCCACCTTTTTTTTTTTTTTGGATGGTAATGGGAGAGTCTCATGGACTTTCCTGCTCAGGGTAGTTTTGACCTGGGATTCTAAGATCTCAGCTCCTAAGTTATATTATAGCCATGAGCCACTAGCACCCACTTTTAATTTCTTTTTTTGAAAAAAGTTTCAGGTTTATAAGAAAAATGGAAAGTATTCATATATATTCTTCCAGATTCTTTTTTTTTAATGTGGAAGAACATTTGTGTTGATGAATCAACATGGACATATTTGAATCTGAAGTTTCTAGATCAGTGAGGACTCTGTACTCAGCTACAATCCCAGCACATAGGGTGGGAAGTTGTGAGGGTCTTCTGAGACCAAGCCCATCAGGGACTACATGCTGAGAGCATTGCCTCAGAAATAAAGATGTCTAATTTTTGTTGGAATTTTTTCAAAAAAAAAAAGGATCTTCTGTTTTACCATCTAGAATGTGTGTCTATGACATACAAACCCTCAGCCTAATTTTAATTATATTTTAAAATCTAAGTGCCAGTGATTGTATACAGAGATTCCCTTGAATACTTAATACATTATTTGAAACATGAAGTAAAAATCAGTATTAATAAAGTCTTTAATTAAAAAAAGATTTATCTCAAGAATTTAAGAGAAAAGAGGGCACCTTTGTTTTTTTTTTTAAAGGAAGGGGGGCACCTATTTTAACAAGAGAGAATGTGCAAGTCAAACTACAAGTTCAAGTCAATGAGCTGCCCAAGACAGAGAAAATAGTAATAGCAAACTACTGATCCATGATAAGAATCTTGATTAAAACAAGAGAACAGAATTAGTATGATAGAAAAGTCATAAAAGGGACCGAGCATGTGGCTTGGTGATAGAGTACTTGCCTAGCATGCATGAAACCCTAGGTTTGACACATAAACAGAAAAAGCTGCAAGTGACACTCTGGCTCAAGTGGCAGAGTGCTACCCTTGAACCAAAGCAGTTCAGGGACAGTGACCAGGCCCTGAATTTAAGACCCAGGACTGGCAAAAGAAACAAAAAGAAAAATAAAAGAATAGGAAGAAAATTAAGAGGGCCAAATAAACAAAAAGAGAGAGAGAAATTATATTGAAGTATAACTTTTATCTACAGTAATGTACATAACCTTTAAATAAGTCCATGTAAAAATATCTTTATGCAGGACTGGGAGTTTGGCCTAGTGGTAGAGGCTTGCCTAGCATGCACGAAGACTGATGTTCCAGTCCTTGGTACCACATATATAGAAAAAGGCCAAAAATGGTGCTGTGACTCAAGTGGTAGAGCTTTAGCCTTGAGAAAGCCCAAGGACAGTGCCCAGGCCCTGAGTTCAAGGCCCAGGAGTGGCAAAAAACAAAATCTTTATGCCAGTTACTGACAGGTGATGCCTGTAAGCCTAGCTACTTAGGAGGCTGAGATCTAGAGGTTATGGTTTAAAGTCAGCCTGGGCAGTGAAGTCTGTGAGACTCTTATCTCTAACCACCAAAAAGCCAAAAGTAGACTTGTGGCTCAAGGAGTAAAGCACTAACCTTAAGCACAAAAGCTCAGGGATAACACACAAGCCCTGAGTTCAAGCCCCAGGACTGATACACACACATACACATACCTACTTTATGTACTCCAAAGTTATGAAGATATTCTTGTACATTTTCTTTGAAAAAGTTGATCATTTTAGTTTTAATATTTAAACCTATGATCCACCAAGAAATAGTATTTTCTGGTGATTTTTTTTTTTTTTTTTGTCAAGGTACTAGGGCTTGAACCAAGGGGCTCATGCTTTCACTTGACTCTTTTGCTCAGGGTTGGCACTCTACCTGGAGCCACATCTCCATTCCCGAAATAGTATTTTATGTATGGCACAGGAATGCAAGTTTGGTTTACTTCCTCCAGAGGGTGAGCACATTTACCATGCTTTGCCTCTCGAATTGTTTTTTGTTTTATATTTTTTGACTGTGGCTCCTCTCCTGCTCTCAGCCACCTTCTGTTCTTATTGCCATGTTTTCTTTCCTGGACCAGCTGTAAGTGTTGATAGCATGTGGTAGCTAAGTTTCCTGGTTCGAGTATGCCCTCTACTGGTAAAGTAGTGAAATAATGTCCTTACTCAGGGCCTCCAGCTCTCCCTTGGAATTTTTCCTTCAAGGCTGGCATTCTACCCCTTGAACCACAGCTCCACTTTCATCTTTTTGCTGGTTAATTGGAGATAAAAGTCTCAGAGACTTTGCTTCCTTGGATAGATGCTTGCAGGTAGCTCACACCTGTAATCCTAGTTACTCCGGAGGCTAGGAGATCTGAGGACTGTGGTACAAAGCCAGCCCAGGCAAGAAAGTCTGATATTCTTATCTCCACTTAACCACTGACAAACAAAAAACATAAGAGGCACTATAGCTCAAAGTGGCAGAGCGCTAGCATTGAGCAAAATTGCTCAGGCACAGCACTCAGGCCCTATAGCCAACAAAAAAAGAGGGATTACTGCCTGGACCTGGATGCTTATCTTCGTTCTTACAAGGAACCTGAAGTTTGTAGAACCCTGTTTCTTAGTAATCCAAGAGTCCTGTGTACATGATCATTCTGTAGGCTCTATTTTTACCCCCATTATGAGAAGGCTCTTAAATACCATAATTGCACTGAAACTCAGGGCTTTATATATTTAAGTAATAATGACATTTACTGCATTAAAAACTCATCTTAAGGCTTTGGGCAGTAGCTCACACCTGTAATCCTAGTTACTCAGGAGGTTGTCCAGGCATTAAAAAGTCCATGAGACTCTTATCTCTAATATCTAGCCTTGAGCTGAAGAGCTTAAGGACACTGCCCAGAGACCAAACTTCAAGACCCATGACCGACCAAAAAAAAAGAAAGAAAAGAAAAATAAAATACCTCATTTTACTCAAACCAATCTGCTCTTCATCATTCAGATTTTTTTCAGTTTAATATCCGTAGGGGCACGGTTTGAGAACTACCCTGGATGCTCGAAGCTTCTATGTATGTGCCTCTAGATGATATATATAGAGATGTTACCTGTATAGTTTTAGTGAGTACTGGGGAAAAAGAGTCTCCCAGTCAAAATAGATCTATTTTTTTGAATATTTTCTCAAGCTACTTGAGGCTTGCATGCAAACCCACAGAAACAGTCCATTGTGTGAGAGTATATAAATTATCTATGAAATAAGAAACTTCACATTCATCCATACACAATGGTTTAAATTCCTTTCTAACCACTGAAGTATACTCAAAGCTTATTATATTCCTTTTTTCTTTTTCTCTCCCCACCCCAAACTCAAGGGTTGAACTCCAGACCTCCTGCTGTTGCTCAGCGTGCTTGCTTTGATGCATTTGGTTCAATCAAGTGAAGCCCAGAGAACCCAGGAACACAAATAAACTCATGGACAGCACTTCTTGGCTCTGCTTGTGTTGAGGTTCTCAGACTGAACTTAGGGCCTCACACTTGCTAGTCTAGTGCTCTCATACTTGGGCCATACCTCCAGTCCCCCTCCCTTCTTCTGTTTTACAGATAGGATTTTGTACTAATTTATCCCAGGCCAACCTTCTTAGGTAGCAATCCTTTTACCTTTGCCTCCTGAGTAGCTGGGACCACAGGCAGTATGTGTCACCACATTAGCTTGTTTGTTGAGATGATGTCTCAACAAACTGGGCTGGCTTCAAATTGAGACATTCCTTCCTCCACCCTCTGAGTAACTGGGATTATAGGTGTGAACTCCCAGCTTTTCTTTTTTCTTTAGTTTTGGGGAGGTCAGTTAACCAAATCCAACAATTATTTTTATAAACTGTTAAATGTTAATTGTGACATTGTAACCATCAACATTTTGATACATATTTTATGCTTCAAATTGAGTTAAGCTTGGAGCACACAGCAAAGGATAAATAGGCTCCATCTAGATCTTTTCCTCAAAAGCTTTAGTGGGATGCAGGCAAATCAATGTAGTGTGATCAAACCATTGACTATTTCACGAGTAATTTTCCTGTAATTCTCCATTCTATTCCTTGACTAATATGAGTCCACAGATTCTGGTCATATGAAGAGTCTAGACAAAGATGGGGTGACCCAAATAATTAAACAGATTTTTAAAATTTAAAAATGTGCTCCATTACTCAGGAGCTCTGAGAATCGTGGTTCAGGAAAGTCTGTAAGACTTTTATCTACCAAAAAAGTGGTAAAACACTAGCCTTGACCAAAGAAAGCTCAGGAACTTGGGGCTGGGAGCGTGGTCTCGTGGTAAAGTGCTTACCTTGCATGCATAAAGCCCTGGGTTCAACTCCTTGGTACCACATACACAGGAAAAGGTGGAAATAGTATTGTGGCACAAGTGGTAGAGAGCTAGCCTTGAGAAATCCTAAGGACAGTGCTCAGGCCCTGCGTTGAAAAGCCCCAGGACTGCCAAAACAAAACAAAAAACCCAGGAAGTTAAGGGACAGAACTCAGGGCCTGATTTTGAGCCTTAGTACTGACACACATACACACCAAAAAAAAAAAAAAAAAAAAAAAAGACAAATTTAGTAACCACTTTACGACCATCGCACTGTCACGCTTCTCTGATGACGCAGCATCACTGCTAATCTAGGCTTCACATTCCTACCTGTAAAGAGAATTACAGTTGCAAGCTTTAATGAAGATTTCCAATGGGACCCTGGAAATTTCTTTCTCAGAAGACCTGGAACCCAGAGCATTAGCTCTCCTTGCAGTCTTCTGCCTGGCTCATAAACCCATGGGAAAGCACACAAAGAGTTTCAGGCTGATGTCATTTTGCTGTTTTTCTAAACTGACCTCCAAATGTCTAGGGTTAGAACACAGGCATTTGCTCAGCCTCCAGAAACTCACCCACTTCACAATCATCATCAGTGCTCTCTCTCTCCTAGACAGCATAAGCCATGTCTACATAACCACATAAAACGTGTGCATATGGAGTCTCATACAGCACCCTTCCATCTTTGTGTATGGGGAGGGTTTATGTGGTTGGGTTGTAGCTAGTAAAATATGGCCTAAAGGGATATACGCAAACATGGTATTAAAACCATCTCCTGTATGTACAGCCCTCTTGTCCCTTCTATGACAAGATATGTGTATAAAATTGCATTTCCAAATGGTGGCATCTAATCCATTACAATGTTTTCAAAGACTTGGAACAACATACACATAAAATTTTGTACCCTGCTGACACTAGGACAGTATCTTCCGAGCTGGATGCTAGAAACTGCCACCTAGGGACTTGTAACCCACAGCTCTTGTTCATATTCCAGATGCAGGGAGCTAGCCTCCTCCACTCCTTTGCTTGGGTTCATAAGCTCATAAAGCTAAGACATAGAAAATGGAAGTCTTTACTATAGTAAATCCTCTTCCTTCCAGCTTTACCATTTCCTTAAGTGTCATCATCATTGCTACAAGGTGGTCAGTGAGAAGTCCAGCACCAGCCATGTACCATCCATACATGCTCAGTCCTTGTGTCAAAATCCATCTCAGAGGGGCCAGGAGTTTGGTCTAGTGGTAGAATGCTTGCCTAGCATGCACGAAGACCTGGGTTTAATTCCTTGATACCACATATAGATAGAAAAAGCCAGAAATGGTGCTGTGGCTCAAGTGGTAGAGCTCTAGCCTTGAGAAAAGCCCAAGGACAGTGCTCAGGCCCTGAGTTCAAGGCCGAGGACTAGCAAAAAAAAAAAAAATCCATCTCAGAGCTGCCAGATAGTTCTCCAAACATTACCCATAATTCTTCCCTACAGTCCAACCAACACTCAACAATCCCAGTATTCTCTGGCAGCCATCATTCCCCCATCCCACCCCCAGTCCTGGAGCTTGAACTTAAGGCCTGAGTACTATACTTAGGTTTACTCAAGACCAGAGCTCTACCACTTGAGCCACAGCACCACTTCCAGCTTTTCCTATATATGTGGTACCGAGGATCAAACCCAGGTCTTCGTGCATGCTAGGTGAGCACTCTACCACTAGGCCAAACTCCCAGCCCCCTGGCAGCCATCTTGTTTCCAAAAAAAAAATTGTCTGAAATCAGCAAGCAGAGGGGATATATATATATATATGTATATGTATATATATATACGTATATATGTATATGTATATATATGTATATAGTGTGTGGGGGGGTCATGGGGTTTGAACTCGCCCTGAGCTCTGTCCCTAAAGCTCTTCAACTCAAGGTTACCACCCTACCCTTGAGCCAAGCCCTACTTCCCATTTTCTAGAGGTTAATTGGAGATAAAAGTCTCAGGTCCTTTTGTGCCAGAGTTGGCTTTGAACTTTGATCCTCATATCTCAGCCTCCTGAGTAGCTAGGATTACATGCCCATGGGGGGGGGTAAACACAAAATCCTATTATTTATTATAGCATCAACCTCACAAGAGCCAACAATGGGATGGAATGGAGTGATGGCCGAGGAGATTCAGGAAGTAGCTCTCCATTCAACCTTGTTAGGCTGACGGCATCAATGGTACTCAGATCATGAGGTGGTGGGAAATGAATAGCTCCCCCTTCCTTCTGTCCTCCTGTAGCGTAGCAAAGATTTGTACAGGCATTCTTAATTCCTTTACATTGTCACAGTGGCAGAAAACAAAGGAGAAAGCATGGCTTTTTCTCTCTATGGAAAATATTTTTCTGCAATCCTTGGCTCTTGATCTCTCCCCTACTTCTCTGGTTGCGAAATGATCACTTTTATCCTAGGTACGATGTTCTAAGGAAAAAACTATGTTCCCAGTCTACATTCTTACCTGTCTGACTTCCTTTGGGAACAGAAATCATAGTTCCGTTGTGTGGAACTCTCCATGAGACTCTACCAGTCCCCATGCTATCTCAAGACTTGACTCCGAAAACTGGATGGTATTTGGCCAGTTGGAGTAGGAAAGGAAGGAAAAAATGATATTCAAACCATTTTCTGGACACATTATATATGCTGAGTTAAGATGCATGAACTCCTTCTTTTCCACTTTTCTAGAGGCAAAGGCCTTCAACCTCTGCCTATGGATGCTGGCTGACAGCAACTGTCCCATCAGACAGAACCTTAGTCACGGTTAGGTTGTAGGAACCGAGCAAGTATGTGGCTTAAGTGGCAGAGTGCCAATTTTGAATAAAAAAGCCAAGGAACAGCATGGCATCCTAAGCTCAAGCTCCAGTAATAGCACGAAAGAAAGAGAGAGGGGAGGGGAGGGAGGGAGGGAAGGGAAGGAAGGGAGGGAGGGAGGGAGGGAGGGAGGGAGGGAGGCAGGGAGGCAGACCCAAGAGCACATAAGGCACAGCGGTGAGTTTTGCACAAAATAAAAATGTTCCTTCCATTTTGGTCATTTTTAACAGTGTAAATTGATGATATGACTTTTGGTGATTGTGATCTAAAACCATGCACCACTAGGATTTTTGAAATTTTACTATTTGATTTCCCAGAAGGGTCATGGGGCCTCTCAAGCACCTGAAGCCAGCAGGAAGAAAACATAGGGCCCCAAAGACATGAGCCTGCTATGTACCAGTACCAGTAAGAGAGGATTGTGGAAACTAGCCACCAGAGTTCAATGAACAGTATGTCACCAAAACAATGGCCAAGAACTACCCACTTATCCTGACAATAAAATACAATTAAAAAAGAAAAAAGACCTCATCTCCTCAAGCCTTCATTTCCCTTTCTCTGCCTTTTTACACTCTGGAGAGGGTCTAAAAGCTATTGTACCCATCTGAGACCTCTGGCTACCCAGGGCAGGATGGAGGCATTCATATCAGATACTTTCTATACTTACCACTGAGAACACCCCAGCTCTACTTCCCCATTGTCTGCTTGAAAGGTACTTCCTGGCTACTGGATCAATCTTTTGTTTTATCCTGGATGTGAGTTGAACCATGACACACCTGAGAAAGATATGCTGTGGTTCTTCCATTACCACAAACTGTCACCCTCATTTAGAAGTAGGGGATGTACAGATTTAGCCAAGTTAAGATGAAATCATTATATGCCCACAGGGAAGGCATGATGAAGACACAGATGAACAATGTTACATGAAGCTAGAGAACTACATTCTGTCACCCATAAGCCAAGCAATCCTTGGGGCTACAGAAGCTTGGCAGGCCTGGCAAGTCCCTTGCCACCTTTAGGAAGGGAACATGGCACCACCCACACCTTGATTTGGAACTTTGTATCTCCAGAATTATGAGACAACACAATTATGTTTAAAGTCACTGTGACTGTGATCTTCAGCTACACAGTCCTAGGAAATGAATGCACATTATGGTTCTATGCAGAGATAATCCTAGAGACAGGACAGAATGGTGTAGAGGCTGGGGCCTGGTTTGAAGAGACCTGGTTTGAAGAGACCTGGTTTGGAGAGACCTACTTTGGATTATGGCAACTTCAGTTTCTTCATCTTTCTGAAACTGAACTTTCTAAGCAGGTTACTTCACCTCTGTGCCTCAGTTTCTATAAATGAAGATAAAAGAGGGCAGATATTACTATTTTGCAAGTATGGGGGGGTGGGTTTTGACATGCAATGTAATTCCCCACAAGCTTGGTGGGCACAGATGATGCCCTCAGAAGAGTTTGGCATATAGGAATGTCAGCTACTCTGAGGTGTGGTGATTATTCCCTTGGGTCTCCAGGTGCTTTTGGGTAGGGTGTGTCTCATGTGACACAGGTCTATGCAGGGCCAGAGTCATGTGACCTAAGCAGTCATATAGTGTTCTACTCCTGGTCTCATGTCATATCATAAATCATACCATTGATTATCTACTTCAGATCATCAACCTTCAAAACACTTATTTTGCAGCTGGGCACTGGTAGCTCATACCTATAATCCCAGATACTCAGGAAACTGAGATCTGCACATCATAGTTTAAAACCAACCTGAGCATAAAAATAGATGAGATTCTTATCTTCTATTATCAGCAAAAAGCTTAAAGAGGTGTTGTGGCTCAAGTGATAGATCTCTAGTCTTGAAAGGACAAAACTGAGCAAGAGCGTGAAGCTCTGAGTCCCAGCCTCAGGATTGGCACAAAAAAACTTTCTGTTATAAGCTGAGCATGGTAGCCCACAACTGTAATGCTCACTTCTCAGGAGACTAAGGTAGAAGGCTCTCAGACTAAAGCCAGCTGTGAACAAAAACTCAAGACTCTACCTGAACAATAACTAAAGCAAAAAGGGGCTGAAAGTGTGGCTCCTGACTAGCAAAGACAAAGTCTTTATGTTCAAACCCCAAAACCACACTCCAGTTAAACACACACACACACACACACACACACAATAAAACTCCACTATTTTGCTGTATTTATGTTTCTCT
Source organism: Megascapheus bottae (assembly GCF_031878675.1). Classification (NCBI taxonomy): domain Eukaryota; kingdom Metazoa; phylum Chordata; class Mammalia; order Rodentia; family Geomyidae; genus Megascapheus; species Megascapheus bottae. The sequence goes on from NC_143526.1 coordinate 14,563,315, forward strand.
CTGCTTCTAGAGTATTTATTTGTTCGAAGAAAATATTTCCAGGGGTTCGGAGATATAGTTCAGTGGTAGAACACTTTGTTAGCATGTGTGAAATCTAGATTCTATCTGGCAAGGTGAAGAATGAGGAGAAAGAGGAAGAGAAGTCATAGGTGCCGTATGCATATGATGATTCACACCTATAGTCTCAGCATTTAGGAAGCTGAAGCAAATGAGTCATGAGGTCAAGGCCGGTCTGAGCTATACTGAAACAGAAATCATAATCCTGAGGATAGGGGTAAAGTTCAGAAGAAAAATGTGTGCTTAGCAGTTACAGTGCTCATAATCCCTACAAACTAGCAAATCTTGTTTCTTAGATGAAGACTTGTTTCTTAGACCAAGTCTCTGGAAAACTTTAGTACAGTTTTCCTGGAAACCATTCAAGTTTCATTATAATGCTTTTTCATGGGAAATAAAAAATAATCCCCAAGAATGTTGAAAATCAACTCTGACTTAGAAGTTTAAATGGACTATGAGAAAATAGCAGCTCAATTTTCTTTTTGTGCTATCCCTCTTTTTCATTGTTATAAGGGATTGGTTTTTCTCTTGAAATAACTATTTTTATGATCCTTCTTGATCCTTTAACTAGCTGGGGGAAAAAATCTTAGTGGGGAAGAACTGAAAAATAGATGGTTTCCATCTTATACCTGTAGCTCAAATTAGACGTTATCATGAAACTCCTTGAGAGCTTGATCCAAAATATTTTACATCTCATCTGATGGCACATGGTCCTGAGTGTGGTATTGAGTTCCCCAAACACCACCTCCTCGCTGCTGCAGGCTGAGAATGGCACATGCATGGAATTCCTACCGATGATGTATAAGTGGAAGGATTCTCATGTTGGATCCCACTCCTCAGAGATGGGCATGGAGGTGGAAAGACGTCTGTAGACACAAATGCTTGTGTGTCGATGTGCGCACACATATGAGGAGAGGATTTAACAAATAACAACCGGAAAGTAGGTGTTTCTGTGCCCTCCTGTGATTTATGAATTCTTTTCAGTTTCACATTTCCTGGGATCTTAAGTCCAATGTTCTCAAAACATTCTCCATCCTACAGCTCATTAGTACTCACTCTGCAGAGACCCTGCAACTGAACAGCAACAGAAAACTATTTCCATGAAGGACATTTACCTATCCTATCGGCATCTTATAATTATATTGAAGATTTCCAACAAACATTAAGAGTACACAAATCTGTAGCAGAAAACTAGGCTTTATTCAAGAGGGGAAGGTGGATAGAGAAAAGAACGTCAGAGGACTGTATATGAACGTGAGCAAATAGAATAGAATTTGTTACAGCTGGGAAACAGTGCCTCACACCAGTTATCTTAGCTACTCAGGAAGCTGAGATCTGAGGATTTTGGTTCAAGCCAGCCTCCAGGTAGAAAAGTCCATGTAACTGTTATCTTCAATTAATCACCAAAAACACAGAAATGGAGGTATGCCTCAAGAGGTAAGAGTGTCGACCCTGAGTATCCCCAGTATCAGCACCAAAACAAATGAAGCTAAACACAAATTTCCTATTTGTAATTGTCTTAAAGGAGAAGGGACCGGGAGCATAGTCTAGTGGTAGTATTTGCATAGCATGCAGGAAGACCTGGGTTCGATTCCCTGGTACCACATACACAGAAAAAGCCAGTAATGGTGCTGTGGCTCAGGTGGCAGAGCACTAGCCCTGAGCAAAACTGTGTCCAAAGACAGTGCCCAGGCCCTGAATTCAAGGTCACATCCTTGTAGGACCTGAGTACTCGTCTGTAGATTAAACTGTTCCTGCCCATCCTCTCCCCACTGTCTAATTTCTGATTCTGTAGGTGATGATGCTGTCCCAAGCTGTCCTCTACATGTTCTACATGGGCCATTCTCGCCTCCTTTCTGGGCCTGAAAGCCTGCCAGGGACCCATACTCCAGTCTCCCTATCTCTCTCTCCTTCTGCATCCCACAATCCAGCTGAGAGCCAAGGTGGAACCTGATGAGTAGCATGGCCCTTCTCCCAGCATCCTCCATGCTCTTGGACACCATGCTTATCAAGCCTGCCAAGAACCCAATTATCACTGAGTAACAGCAGTGAATGCATTCACCACAGCTTGCACAGTCTTCCCACTGGCGATAATTTGTAGGTGCTCAGGGCAGAATGACAAGTCCTTGAGTAGAAAGATATCTGGAAACCCACCCCACCTCTGCCCTTTCCTAGCTGTTTTAACTTAGATCACGTATGGAGCCCAAAGACTGTAAGCTGTTGGGCAAGGGACAATGGCTACAAGTATTAGGCACAACTGGGCTATGAGATGTTACCAGGGAAATGTTTGTGATGCCAAGTATACAACCAGATTTCAAAGCAGGAATCCTAGAATCCAGAAGAATGGGTGGGGTATCCCATGAATAGTTGCCAAAGCGAAATTCCACTGTGTGGGATGAGGGAGGGGGAGCACTGCCCAGGAGGGGATGCATACACCAGATCTCACTCAACCCAGGGCTGTTAAGAAGTTCTGTGGAAGCCACGCTGAAGGAAATAACTGCAATCACACAAAGACCTACTCCCTCCCTCCAAAGACCCCTTTGTTCACACAGTTCATAGAAGTCTTAACAATCACAGGATGGAGTCTCCTCCCATAGCCTATTATTTGAGCAATGCCAGGAGCTGAGGATTGGAGTTTCAAAGTGCATGAATACACTGATTACCAATTAACTAGCAAAAAAAAGCCCAAAGTGGAAATGTGGCTCCGGTGGTAGAATGCTAGCCTTGAGTAAAAAACAACAAAAACTAAGGGATAGCACCCAGGCTGAGTTCAAGGCCCAGTACTGGCACCAAAAATAAAGCAAAGCAGCAACACAACAAAAAACTAGTCCAATCAAGGGCCATAGCAACCTAACACTTCTGTGTTTGCTCCATAAAGGAAGGGATGGGGGCTGGGGGGAGAGGAGATATGGGCTTTTATAAAAAGACAGAATCTGCCCTTAAGTTGCCACGTGGAAAAACCATTACAAAGGAAAGTAACAAGGACCTTGAATTAAGAAGATTTCAAGTTCATGCAAGTATGTCTGTTTTCCAAGTCAGGAAGTGCCCACACAGACCTGTCTTTGCCTGTGTCTGTCCTTATCCCTTGCCAGGCTACAAAGTCCTTGAAGCCAGTGAACCTTGGAGCCAGCCACGCCCTTGTACTTCCCCCAGCAGTGCTGAAACCTGAAGCCCAAGTCTCTAGGGGATCCATGTGTCTGTCTCTAGGCAGCCCAGAGACCCGTGCACATACGCCGTTCCAGGACTCACAAGGCCTTCAGCCTTTAATTCAGTGATGAGAACTGGCACGTAAAGGAGAACGCAAAACTATTGTTTCTCCCCTCACCCCCACAATTAGTGTCTAGGCTGAATATGATTCCAAACAAACCCCAGGGAAGAAAAGTTGGTTGAAAAAACAAAAGAGTGAATTCTCTAGGACCTAAAGTAGAGTGGGACTTACCCTTTCAAATGTAGCAAATGGGGCCTGGAGCTGGAGAAAGGCAGTTCGTGAAGGAAAAGGTGCTGGACCTAAGGGCTAAGTACTGGAGGGGAAAGGTGAAGTTTCCATCTTCCTTAAGGAACGGCCTGCCAGGTTATTCCAAATAAACTGAAATGGTAATCCATAGATATTTGAAGAAAATACGAAGGGCAAGTTCTCTGAGACTCCGAAGAACTTCCTATGCACAGAAGCCACTAAAGAAACATTCACCTAGGAAAAGGGAGACGCTTCTGGATGACGTCAAAAAGATGAGACCACCCAGCGCTTTTGAGAAAAGTCTGGGCAGGCTGCTGCTGAGTGCTGAGTGTCCCCACCTGCATGAGTTTAGGTGCACCTGGCTCTAATCTTGTACGGGCATGACTGCTGTTTGTATAGCACTGTTGCCAGGTGTGGGCTCTTGGCTCTCTTGGCTGACCTCCAGAGACACAAAGTTCAAGTGAAATCCTACCTAGACAGTTAATGCATAGGACATCTGCCAGCATTCCTTAAAAAAAAAAAAAAAATACATATATATATATATATATATATATATATATATAGAGAGAGAGAGAGAGAGAGAGAGAGAGAGAGAGAGAGAGAGAGAGAATGCATTGGGAAATAGCTACTTAGGAGGAAAATTGTGACACGTAGTTTAGTAAAGAAAATATGCTTTTTAAAGGGACTGAAGTGAATGTAACTATTCAACATAACAAAAATGCTCAGCTTTCTGAATTTTAGATTCCTGACCTGGCAATTAAAGCATTTCTGTCTATGGAAACCAAAATATCTCTTTAGCCCATTTAGCCCATTTAGCATAAATATATGCAGTTAAAATTTAGTGTAAAATAGGGTCCAGGAGTGTGGCCTAGAGGTAGAGTGCCTGACTAGCATGCATGAAGCCCTGAGTTCGATTACTTGGTACCACATACACAGAAAAATCGAGAAGTGGTAGAGTGCTAGCCTTGAGAAAGCTCAAGGACAGTGCCCAGGCCCTGAGTTCAAGCCCCAAGACAAAATATGCACAGTTAAAATGAGTTTACTCCTTAAAAAATGGGGAAACAGCCAACGTTGGTAGTCCACGCCTATGATCCTAGCTATTCGAGAGTACAGAGTCTTGTAGGAAAGGTCTGGAGACTTCACCTCCAATTAGAACCCAAAAGCCAGATTGGAAGTGGAAGACTGACAGCTGTGAGAAAGCAAGCCACCTGAGCAAGCAGAGGCCCTGAGTTCAAGCCCTAGTACTGGCAGAAGAAAAAAAAAAAGTGAAAAAGGAAATATTTCCCATCTGATTGTGCCAGGACTGTGGCTTTTACTCATTCAGGGCTTCATGATCTCTTTTGACCTTAAAAAAATTATTGTTATTATAAAGCTGATGTTCGAGGTGTTACTGTTTACATGTCAGGTAAAGAGTACGTTTCTTTTTGGGCATAATATCTCTTCCTTGGCTCTCTCACAGATTTTTCCCTCCCATTCCCACCCACAAATTATATAGTTCACTTTCAACATCCTATCTAGTAAGTACCACTACTGCATTTGTTCACCCTCTGTCCCTCCATTTCTGTGCTTCCCCTGACATACCCCAAGGAATATAAACAAAGAGGAAAGAAAACAAAAACAGCAGAGGAGGGAGGGGGCTCTTGTTTTCATTTCCTGGAGTTTATTTCAATAAACATTATTTTGTATGATCAGATGCACAAATGCATTGTGCCTTTCTGTTCCTCTCTTAAGAGTTATCCTCCTTTTGGTCTCATTGTATGTGAATGCCTAGAGACCTGTACAATTTATTATGTCCCTGTAATTTAGATCTTGCTTCTTTTGGTCTTCTTGCTCATGGCTGACATTCTAGTACTTGAACCATGCCTCCCCCAGTCCAGTATTTTGCTGGTTAATTGGATAAGTAGGCTCACAGACTATTCTGTCCAGACCACCTTTGAACTGAGATCCTCGATCTTACATTTCCAAATCTCAACCACCTCAGTAGCTAGGGTTAGAGACATTATCCACAGGTGCCTGGCTCAAGTCTGAGTTTTAGAATGGCTCAAACTGAGAATTTCAAGCAACTGGAAGGTTGCTGCCCCTATGTACGGCCAATGGCATGGTCCCATCAAACAAAAATAGTAGTCATTAGAACCTCTTTTGGGTTTGTTTCTCATTTGGCTTCCATAAAGCTCAACAATTTCATTTAAATCATTTTTAAAGATAGTAGAAAAATAAACCTACATACTTTCATAAGCTTTCTTACACAACTAAACCAGGAGTTCTCCATCAGGGAACCATTAGCTTTGGTAGCTATTCAATGCTAGTAAAGGAGTTAAATACCCAGAAATAAGTTATCTCAGGCTACCTTGTCCATAGCTTCATTTAAAAGAAAAATCAAACATGATTTTCATAATCTCTTCTATAAACTCCTACTAAACTATGAACAAGTTTCCAAACAGTTTCTGCTACAGGAAATCCTGTTTCTTAGCCATTTATTCCATCATGATGGGACAGTGTTCTTGCATCCTTTTGCAAATGGTTATTGAAGTCGGATGTCTCTGTCCCCTTCTCAGCAGACTCCTAATCAATTGCACTAGTGATGCTGGGGAGCTAGCAGGATGAAGGCTCTAGACTGTCCAGCTTATCTCTAGCCCGGGCTCTTTCTCCTAGTCCCTGGCTCCACAATTTTCCCTCTACACCCACCAGACTTTCCTTTTTGTACAAATACATTTATTTTAGAAGAATGAGACACAGTACCATAATATTCTCTCTGGTTACTGCTAATATATATAAAAGTGATAGGATATGAAATAGTGTATCATAAGATCTCTCAACATTTTTGCTTTCTTCAATATCATCATTCTGTTGTGTTTTTTGTCTGCACTGTTGCCTATAACTTAGAACACAGTTAAAAAAGTACTTAAAAAACATTATTTAAAAATAATTTTAGTCTCATTATAGAATATGATAGAAAAAAATCATAAAATGATGTGCATACTCCATTAAGTAAGAATCAGAGGTTTTGTTTGTATTTACATTCTTACACCTAAAGTATCCAAGCTTCCTGTTTATATGGGAGATTGTGTAAGACTTAGCTTGGTTACTTTTGGTAAATTGCCAAGTTTGTATACCTTATGAGTCTATTTTCCTCTGTGAGAAGAGTGAGAAGAGTGTCTGTTTCACTAGCCAAACGGCAGGCTCAGGAGGCTTCCAGGCTTCTTTCTGCCTTGACTCCTTTCTTGACCATGGACTGCTCCCCACCATGTCTTTGTGACTCCCTGTGTTTCCTGCTAGGTGACGTACAGACTTCTCAACTCAGCGGGTTTAAAATTCACCCTCAGTATTTCCTCTTTACCCTCTTCTCTGGTCACATAGTACAGCATTCAAATGTGCGTGCTGACTCTGAACTCCAGGGATCCACACCTGTCCACTAGCGTGATTGATAGTCTCCTCACCCTCCATGGGTACCTCCACCCACCTCACCTGACAGGCCCATATTTTTGCAAAACACTCCTATTCTAAGTGCTTCTCTGAATGAGAATTGCTTTTCCACCCTTGAAGAAAAGAAAAAAACAACAACTATGAAACAAATCTTGAGATACAATGCTCTGCCTTGGAGGCCTAGAAATGCCTCCAAATGAAAGTTAAATCCACAAAAGTACACCTAGGGTTCCTCCATTATCCCATAGCTCTCTCATTCTCCTTCTGTTTCTCCTTTTCCCTCTACCCTCTTCCCCCTCCCCTTTTCTCTCACTCTCCAATATCTTCCCCCCTACCCCCTTATCTCATCTCTATCTTTTCCCCTACTCCCTCTTTTTTTTTTCTGCCAGGACCAAGGTTTGGACTTAAGGCCTCTTCCTTGCTCAATTTGCTATCTTGGTAATTACTCTATTATTTGAGCCAAACCTCTAGCCCACCTTTTGTTGGATTATTTGGAGACAGTCTCCTGGACTTTTCTACCTAAGGTGGCTTCAAACCATAATCCTCTGAATGGCAGTCTGCTGAGTATCTAGGATTATAGGCATGAAACACCCAGCTCCACACTTCTGAGTCCCCACAATTCTGACTCCACTACTCCTCTTCACCAACTCTTTAATGGCATGTGAAGATCTGAGTTTTCTGATGTGTGAAGAGTGCATAACAGCACATTGCTGGTTAGACTGATTTGGGAGCAACTAATTTCAAACATGGGTGCATATAAAGTGGGGCTGAGGAATAATAGATACCTGTTTGTTCCAGACCTGAGTCCCTCCGAGACTCTTGCTATCTTTTCATGAGAAATGCACACACTAAGGCCCTAGAGAATCCATAGAGCCAGTCTCCAGGAGAAAAGGAGAGGAAACAGGAGAACTAGGTGCATCTACACAATCAGAGATGAGGAAACAAAGATGAAACAGTGCTTTCTTTCCAGCTGTGGGGGGTAGCCCAGTGGCAGAATGCTTGCTTACAGGGACCTAGGTTGGTTCCATCCTTGTTCTGCAAATAATAATTATTATTTTTGCCATTAATTATAGTTAATAGTGATCTCAGTATAGAAGCTCTGGAATTTCCATCTCATGTGCATAGCTACATTTGAAATACTCTTAAGAGTTGGAAAGGCTAGCTAAAATAGAAGGGAATATGGGCAAAGGAAGACAGTTCTAGAACATCAGATCTGACCAAACCCTAGGCAAGTGATGTCAATCCAGTGCACAGAACTAGCAAAGTAACAATTGACTCCAAAGTTACTATGACTTCTGAATGTCCAGAAAACATTTTTTCATACCCAGAGGACCACATGCCACATGGGACCCACAAAAACAACTTCTACAGGTAGACTTCTTATAACAGCACTGTGTCTAGAAGATTTTCTGTGGCCAAATAAAGTTAGAGTACCAGACTATGTTTTACTTGCAAAGATTCTGAAATCCTGCTGGAAAAAACCAGCTTTCCATTAGGATACCCCTGACATATTTTATGACCATAACCCTAGTAAGTAAATCCAGTAAAATTGCTGCTAACACACAGCTTGGTAATTTCTGCTCTAGACCACATTGTCTGGAGTCTGCCTTTAGCAAGTCTTTACAAGTCTATTGATTTGCTAAAGGTCTGCTGAGGTTTAGCAAAAATGATTCTTACCTGGAGTCCTGGCTTCCAACTCAGGTGTTTTGACCCTTCTAGGCCTCCATCTTGTCACCTATAAAACAGAACTAAGATTACTGTGAGAAACAACTGAGTCACTAACTAGAAAAGTATCTTATACAGAACTATAAAAATTCAATCTGCTTGCCTTAGAGGCCATTACAGTCAAAAAGATGTATTTCTTGCAGCATATCTCCTTAAAATGCTTTGGCATAAAGATACTTTTCATTCATTCAAGCAGCACACACTTTTTTAGTGGCAAGACTATACTTTGGTTTTGGACCATAGACAATGGGTAAGTGGAGTCCATGACATGTTGCTTGGAAGTGAAAAGCCCACACAAGGATTCTGATGGGCAGAGGGAGGCACTATGCCAGGGAAGAGAGGAGGAAGATGGGAAGAGTTCCTTACTGAAATTGTTAAGAAGAGCATTAGGTGGGCTGGGTGTAGAAGGGAAGTTGTACACTATATCAAAACAACATAAGGAACTAGATGCAGTGCCTCACAACCATAGCTGTAATCCCAGCTACTTGAAAGGCAGAGATCTAGAAAAAGGGTCAGCCTGGATACAGGTTAGCTAGGTGTGGTGGTCATACCTGTTATCTCATAGGCAGGAGGATTGTCGTTCAGGCTGAAATTGGGCAAAAATGTGAGTTCTTGCCTAAAACAAATAAATTTAAAAAATGAGGGTATGACTCAAGTTAGTAGACTTCCTGCTTAGGAAGTTAAAGGCACTAAGTTCAAAACCCAGTACAGGAGATAGTGACAGACAGACAGAGACTGCTTTATTATGGACCTCAGCGTGTAACACACCCTTGACCGGAGAAATGATTTATCTGTACAAAAGGTTGATACTAGAGATCTAGAAGGGAACTTTAGGGTAAGTAGTAGTCCTTGGGTTTAGAGAACGTATGCTGGGGGGAAGGCTGTGGATGGGGAGAAGAGAACTGCTGGAATGCTCTCTCTCTGCAAGCACACCAGACAACCAAGAGGAAGTCAAGTCTCCTTATCTAAAAGGAGAATGTCTCCAGCTAAAGAAAGTTTTCCGGCTCCAGGAAAGCAAGTTCCTCTCCCCTCCCCTTCCTCCAAAGCTCCAGTCCAGGGCTTTCTTTCCAAATTCCAAATGCAATGTGTCTTTCCAGCTCCAGGCTCCTCTCGGTCCAGGGTCACTTATGTCAAGTACAGAGCATGAAGCCTTGAAGAATATAAGAGCCTGAAGCTAAGACAAGAGCCTGTGTACACACCTAGCAGACCATCCTCCCCTCAGAACAGGGACAAAGGTTCACAAAGCCGTCATGTTCACAAAAGTAACCATGAACACCCAGTTGCCCAATGTGTTGTATTCCATTGTCAACCTAGGTAAAGGGGGGGGGGGCACAGTAACCTGTCTTTATCTAAAGTATTGATACTTTGTTTAGCATGGGGACATATATATTATATATCTATGTATAATATAGATATATTTCTTTTACAAAATATTGTCTTAGACTAGGTGCTGCCAAGTGTTTATTTTTTGCTTGGATATTTACAGACTCCTGTGGATGGGTGCGCGCTCTGCAGCTTCCTCACTGATTCCAGTGAGAGACCAAATCACAACACACCCACATCCTGCCAGCGAGTTCCACTACACAGTGTGGGTTTGTGGGCTGCCTCTTGTGAATTAGAAAGTCCTGTGGGATTTCAGAGCCCTGACAGGGGAGGCGCCTCTCAGGGCCCAGAGGGGAGCCGACCTGGACCCGGGACTTCTTAGCAACATTACCACAGGCTTTAAAGCCGAATGTCTGTGAGCCCTAACACTTCTCAGGAGTCTCAGGGGCGCCTCATCCTTAGTGGGTGGATGCCACGAGTGGATGCTGGGGAGGAGGGGGAGGACACGGGAAGGAGAGGGAATGTAGCCGGAACCCTTTGGGACTGGAACCTAGGACTCCACCTCCACTCACAGCACTGTTATCAGTCACTACCAAAACACAAGCACCCCGTCCCTCGTGCCTGGACTGGCCCACTGTCCTTTAGTGAACTTGTTCCCCAAGGGGGGTAAAGACACTTGGGGTGGCAGGGGCTCTGCGTCCGAGCTCCAGGGGAGCTCCTCAAAGAAAATCACCACCACCACCACCACCACCACCACCACCATCATCATCATCATCATCATCATCATCATCATCATCATCATCATCATCATCATCATCTCCAGCCCCACTCTGGTGCGCGCGCACACATCTGCACCCCCCCACCCCACCTCCCGAGCCCCCCATTCCGCAACCCCCAGCGGCGGCCTCTCCTCCCAGCCCCCTGCAGAGGTCAGCCGAGGACGCCCGGTGACCCGTCGTAGACCCGGGGCCGCCCGGCGCGGGGAAACGTCACCCCGGCCTCCATCCTGGCATCTCGAATCCCCCCAGAGCTCGTCCCGGGCCTCCCACCGCACCCCACGACCCGGGAGGACCCCCGGGGGCTGACCCTGGGCGCGCAGGGTGCGGGCAACAGGGGCTGGGGTCTCCGCTGCCGCCTCCCCTTACCTCTCGGGCGTGTGACTCCCGGCAGGTCCCCGGAGGCCGGGGGGACGCGAGCGGTGGGCTCAGCGGAGGATGAGCGCGGGGCTGGGCTCCCCCGCCCAGGAGGATCAGGAAGAAGAGGGGGCTGGGGAGGAGAGAGAGGGGTGGAGAAGGAGGAAAAGGCTTTGTGTCTGCCTCCGGCCTTCCCCCACCCCACTCCACCCCCCAGCCCGGCGCTAGCCACCCCCTCCTCCCCACCCCCTGCCCACCCCAGGAGCTCTCCGGCGGGGTGGGGAGGGGCGATCGTGTCGGAGGTGAGGAGCTAGGCGCCTGCGCGACCCCTGAGGTCCGACCACCTCACCGTCCCCTCTCCCCGGTACCTCCCACCTTCCTGCGGTCCACCCTCCCAGCTTACCCCGGTTACTCGCGTGGTAGTGGCCGGACCAGAGGCTGAAATCCCCAAGTTGATCTAACCCGAGGCAAACTTGGATGCGCTGCGGACAGCCTCGGCGCCGCCCCCCTCCCCCCCTCGGCCTTCTGCGCCCCACCCCCACCCCGGAAAACCAGTTTTGTTCTTGGAGGGTTGTTTTGGGTTTTTTGTTTGTTTGTTTTCCCTCCCACTCTTGGCTGCTCGGACTTAGGCGCACTGCCTCCCGGTTGCTAGCGCTGACTTCAGATTAGGGAGAGGGGGCGCACGGAGGCGGGGGGGACGGGTGTCCGAGACGCAGGCTGGAGACGCACCACTGGACAGGCCGGTGCCGGCTGCGTCCCTTTGTCCCCGGCCACCATCTCCCGTGCACCACGACGGGCTGTGGGAGCTCGGAGACGGGCCAGCCCCCACGGCGGGGTTTTGATTTATTTTATTGCTGGATCCTCGCTGGGCCCGAGGCGCCTGGGGCCCGCCCACTCCACCCTGTCCGAAGGGGGCTCGAGCTGCTGGAAGCTGGTGATCCCTGAGCTTGAATTTCTTTGCACACCAACTAAAGGCCCGGCAGAAAGACCAGGAAGAGGGAAGCTGCGGAGCGGGACACAGCCCCACAGGGTGGAGGAAGATTAAGTCTTTGGGGACCGCAAGTTCCCGGTTTCATCAGGGACAGTATCTTTTGGGAGTGCTGACAGAGTACCAGAGAGGCCGGTTTCACAAAGCCAAGCTTCAGAGTGTCCAAAGAGAGCCTTGTCTTTGCACTGAAATGGAAAAGAAGCTGCCAGAGAGATCTTAGTAGTGGTGGTTATAAGCAAGGAGATGTAGATTTCATTATACTGCCCCACAGGAATTCTGGCTCCCAATACCCCAAGATTTATGTATCATTAATCCTCAGCTTCCAGCAAAACAGAACCCATTGCCTTTCTCTGGGCATTCCTAGACGCCTGTTTCACAACTGGGCAGCTGCTCCGTGACTGGTACTGCTGCTAGACTTGGGCTGGGTTAGGAAATAAACCAAAGACTTCACTGTCCTGACAGAGTGGACTCTCCCAAGGCCAGAGTGGGCTCCAGAAGAGATGCCATGAGCATCACGGAGGAAGTGACTGATATGTTTGAAGAGGTCAGGGTGGAGAGAGGAAAAGAATCAGATGGTCTGGAGTGGAGGTGTATGGCACAGGTGGGTGGAGTGGGTGGTGGTGTGTGAGGAGGCCATTCTGGCAGGAACTAGGAGAGCCAAGAGAGGAAGATGCAGAGCAAGGGAATTGTCTTTTCTAGACAAAGCTGTGCAGGGCTCTAGGGAAGCTCATGAGGATTTGCTACTTGATCTGAATGCTGCTGCTGCTGCTGCAAGCTCAGGGTGTCCATCTGGGGTCCCCGCTGTAGGGCAAAAAGGAAACAAGTTAGATGGTCACTGACCGCATCTAGGCAGAAATGAAAGTTCTGCAGAGCATTCACTGCAGTCTTCTGTTGAAAGCATTGACAACGGTTCCTTAGAAGTTGGGTATGTGGGCAAAAGGAGTAGGTGAACTTTTATGCAGGGCCCCCACATTCCTTCCTCTTTCTATTCTCTGGTCCTAGAAAGATGCAGTTTTATAGATAAAGGGACTCAATAAATGCTGCAGGAATGCTTGACCTCTGCTGCTTTCCCTCCCCCCACCTTCTTAGTCTCTACTCATCCTTTTAAACATTTCCCTGTGAACATTGTGTGTGTGTGTTGCAGGGGGAGAGGGGGAGGGGGAGGGGGGAATCTCATAGGCTCAGTCTTTTCCAAAGCTTAGGCCCTATTTGGCTTTCACTGTGACAGCCCATGCAAACATCTTCTATTGTCAAAAACTTAGTGAAATAAAAAATAAGCCCTTCCCTCCATATATTCTTTTTTTTTTTTTTTTTTTTTTTTTGGTGGGTCATGGGACTTAAACTCTAGGCCTGGGCACTGTCTGAGAGCTCTTCAGCTCAAGGCTACCACCCTACTCTTGAGCCAAGACTCACTTCCCATTTTCTAGAGGTTAATTGGAGATAAGAGTCTCAGGTCCTTTTGTGCCAGGCTGGCTTTAAGCCTTTTTCCTCAGATCTCAGCCTCCTGAGTAGCTAGGATTATAGGCATGAGCCACAGGCGTCCAGCCCCACATATATTCTTTAGCCTATTTCAAGATGGCTGGCACAAGGGATGCAGACAAAAAGCTACCTCTGAATGGCTGTCCTTTGGGGGAGGGAGGAAGAGCTGTAGTGGCTTGTGTCCATGATAAAGGAATAGACTGGGTACAAACAGCCTTTCTTTAGGACACTCACCAGGAAAGATAGGAGACAGAACACTTGGCCTAGACAGAGTTTATCACAAGTGGTATCCTGTTGCCTACTCACTGGGAAACTCATCTACATAACAGGAAAAACTAGGTTTGATGCATTTGCCTCTTTTCCTGTTTCACTCCTATTTAGCCACCTCCATTTCAGTAGCCGCAAGCTTTTGATTTCCTTCTGCAGTTCAAATGCAAGGCAAACTTCAGCATCTGTCTAGGTCTCTCACTGAGTTTTGGACTTTGGATAAGGCCACCATGTTTCTGCACATTAATTAATTCATACTTTTTCTTTTCCCTGCAAAGCTCTGTCACCAGTTTATTCCACAAATGAAAATAACAAACTTCAGAGGAAGAAGAGAACATCACTGAAACCTTACCAACACTGAAATGTGCTGGACATGCTAGAGGTGCCTGAGCTACAGAAGTGAATAAAAAAGAACACTGTGCCCTGTTGGAACTCACATTCTAATGGGAAAGAGAATGACAGTGAATCAGACAAAAGTTTAGAAGTAATGGAGAAAAACTAATAAGAAAAAGAAGAGAGAGTGCTGGGGCCAGAGTGGGGAGGGGAAGTTGATTTTTTTAAGGTTTTTATTTTTGTTTGTTTTTTGCTATTCCTGGGACTTCAACTCAAGGCCTGAGCTCCGTCCTTGGGCTTTCTCAAGGCTAGAGCTCTACTACTTGATCCACAGCACCACTCTGGCTTTTTCTATGTATGTGGTACTGAGAAATCGAACCTGGGTCTTCGAGTATGCTAGGCAAGCACTCTACCACTAGGCCAGACTCCCTACCCAAGAGGCTGATTTTTGTATGTGTGTGCTAGCACTGGGGTTTGAACTCAGGGCCTAGGCACTCTATTAGCTTTTTAGCTCAAGACCAGCACTCTACTACTTGAGCCCTTGAGCTACATTCTACTTTTTTCTAGTGAAGTTGGCTTCAAACCATGACCCTCAGATCTCAATCCCCTGAGTAGCTAGGTTTACAAGCACTCATGAGCCACTGAATTTTTATTTATTTGTTTGTTTGTTTGTTTGTTTTTTGTGGGTGTTGGGGCCTGGATGTTGTCCCTAAGCTCTTCAGCTCAAGGCTACTACCCTAGCCCTTAAGCCACAGCACCACTTTTGGTTTTCTAGCAGGTTAATTGGAAATAAGAATCTCCTGTTCTTTTGTGTCCAGGCTGGCTTTGAACCACAATCCTCAGATCTCAACCTCCTGAGTAGCTAGGATTACAGGAGTGAGTAAATGCGTCTGGTGGCCCTGAATTTTTTTTTTTCCTTCCAGTTCTAGGGCTTGAATTCAAGGCCTGGAGTTTCTTTTTGCTCAAGGTTAAAGCTTTGCCACTTGAGCCACAGCTCCACTTCCTGCTCCACCAAAGTCCATGAGACTCTTAGTGTTTTGCATTCTTTTCCCCATTCCTCTCTTCATTCATTTATTTCTCCTCCCTTTGATCTCTCCCACCCCACACCCTATGTACCAGCTTTCTAGTATTAATTTTGATTATAATTAAATTTTTAGTATAAATTAAATTACAATTAATTTTGAGTATAATTAGACTGTAAGAAAAAACAGAAATGGCACTGTGGCTTAAGGTGTAGGGTGGTAACCTTGAGCTGAAGAGCTTAGGAACAGTGCCCAGGCCCAGAGTTCAAGTCCTATGACTGACCAAAAAAAAAAAGAGTGCTAGGGACTTTTTTTCCCTAGATTCTGAATTTTAAAACATAAACACCAGTCTCAAAGAAGACCTAGGGAGGCCGTGAGTGCAGCCTAGTGGTAGAGTGTTTGCCTAGCATGCACAAAGACCCTGGTTGTATTCCTTGATATCACATACACAGAAAAAAGCAGGAAGTGGTGCTGTGGCCAGGATTACCACAATGATTGCTTAATTGCTATTTTAGCTTGCTCTTGTAAGTAAGTCTCTTTATAGCAATTCCCAGCTGGCCCATGGAGAAGGATAGCAGATCCTTATTCAGATGTAACTTTGGCCCTTACCAAATTCTAGGTAAGATTATGCTTACAGACTATTTCTGTGTTGACCATCTTGTTGCTTCTAATTGGAGTAAAGTGGCCTTTTGTAGGACTCATTGATCTGAAAACTGCAGTTCTGAGCCAGCCCAGGCAAAGCAAAGTCCCTGCAAGACTGTGATGTCTAATCAGGCAGCAGAGTGCTAGTGAGGCAGAGTTGCTTTGAAGCTCAAAGTGGCAGAGTGCTAGCCTTGAGCTGGAGAGCTGAGGGACAGCGATCAGGCCCTGAGTTCAAGTCCAGCAACCAACAAAGTGAAAAGCCAATCCCTGTGTGAAACTTTCCTGGGACAAAAGAAACGAAGCATCCAGATGCAGAAAGCGTCTGCTTGGATGGCAGAGATGGTGTCAGATCCTAGAGTCACTCGTGCTTGGCCATTCAAAATTAATCAGAATTCGTGTAAATTCAAGGGATGGCATTTGTTTTCTAAGCTATAAAACTACCCAGACAGCTAATTAGGACTCTACTGGTATGGGAACTTCTCGTTAGCTTCCATTGCCCTGAAATGTCCCTAACCCCCACCTCATCTCACTGAAATAGCTGATTGCTGTGTTGATGTAAATCTGTGGTCTTTGCCTTTAAAAGCCCTGTAAAAATTTAGCTCAACACCTCCTCCTAAGCTCCCAATCTATGGGTGCATAGGACAGAGGCCCGGAGCTAGCCCACCTGAATAAAGCCTTGCTTTTGCATTTTGGAGCGTCTGACTCTCGGTGGTTTCTTTGGTGGTTGTCCTGAGACTTGGGGATTACAGGCTCAAGTGGTAGAGAAAACTCAAAAGGCAGTGCTCAGGCCCTGAGTTTAAGTCTCAGAACTGGCAAAAAAAGAGGAGGAGGAGGAAGAGGAGGAGAAGAACAAGAGGAAGAAGAAGAAGAAGAAGAAGAAGAAGAAGAAGAAGAAGAAGAAGGAGGAGGAGGAGGAGGAGGAGGAGGAGGAGGAGGAGGAGGAGGAGGAGGAGAAGAAGAAGGAGAAGAAGAAGGAGGCGGCGGAGTAGGAGGAGAAGGAGGAGGAGGTAACGACAACAATGACGATGACAGCCTAGGATGTGGGAGGATCTGGGACTCACCATCCATTTGGCAGTTTTGACCTCCAATCCTAGGGCCTCTATTGACTGTCAATGGTCATATCAGTCAGCTGCAGAGAATTTAAGTGGGACATAGCTGTCAGCAGCGGACCAGCTAGCCAAGAAAATGTCACTTCTAAATGAAGTGCTTTCCCCTCTAAAGTCAATCAAGCACATAGGCTCTGGAAGCATCTTTCAGAGTTGGCAACTCAACAGCTTGTTTCTCTTTTCTGCTGAGTGCAACAAATAGAGAAAAATGTCATGTGCCTATAAAATGACTTGAAAAGAACAGTGGTAGCAGAGCACTAGTGGCTTATGCTCATAATCCGAGCTAATCAGGAGTCTGAGATCCCAGGATTGTTATCTGAAGCTAGCCCAGACAGAAAAGTCCATGAAATGGGCCTGGAGCGTAGCCTAGTGGTAGAGTGCTCACCTAGCATGCATGAAGTCCCAGGTTCAATTACTTGGTACCATATACACAGAAAAGCCAGAAGTGGTGCTGTGGCCCTGAGCAAAAAGTGTCCAAAGACAGTGCCCAAGCCCTGAGTTCAAGCCACATGACTGACAAAACAAGAAAATAAACAAAAAACATTGCAACTCTAAGATTTAAGTTATAAAACAATTATAACAACTATTATGGTACTTATTGTTTGGTTGATCTGTACTGGTAATAGATGGTAGATCCTTGCCCAATCCCCATTGCCATTGTAAAAGACAGATTATCTGTGGAGAGTTAACTATTTTTAAGTTTTAGGAATCACCTAGTAGACAAAATACATGAGAAAATCACCTTACAAGGAACAAACTTTATGTTGGCCTATGGTTCAAATATTATCTTGGCTTATGTTTGCTTAGGTTGTTGTCATTTTGGGCCTGTTTAAAAGCAGAACATAATGATGAAGCAAAGCCATTCACCTCCTTGAAGATGGTGATTCCTTTTCAAGGTACAGGCCCAGTGAGCTAAGTTTCTGCTTGGAAGCTCAATCTCCTAATACTTCCATTGCCTCCCAGTAACACCACAGACTGGGGACCAAAACTTTTGTATATGGCCCTTTGGGAGGCATTTGAGATCCTATCCATAACCATTTCCAATCACTGACATTTGTTTATCTTTAAATTTTTTTTGTAATTAATTTCCAAGTTTATTGCCTTGAATCAAGAAATATAGTTTGTACAACTTCTGCTTTCTGAAATTCAGTTGAAGCTTTTTTGTGTGTGTGTATGTGTGATATGGCATATGATCAATTTAAAATAAATATTCTCATCAGAAAAAAGCATATTATGCATCCCTAGTTCTGTGTGTAGCATATAATGGTTGTTTAAAAATTGTTTATTAGTGAGTGTGAACTCTAAGTAATTAAATATGCATTTATCATGAATAATTATTCAATGTCTCTATTATTTTGTATTACTGTATTATTCCGTATTGTATTATATTCTGTATTGTATTATTCTGTATTACTATTTGCCAGCCAGTCTCCTAGTTTATATCTTGGTTTCTCCCTTTGCTGAAATAAAATGGATTTATGGCAGATATATTCACATCTTCCATTTCATTGGAGTCCTAACATTTTTCTTTGACTTTCAACCATTTATTTGCATTCCAGCATTTTCATGCTGTGTTACACAGTACATAAATATTTATGTGTGCTATAATTGTACCGTGGATCACATTAGTCATCAGTATAATAACCGTCCTTCACCTCATTCAATGTTCATTTCCCTTGATTTATTCTTTGATTGAAATTCCTATCATGACTTCTGCTTCCTTTATGTTTGCTTTCACCTAATACCGTTTTATTCACCCTCTATTTTCGACCTCTCTGAATCACTTTATTTTAGTTGAGTCCTTATAGAACAATAGATTTATTTTTAAATTCAGCTGAAGAATTTGCTTTAATTTATACTATGCTGTGTTATATTTTAGGCATTTTATAAAACCCTACTATTTCCTTAAGATTTGTGCATTTTGGTGAATCTGAGTGCATATATATATATATTCACACACACATATATGTGTATATATAGATACACACACATTCTCTCTCATTTGAAAGTACACTCATTTGAGCATTTATTTTTTTCAATAAGGTTTGGTTATCTATTAGCTAGAAGGCACTATGTTCAATCATAAAACTGTGACTATATCATGAGCAGATAAAACACTTTTCTTTCAGTGCCCTGCCTTCTACTTTGGGGCATAGACAGTAACAATGAAAAATGAGCAAGTGTTATTGTAGTTCAGGGCTTTCGTGTGTGTGTGTGTGTGTGTGTGTGTGTGTGTGTGTGTGTTTGTGTGTGTGCACCTGTACTAGGGATTGAACCCAGGCCAACTTTCACCTAGTTCTCTGGCTCACTGCTAGCCTTCTACCACTTATGCCATGCCTTCAGTCTGCCAATTTTACCTGGTTAACTGGAGATGGATTCTCTCAGAATTTTCTGCTGGGGCTGCTTTCGAGTCACAGTCCTTTAGACCCCAGTCTCCTGATAACTAGGAGTACAGACATGAGCCATGGGTGCCTGGCTAGCAAATTATTGTTTTAAGATACTAGGTGTAAAAGTGTTTTTTATTACATAGCAGCAGATAACCAGTACTGCTTATTTTAAAATAAATACTGTGTCAGTACCACAATGACTTGATTTGAGCTCCTCCATGATGTGCTATAGATCCCCCCCAAAAAAAAAATGCCACCCCCTTCTCAATCCTGGACTGGAACCTCTAGAACATGAGCCAAACTAAACTTTCCTCTTTGTAAGCTAACGATCTTGGGTCAGTTGTGACAGTGACGGAAAGCTGACTCACATAACACATGGATCTCGCCTTTCTCACATGGGCTCCAAACATGGTACCACCTGCCACAGTGTTATGCAGTTAACATAGCAGCTACGACAATGGCTTAAAAAGAGTCCATGGATCAGGAATGTGGATAAAAGGTATCTACCCATTGTCCCACAGGCTGCAGTTGAGATTCTGGTTGGGACTTTGGTCTCATCTGAGACTTCTGAACTACCATTTACACTCTCTCTTTTTTTTTTTTTTGCCAGTCCTGGGTTTGAGCTCAGGGCCTGAGCACTGTCCTTGGACTTTCTCAAGGCTAGAGCTCTACCACTTGAGCCTCAGCACCATTTCCGGCTTTTTTCTATGTATGTGGTACCAAGGAATCGAACCCGGGTCTTCATGCATGCTAGGCAAGCACTTTAACCACTAGGCCAAACTCCCGGCCCCCATTCACACTCTCTTCCAAGCTCAGTGGTTGTTAACAGAAGTTACTTCTTTGTGCAGCTGTGGGACAAAGTCTTAACTCTATAGAAACAAATGAACACAGCAAGATGTATTCACTCAGAGTTTGATATAGTCAGGAGTGGTTGGAGAAGTTGTATGTGGGCTAGCTAGGGGATGAGTATGCTTTGCAACTGATGAGGGGTATTTGGTTCTTTCTGGTTGGTCCTTAGTTGGAAGTGGGATAGAATTAAGGAAATTGTCATTTATGAATCAAGTCCTGGTAGTCTGTGACTAATGATCACAAAACTTGTTTGGTTTCTTGAACCAGGTGTTAGTCATGGCATCTGGCTTCACCATAGTTCTTACTTCTAGACAGGCTGGCTTTGGGGGCTGGCTATAGATAGTGGCTTTGTTTCCTGGGCTGGTTGCTGAAGACTGTGGGTAAGAGTTGCATTCAGATGTGGTCTGGCCATTGCTCATCTGTTGTGTTTCATGTTCAGCTCCCAAAGGCCACCTGCAGGCTCCTCTTCTGGAGCCTTCTCCATTGTTGGTTTACCATGGAACAGGTCAGGCCTTTAGGTTCTTGCACACTGACACATTCTGAGAGGATAGTGTTTTATATGCAGGTCATTGTGTAGTCCTTTTTTTTATTTTTTGCCATGGGACTTGAACTCTGGGCCTGGACCCTGTCTCAGAGCTCTTCAGCTCAAGGCTACTGCCCTACCCCTTGAGCCACAACACCACTTCCGGTGTTCTGGTGGTTAATTGGAGATAAGAATCTCGTGGACTTTCCTGCCTGGGTTGGCTTTGAGCCGTGATCCACAGATCTCAGCTTTCTGAGTAGCTAAGATTACAGACGTGAGCTCCCAGCACCCATCTCTTGTAGTCCTTTTTATTTTTTATTTTTTTTTGCCACATTCTATTGGCTAGAATAGAATAGCCCCACTCAAAGTGAAGAGGACAAGATTCTATAGAGCATCACTTTAGGGCATTGATCATGGACCATTCTGCCAACAACATAGGATTCTGACAGGCCTAGGAGAGAAGAGCATGAGATCCATGAAGAAAGTCCAAGTCTCATAGAACAAGTCTTGGCCAGGGCCACTGATAGGCTTTCCATCACTCCACATCCCACTTGGGAGAAAGATTTCTACTAGCTATCATGCTTGTCCTGCCCTGAGGCCTGGAGGAAGGGAGACCACAGAGCCACTGGCACTTAGGTTCCTCTTTCAAAATTGTGATCTATATTTCAGACTCAATTTTAACTTGCTCCATATTCGAATCATCAATTTCCTAAAATGGAGCATAAGTTTCTAATTTTCCTCCTTCCTTCTTGTTGGGGCTTTTAGTCCCCGGTCCCTCCCAACTCGCAGGAGGAATAGAGAGAACACACTCGACCAGGACGAGCCCAGAAAGGAGAGGGCCAACTGACCGCTGGCACCCAGCCCTCCCTGGCTGGAGGACAATCAGACCCATCAGGAAGACCAGTCAAGGCAGGTTTCTTGAGGAAGTCCATTCAGCTAACATAGGGTACAGGAGCCTATCAGCACAAAGGTGGGCAGGGTGGGGAGGTACTCTCATTGAGGAAGTAGGATGCATGTGCTGTCCCAGCTGGTGGAAGGGTTCTATCCCAGAGGTGGCCTTACAAACCACAGCCACACCTTCCAACGGGGTGGCAGGCACCATCCCAAGACCAGGGAATGAGCACTGGGCCAGGAGTGAGGCCTCCTTTTACAGCATTCCATTTCCCAGATGTGACGTGCCCCACACTTCTTTTCCTCCTTCCATCCATTCCTACTGTCCTTTCCTTCCCCCTTTTCTTTCCTTTTCCTTCCTTCCTTTCTTCCCCTCCCTCCCTCCCTCCATCCCTCCCTCCCTCTCTTCCTTCCATACTTCTCCCTCCCTCCCTACCTCTGTATCCCTTCTTCCTTCCCTTCCTCTCTTACTTCCTTTTTATTATTACTACTGCATTTTATTTTTTATTATTACTCCTTTTTTTTCCTTTTTGAAGAAATTGTTCATATTGTCAACAGAGGACTTTTGCCATTACAGATTTTCAGAAATACCCAGCCTTTCCATCACAAACTTCTGCAGAGACCCATTTTCTCTCTGAAAGTAAACTTCCAGAGACTTGTATTTTTCAATCTGATTTGGCTACTTTCTACACCCACTGAGAAACTTTTATATCAACTCTTTTTTCTATGTATATCTACATAGGTTTATTGTTTCCTAGAATCTCAAGTCTCCCTCCCTCCCTCCCTCCCTCCCTTCCCCCACCCACCCTCTCCCTCTCTCTCTCACCAGTCCTGGCTGGAACTCAGGGACTTGGCACTGTCCTTGAGCTTTCTCAAGGCTGGAGCTCTACCACTTGAACCACAGCACCACTTCCGGGTTTTTCTATATATGTGGTACTGAGGAATTGAACCCAGGTCAGGTAAGCGCTCTACTACTGGGCCAAACTCCCAACCCCTCCTTTTTCTCTTTTTATTTTATCCCAGAAAGAACTATAGGGAATACATACTGCTTTTCTGCTTTACAACACAGTGAGTACAGTGAATAATGTACCATATATTTCAGAGTATCTAAATAACAGGATTTGTACTTTTACCACAATGAATAATAAATATTTGATCTCATGATACTTACCTTGATTTGATCATTACATGATGTGTTCCTGTATTGAAGCACCATATTGTTCTCACAAAAAAGAAGTTATGCCAATCAATCATGTAAAAAATTGATAGGCAGCTAGGCTTTGGTAATTCCTACTTATAATAATCCTAGTTACCCATGAAGTTGAGATCTGAGGATCAAGGTTTGAAACCAGACTGTACAGAAAAGTCCAGGAGACTCTGTTTGCTTTGTTTTGGGAGGGTCATGGGGCTTGAACTCTGGGCCTTGGGGCTGTCCTTGAGCTTTTCAGCTCAAGGCTAGCACCCTACCACCTGAGCCACAGCCCCACTCCCATTTTCTAGTGATTAACTAGAGATAAGAGTTTCATGTTCTTTAGTGCCCAGGCTGGCTTTGAACGACGATCCTCAGATCTCAGCCTCCTGACTAGCTAGGATTATAGGTGTGAGCCACTGTGCCTGGCCCATGAGACTCTTAACTCTAGTTAACTACCCAAAATCTAAAAATGGAGCTGTGGCTCAAGTCTTGAACACAAATGCTCAGGAACAGTATCCAGGTCCTATGTTAAACCTTGGGACCAGCACCAAAAAAAAAAAAAAAAAAAAAAAAAAAAGTTAAAGGATATGAATTTAAAAAGAAAAAGAAAAAAAGCTCTAGAAGCTCCCTTGCAGAGTCTGTAGCTAAAAATATATTTATTTTACTCTCATGTTCTGTAGATGTGTTAGTTAATCATGACACTCTAATCTCTAGTAATTAATTTTCCCTCTTAATTGGAAGGCATCCCTCCACTGCTGGAGGGCTTCACATCTGGTATTACTGAAAGCGATCTGGTGGCCTTGAGTCTGACTGATTTAATTTTCTTTTCATCTGGGATATTTTCTTTACCTTCCTCCCCTTCAAGTTGTGATATTCATGGGATTATGTATGAACTGGATCTTCCTTCCATTGCTTTGATTTCCTGATTGGTTTTTTCACATTGGCTTGCATCTTCATGAAATATACTGTGGTTCAAATTTCTTTGTAAGTCTTCAGAGATTTCTTTCCATGTGCAGCTCTTTATTTTCATTTTAAAGGGACTTGGGGAGGGCAGAGCAGTAACTGCACGTAACTAGTATGTCTCCTCCTCCTTGTCCTTGTCCTTGTCCTTCTCCTTCTCTTTCTCCTTCTTCTTGCCAGCACCAGGAATGGAACTCAAGGCCTTGAACTTCTGTTTTGTCTTTTGTCACAGCAGATGCTCTTCCACCTGCCACCAGACTGACATTTTGCTGGTTGATCAGAGATAGTCTTTTGGACTTTTCTACCTAGGCTGGCTTTAAAACAAGGTGCTCAGATCACAGCCTCCCAGGTATCTAAGGATTACAGGCATGAGTCTTATCAGCAAGCAGCAAATCTTGTCTGCCAAGAGACAAAAAGCATGGAGTTCTGAGTTTGGTTGTTCCTGGAGCTCACTTATCAGGTCTCCTCTTATCTAGTATTCTCATTGTCACAGTCTTTGTAGATACCTGCAGTGACAAGAGCCCAAAAATGTTATTGGAACCTCATGCATCACCCTCTGGGTTTCCACACTAATGAGTTAAAAAAAAAATCATAAACCTATGCAGAATTCTTCTTCTTATTTTTTTTTTTTTTTGCCAGTCCTGGGTTTGAGCTCAGGGCCTGAGCACTGTCCTTGGACTTTCTCAAGGCTAGAACTCTACCACTTGAGCCTCAGCACCACTTCCAGCTTTTTTCTATATATGTGGTACCAAGGAATCGAACCCGGGACTTGGTGCATGCTAGGCAAGCACTTTAACCACTAGGCCAAACTCCCGGCCCCAGAATTCTTATTTTTTTATGTAGGAATCATTTTGGAAAGATTCTGATTCCCAGATGTTGACATACCTTTTATCTATTTGTTTGTTTTGGCAGTGGCCTCTAAGAGATGTTTGCAAAAGCACTAACGCATTTTTGTTGTGCCAGGCTTTTGTTAGTCCTGGGAGGAGGCCACAAATCGTCTTTTCACTTCTTTGCTATTCTTTGTGATAGAATGAAATAAAAATGCCAAAATAAAATACCTCATTTGTTTTCTTGTGCTTTTGGATAACACAGTTCTGTAACAATGGCCCCAGCAGACTTGAAAGAGGGATTCAACAGGAATCCCCAATCGCCTTGCTTCATATTTGCACTGGGGATGCAAAACAAAGGAGGGGAAGAGTGGGGTGGAGGTGGAGCAAAGAATAGCAGGAAAATTCAGGGTCTGTTTGGGTTTAATATCCTCACGTTGGTATGTCAAGGGCTGTGATTAAATTCACCTCACAAGTTGTAGAGGACAGATTTCTACTCTTGTTCATATAGATTGCTATTCCCTAGGGTGTAGAAAGGATCCCATCTCAGTGCCCTGTGGCCCAGTCATCTGTGATTCCATTTCCTGGTTGTATCTGCTTCTAGCTTGCTGCTATCCAGCTGGGGTTTCAATAATATAAAAATTCACAGCCAAAATGGTCTCTCAGGGGACCTGGCCCCTCTAGATTGTATAAAAATATTGCTGCTCTGCTATAAACCATTTTGTTCCTTGTTCTATTTTCTGTCCAGGCTTTTTTTTTTTTAAACTAAATATGTGGATTTATTTTTCCCCATGCCTTCAAAGGGAAAAAAAAACCTCTTATCTTGCAAGAAAGCAGTTTCCCTAGGGCTTCAGAAGGAAAAGCTTAGACTCTGTCCCCAGGACCTAATGGAATGGAGGCAGGCTCATCTCCTCATTCACGCAAGTCAGGGATTTCTAGCACTGCCAAGATATCTGGCTGTGTGTCGGATGTGACTACCAAGCGAATGAAGGGACTGTAGTGAATATGAAAATCAATTGACACGCACCTTGAATTAGATCGTTGCCTTACAAGTGAATTCTCTACATTTTCTTCTTTGTCCCCATAAAAATGAGAGCTTATTGGAAGGCAAATGTGACCTGTTTGCCCTCTGCCCTTCACAATCCACTCATGATTCCAAGTGCATTGCTCTCTGTAACTGGTGCCTGTCCACATTTAGCAGTTCTGGTGATTCACTGTGACACCAGTGACAATATATTGACCTCATGGAAAAGGGTGTATCATGACTTTTCTTGAAAGCTGAGGGCAGACAGCTGCTGGCAGAGCTTCTCACACTTGAATCTTCACATAAGTGCTTATTAAAAATGTGAATCTTTCCAGATGCCAGTGACTCATGCCTGTAATCCTAGCTATTCAGGAGGCTGAGATCTGAGGATTGTGATTTGAAACCAGCCTGGGCAGGAAAGTCTGAGAGATTGTTATCTCTAATTAATCACCAAAAGGCAGGCAGTGGAGCTGTGGCTTAAGTGGTAGAACATGGTAGAACATTAGCCTTGAGCAAAAAAAAAAAAAAAAAATGCTGGGCTCGGTGGTTCATGCCTGTAATCCTAGCTACTCAGGAGGCTGAGATCTGAGGATCATGGTTCAAAGCCAGCTGGGGCACAAAAGGACCTGAGACTCATCTCGAATTAACCTCTACAAAATGGGAAATGGGGCTTGGCTCACGGGTAGGGTAGTAGCCTTGAGTTGAAGAGCTCAGGGACAGCGCCCAGGCTGAGTTCAAGCCTCCATGATCCACCAAAAAAAAAAAAAAATAAGGAAAAAAGAAAAGAAAAAAGAAAGAAAGTAGATCTAAGAGGTCTGGGTGGAGCCTCATATCAGAGACCAGATATTTTTTCTTCTCTCCCTCCCCTCCCCTGCCTTCCCTCCCTCCTTCCCTCCTTTCCTTCCTTCTTTCTCTCCTCTTTCCCCCTTTCTTTGGCTACCACCTGAGCCGTCCTCATCATGGTTTGCCCTGGTTAACTTTGAAACAAGGTTTTGCTTTTAGCTCAGGTGAGCATGGACCACAGTCTCTCTATGCATGCTTCTTCCATAGTTAAGAGAAGCTGGTTCATGCCACCACACCCAGCTTTCCCTGCTGAGATGAGGTCTTATGAGTCTTTCCCCCAGGTGGATCTGAATCACCCTCCTCATCACAGTTTCCTGAACAGGTAGGACTACAAAAGTAAGCTATCTTGTCTGGCTGAGGCCATGCACGTCTAACAAATTCCCCAGGGATCCTTCTACTTTTGTTATCTCAGGACTATCCTTTGAGAACCACTGCTCTCTGGAATGCCTTCAGTCAGACCAGCCTCACTTGGTCACAGGCAGAAACTGTATCTTCTATACACTATGGAAAACACTCTATGAATTTTATTGGCCACACCAGCTTTGACCTCTGAAGTGTGAGAGCCTCACCCTTGCTAAGCAGGTGCCCTACCATGGAGCCATGCCTCTAGCCAGTTTTCTTTTTTAGTTTTTTGTTTGTTTGTTTAGGTCTCTGCCAGGCTGGATTGTAATTCTCCTATTTATGATTCTGGTGTAGCTGAGTGACAGACAGATGAATGCTCCAATTAATGGTTGATATGAGGCCTTGGGGAAATATTTCTTTTTCCTGAAACTAACCTGAAACCTATAATCTTTTCTATATCTGTCTTCTAAATAGCTAGGATTACAGTTGTGAGCCACTATACCTGGCTTATCTCACATCTACTTTGAAATAAATGCATCTAGTTTCTGGAACTCCAGAAATTCTGAATAAGGTTATACAAAGTTTCTTTTCTCCTACAGATGATGTAAAAAAATACGTATATTAGAAAACCAAAGGCAATATATATGAAGTACAGGTACACACAAAAAGAAACATTCAGAAAAACTCATGATCTATCTTATACCAAAAGCTTAATTACTTCTGATATGTTTACACAGTTCTCTTATTTCTTGAGGAACACCATCTTGTCACTTCTCTTGTCTAACAGAGTGTCTGAGCTGGCACATGATCCAATGCATTTATTTGGAGGAACTAGAGGATGGAAGAAGACTCCCATCCTTGAATTGACAGCTGCTATCTCCTCTACACTATAGTTTCCATGGCAACAATGAAAATGTCACGGCCATCACAACTTTACTATGTAGAGTGTGAAAGCTGGGGTTGAAATGGTCCTTGTTTTTATTCTATGTATCAGAGAAGCCATGTAAGCCATAAGCCCCATAACTTTGGGGTCTCTTAATGGCGTGAGTCTTCATCGTAGCTCAGTTGGCAATAAGAACTTCTGAAACCTGGAAAAACCTACTTCTGGCCATTAGAAAAGAGAAATCAAGCGCCAAGGAGGCAGGATAAACCAGGAGGAGTGAGATATGGAAAATAGGAGCCCAGAATTCAGATAAACACTGTGTTAGTAAATAGCTTGTTAAAAGTACACGGGCACTACTTTTTCTGCCATAAGCCAATGAAAAAACAAGTTAGATTTGGGCTAAGAACTGCACTATTTGAGATCTCTCTTGAATTTATTGTATTTCAGTTAACACATTTGCATACACTTGCATTCCACCCAAATGTCCTTACGAGTTTGTAAGCTAAATCTAGATCCTACAAATAAGAGAAAACATGGGTACTTGAAAGAAGTGAGGCAGGGTCAAGGGGAAAGGGGTAGACAAATGAAGAGGAAAACAAAAATTCCGTGTATATCCCATAAAATTAAGAAAAGTGAGGGGAGGGATGGGTAGAGGTGAGATGGTTGAAAACGTTGAAAGGGGTGACATTGATCAAAACATACCACATTCACATACTGCTTTGTTAAATGGCAACTCCTTTGTGTAACTAAAGGTAATAATTCTAAAAAACAAGTTTTTGTTTTTTATTATTTATTTATTTATTTTTTTGTCAGTCCTGGGCTTGAGCGCAGGGCCTGAGCACTGTCCTTGGACTTTCTCAAGGCTAGAGCTCTACCACTTGAGTCTCATCACCACTTCTGGCTTTTTTTTCTATGTATGTGGTACTGAGGAATCGAATCCAGGTCTTTGTGCATGCTAGGCAAGCACTTTAACCAGTAGGCCAAACTCTCAGCCCTTGTTTTTTATTTTTTAAAGAATAAGAGTAGTTTTTTTCCTCTGATCTCCCCTGTTAGCCCATATGATTGCTCTGTTCTAGAAACTGAACAAAAATAGCCTAAGGGAAGATATGTAACCTAGAAAAATAATCTTGATAACTTGACTCATCTGGTACAGACATTGTTGGCTCAAATCTTTTTGGAGTTAAAGTAATAATAGCTAGAATTCACATTTAGTATCTCACATTTGAAAAGTGAATCAATTTTCATCAATCATTGACGGATGAAATCTCTGACTTACATCAGAAAGACATAGAGATGGAATTATTATTTTTTTCCTGAAATAACAGTAATGTTAGTTTTATGCTGAAAGTACCTCATCCACTTCTTTTTTTTGGTTGATCTTGGGACTTAAACTCAGGATATGCTGTCTGCTGTCTCTGAGCTTTTGAGCTCAAGGCTAGCATTCCACCACTTTGATCAGCAGCACTACCTCTGGGTTTCTGATGGTTAATTGCAGATGAGAGTCCTTTCTGGCTGGTTTTGAACCATGACCCTTGAATTTCAGCCTCTTGAGTAGCTGGGATAACAGGTGTGAGCCACTAGCACCCGGCTTCATCTACTTCTTAGCATGGCCACTAAGCATTATCTCAGAAGTTCCCACAAAGCAACTACATGGATTCTGAAATTCCTCACTGTATTTTACTCTAAGCTTTGTGTGTAGTTTTCTGGAATAAATTACTGGGTCGATTATGCCAACAAACCAGAAGCTATATCATCACCAAATCCCAGTTTTGATAAATAGGATAAGCTGGAAGTTAAAGCAATTTAATGTAGATATGCATACATTTATGTAAATTAATTCAAGGAGAAAACCCCTTCCATGGATGACAAAATCACAGTCTTAAATCTTCCTTGTTGCCAAAACATAGCCCTAACATGAAATGGGAATTAGTTATGAATACTCACTGTGTTTCAAATCTGCAACGTGGCAAGAATGTTTGCTGTACTAAGGTTTATTTAAACTTGTTCACGAAATTCCTGGGTACACTTTATTAACTAAATAAATGTTCTGAATGCAACAATAAGTCATCTTTGAAAATGCTTGTGGAGTTTTCTCTGCCCTGTGTTCTGAGCTAAGCACAGAGTTACCATGCTATCAGCTTTGGGGTGTGAGATACCTTACCTCACATGTACGCATGGATAGTGGTCTCCTTTCCCTTTGGCTTCTACTCCTAACTTCAGCATCTCAGCATCGCTGGATGATGACACAGGGAACAACTAAGATTTTATTTATCAGAGAAACATTTGCTGAGTCTCCCATTCCTGTAGTTGTATAGTAGACAACTGATTATTTGGAAACTTTCAAAGATCTTTTGGATCTGTATTTTCATCCAGCGTGGAGTGTGTTTTTGGTACAAATTTTGTGTCAGAGATGTGTGTGTGTGTGTGTTTGTATGTGTGCGTGTGTGTGTGACCACAGTCTCCAAATTTAAATATAACCAGCCATTTCAGGAAACAGCTTCTCAGGACTTTGTCAAGTCTTAACTATTCCTAAGTTCCAGGGTAGTAGAAATAGTAAAAATAAAACCATCACCCATTTTGTTACACCAGCTAGCTGATTTGTGGGAAATCATATTCTTCATTAACAAAGAGTTAACTATGCATGGCTGAGAATTAGCCCAGAAATATGCTAAATTCTCATTTCATGAAGGAAATTCTCAGATTTTTCCAGATTGGCAAGCCTTATAGATGAAAACAGAAACTAGCCTGTGCCAGGATTTTTTACCTTGAGAAACTGAAACTGAAATTGTAGTTTCTAAAGATTTCACAGAGAAGTGTGTGTGTGTGTGTGTGTGTGTGTGTGTGTGTGTGTGTGTGTGTGTGTGTGCGTGCTGGTCTTGGGGCTTACACTAAAGATCTGGATGTTGATCCTGAGTTTTTATACTGAAGTCCTCCCACTCCTGGCTTTTTGGGTGGGTAACTGGAGATAAGTCTTATTCATGGACTTTGGGACTCATGGACCTCTGGGGCTGGCTTCAAGCTACCATCATCAGATCTTAGTCTCCTGAACAGCTATAATTTCCATGCATGAGCTACTAGCCCATGGATTGTATTTGGTTTTAAATCAAACCGGATAAAATATCTTTCCTTAAGACTAAGTACAACTAACTAAAGCTACTCTAACAAAACATTATAGTACATAATATAAATTTACATAAACAATTGTAAGTGTAGGAGCATCTGTACAATATGAACACCAATAGCCTAATGAAAATACAGCAACCCATGTTCGAGCTTGTATTTGTAAGATACACGAATACAGTAGTAAACTTCTAAGATGCACACACTCAAAAAAAAAGCTAAGTACTTTTCCCCCATCCCTTGGGAATATATATATATATATATATATGCATACATATATATACATAGGTATTAAACAGTTCACTAAAGTTGGATCTGTGAATTAGTAGCTATTTGTCTTCTGATTCCTATAGATTCATTATGTTACAGTTCAAGAGAAATGTGGCTTGTTTACTAATTATAGATCTAGATAATCATTTCTTGAGGCTCTCACAGAATCAGAACTCGGCACCACGTTTTCTTTTATGGAATCATTTATAGGGGAGGTCTTAATTTTCATGATTAAAAATCAGGATGGCAAACTTGAACATGCTGAAGATCAACATCAAGACTGATACTCTTCCCTTCAGGTCTATCTGAAAGAAAGGGTTTCTAATATAATGCCGTGTGTACTATCACAGTTGGAGTTCTATAATTATCTTAATAGGATCACAGGTCCAAGAGTGAACCTACAACTTGCCATTTGCTTTTTGCTATGTACCAGACATATAAATATACATATATATACACGTACATGCAATTATATGATCTTGTATATGTATATATGTACACACATGTATATATGCTCTTCTGGATTTTATGTATATACATATGTGTGCGTATATGTATGTATGTGTATATATATACACACATATATTTACCAGCTTTTTTTCAGGTGGGTCAATCCATAAACATCAGAAATGTAAGTAACTGGCTACACAGTGACTGCAATCATTCTATGATCATTCTACCTTCTGTGCATTCTCCTGGCTGTAAAACAAAACATTCCATGAGAGGAAGAAAGACACACTGCCCAAGGAAGGATACAGAACAGAGAAGTTTATTTTACACTATCCATCCAAGAAAACAATCGCCATAACCCAGTGCAAAATGTGCAACAGAATCAATGTGTGTCTTAGCTCTGAGAGCTCAAATTGGTGATTTCCTCTCCTGGTCCTAGGTTGGCCAGGTGCACCCTGGGCGAATGCTGCCCTTGGTTTGCACGCTAGACAGAAACATTCGACCAATTTGTAGCAGGTTATTATAATGATATTTTTTCTTACAATTCATACCAGAATGTGTACAAGGGACTGGAAAAACCATACCAAATGAATGATAAGTGATCAGTGCTTAAAGGAAATACGAGGGACAGCACGGGCGGGCAAGAATCCACAGTTTCAATAAATACAAGTGTAACAAGCATGGGTAGGTCTCAACTTGGTGGAATAAATCTGCATAATAATTCAGCATCATACAAAATCTAGCAGGGCTGCTGAGCAGTGATGGGCAGAACATTCACAATAACTTATGCCCTTGAGCGAGTCTGTGGTTATTAACACATTCTGTGGTTTCCAAGGTGTTCATTTTTCTGCTTTCTCCTTCCCGGGCCATCCCTCTGGGAGGGGAGGGGTGGCGCTGGGCCAGCTTGGTGGTGGCATCCGACGAGGAAGGACAGTTGCTTGCCCAAGAGCCAGCCGTCAGGGTCCAGTGTACTCAATACCAAGTGACAAATTGGGACTTAAATGACGACATCTGTGTGCAAAATGCGCTTCTCTCCATTTTCCAAGAAACCAGTGTCTATAACTCCTGCCTGGAAGTTAGTAGTGGCCTCTAAGTCACTCCCTGTTACCCCAATGCCAAGCAACAAGAGCTTATCTCAGGGACTCACAGGCTGGGGGAGCTTCTGTCCTTGGCTGCCTGGGGTCTTGCGGATGGACAGTGAACCAGGGCCTCTGTGTCAAAAGGCCTCCGGCAGGCTAGAGCTATTGCTTGAAAAACTAGAAAGAACCTAGTGAGGAAGAGATGGTCAAAGTGGATGTGTGGGAAGTGGGTTTTCTTCTTCTGTCTCCCCTGCCCCACCCAGGACACTGGTAAGGTGGAGGTACCCTTGGGGGGAAGGAAATGTCATGCATTTGTTCTTAGTAGCCTTGCCCTGTGAAGTAAGTGCGAAATCCATGCATTCTCCAATACACCTGCGGTCCCCCTTCAGGAGCCTCGAAGTATAACCCGCAGTTCACCAACTAAGCCAGAGCCCAGTGAAAGAAGACACAAGGGAAGTCCTTGATCTCTGGGAGAAAAGTAATAAAAGGGGGACCTCTCCAAATAAAATAACCCTCTAAACCCGGTAAGGTAGGAATGACCTCCCAACAAAACAGTCCTAGATACTTCGTCAATCAGTGGACCCTCTCCTCTATTTCTTCAGCAGTCTCGGGTCATAAATTAGGGTAGTCTTCCATCAAATAACTTAAAAAAATAAGGAGGAGGGATTGTAGTAAATTGTGCCTGGCTTGGGCCAGTTAGCAGCCAGTTTTGTTCTAAAATCTCAGTCACTGTTCCGAAGTGGAGCTGGAATTCACGTGGATGCTGGGATGTCTTCACAAGGACCAGGCAAGAAGGGGTGACAGGGGCTGGGCAGGGGGTTAGGGCCAAGGGGGGGGGCGTGAGGGAGAGGAAGGAAGAGCCTGGCCACCAGGGTAAGAGTGGAGGCCTGTGGACAGCACGGGAGAGACGGATGCCGCGGCCCTTGGGGGCCCATGTGACTCGGGGTGCGGCCGGGTCTCGTATTGCACAGAAAAGAAGGACCTGGGCCTTGGTAGATGGCCAGGCGGATCAGTGGTCTCCGCACATGGGCAAGTTCACAAAGGTGAACACATTGAACTCCGTCATGATGGAGAAGCACAGGAACACGCCGTACAGGAAGAGGCACCCACACCCCAGCTTCTTGTCTAGTTGCCATTTGTTCAGGTGAACGCCAAACACCTGCAACATACAGAACGGGTCAGAGGCCACTGGGAGGAGAGTGACTTGGGGAAGGACTGCAGGTGTCAGTTGGGCATGGATGGTACTGTCTCTCAGCTTGTGAAACCTGTATCTCAGTTGGTTGTCAGTGGCTCATTCCTGTAATCCTAGCTAGTCAGGAGGCTAGGATCTCAGGATTGTTGTTAGAGGCCAGCCTGGTTAAAAAAAGCAAATGAGACTCATATTCAAACTAATAACCAGTAAAAACCCAAAGTGCAGATGTGGCTCAACGGGTACAGTGCCAGCCCTGAGTAAAAAGTGCTAGGGGACAGTGCGCAGGCCTTGACTTCAAGCTCCAGAACTGGCAAGTACACAAACACACACACACACACACACACACACACACACACACACACACACACACACACCTCTCTCATATGATAAAAGACAGGATTATCAAAAGGAGAGGAAGCTGGAACATGCATGTAGTAGCAAAGTTTTATAAAGAAAAAAGACAAGACCCCCAAACAGAGAGCGTCAGCCCTCTCCCTGGACTCCATCTCTGTAGCTCTCTTTCTCCTGGTTCAACATGGTTTCTAGGCCTTCTGCAGCTGCCCCAACAGAGCCTGGCTCTTCCATGAGGACTCAGAGTGGATTCATCTCAAGTGGTGGCCTGGCCTGATGGTTCCTCTATTGTGCATGAATCTCTTTCTATTATTGGACCTGCAGATGAAGAAGCTGTCCTTCTTCCCTCATGGCTGCTTCTAAATCATTGTCCTCTTCTCCCTAAAAGCACTCAGTGTGGAGTCTCCAGTTTTTCAATTGGCACTCTCTGACATCCAAGATTATTTTTCTTGCTTTATGTCTGCCTTTCGGAATTCCCACTCCTCGGGAAGGTTAAAACATGGCAGCTGACATTCAGTTGCACACTTGCACATCAATGGATAATTCATGTGAGTCAATCTAGGCATTGGTATGAATTTGTTTCCACCAATCATGTAGGTAAAGTAGAGAACATTAAATAACATGAATGGATGCACTGGCATCCATGTTTAGACTGACATCATGTTTAGACTGGTACGACATATTCTTCACCTCTGAATATTGGTCAACTCCACAGATTCAGGAATATGTTTTGTAACCTGGGATAATCAGTTCCTTAGAATCTACCCAGCAATGTCTAGCTCACACAAAAAGTGGGAAGTTCTCCTTGCTTAAAAAAAAAAAATCCAATCCAGGGTTTCAGGCATGCTCGTCAAGTACTCTACCACTGAGCCAAAACCTTTGCCCTCTTCTTTGTCTTCAATAAACATTTTTGTTTTAATAAACATTTTGGAAGCTTTGGAGAGGAGGGCTGGCTCCTTTCACAAAGGGAGCAAGGAAGGAGGAATGCAGTGGGTGCTAAGATCTTCTTTCAGAAGCAACAGCTGGCTAGGAGATCTGACATCTATAAGTCTATTTTCCCCATTTATCAGGATGTCAAGCTCACCTGGACATGAGAGCTCAAGAATGGAAAGAAAGCTGCCAACCTACCGTGACAAAGACAGAGGCCAGGAGCAAGCCCACAGAGTAGATCAGCCCTCTGCTGTTCAGCCGAATCTGTAAAGAGCGATTAGCCAGAGTTAGACCTGTGTGCTTGGAGCACTTAGCAGTGGTTCCAACTGCCTCTTCTAAAATGGGAAAGCTGACATGGGCTTTGGCAGCTGTGTCCTGCACTTGGGACTCGTGTTTTCCTAGGTACCTGACCTGTTCCTTGTCCATTTTCGGCTCAAGCCTGTCTCTACCTTCCACAATGTTGTCTCAGATGGACCACTCATAGCCACTTAAACTCTAATCATGCCTTGCATGATTCTTGCTGTCCATAAAATGGCTCTGTCAATGGAATTCTATGCTGCTGTCAGAAAGAATGACATCGCCCCATTTGTTAGGAAATGGAAAGACTTAGAAAAAAATCATATTAAGTGAAGTAAGCCAGACTCAAAGGAACATAGGCTCAATGGTTTCCCTCATTTGTCATAATCAGTAGAAACCTTGGGCTCTCCTAGCAGAGATTTGCAATAGAGTAAAACCTAGATACATAAGGCCATATAGTATGATGCTAAATGAAAGGATAAAGAAAAAAAAGCCATATAATGAGTGATTGTTGTCCTTAATGTACTATGTTATCTCTCATCTCTTTTGCTGTCCCTTGGTTATCTCTTATTGTTACATTATCTCACTTTGTTGTCTGATATATTGGATATATTTGTATTTGGTTATTTGAAATTGGATAGGGAAGGGGGGAAAACAAGATGAGGGGTGGGGGTGGGGGGAAGGACATGGAGACCAAGACATGAGAAAGGGTATCAATGTATGTGAATTAATGCACCTTCTATCTGGCAAATATAATGTAACCCTTCTATTAATTACAATAAAAATATATGAAAAAAATGGCTCTGTCAAACTGATCTGGATATCATGAGTTTTCTCAGACTTATATTACTTTTAGGGTGAATTTTACTAGACAGATGATAGGAAGAGAGGAATACATTTTTCTTTTTGCATAAAATGCGTACTTTTGTAAGTTGATGGGAAGAGGTAAAGGAGGTGGGCTAGTGAGTTAGAACAGAAGAGGGATGAGTCGCAATGTCATTTCTGATATTAGTAAAAGAATTTGGGAAATTTGGTGCTTCACAATAAAGCAATGAAGTTAATGTGAAAACTTTGAGCAAAGAAGAGAAGAGAGACTTTTTAGTTTTATTTATTTATGAATTTTCTTATTTTATTGTTAATTTGTGTAGCCTTGGAATTTGAACACAAGGCCTCAAACTGGCTAGGTAGGTGCTTTACCACTTAAGCTGTGCACCCAACCCCAATTTCCGGATTTCTTATAGAACAATGTTGCCCAGGAGATCTTTCTGCAGTGATGAAATGCATTCTACCTGTGCTGTTAAATACAGTTACACATGTGGTTGTTGGGCAAAGGATCACAATGTCCAATCTTTGCTTATTTTTAAGGAATTTCAATTTGTATTTGAAGAGCTACATGTGATTGGTGGCTACAATATTGGGCAAAGTAGGTTAGAGATCATGGGGCCAGACTTTGGTCAACAAAGACCATAGAGATTTTCCCCCTATGGTGTTGAGAGGATATTATTTCTGCCTGTGACATAGAGGAGATTCCTGAGAGTGGTTCCCAAAGGGGTGGAGCCAGGATGGATACAGCAGCAGCAGCAGTGTCCTTCGGGAACTTATTACATATACATGAGCTCAGGTCCACGCAGAGAGCTGAGTCAACAACTCTGGCGTGGAGCCTGTGGGTGGAGAGCAGCTCAGGGCAGTTCTGATGCTCAGCAAAGTTTAAGATCCACTGAAAAGAAGTACAAAATTTAATCTCATTATTCTTCTCCAAGGATTCTGGGCATAGGACTTTACTGCTATTATTAATATTATTCTCTTGGAATTCTCATGTGGATTCATATTTGAGGACTGTCAGTCTCTCCCATCCCTCCAACAATGTACGTGGATTCCTGAAGGGAAGGAGAACCCCTCTATGTGTTGGTGGCCAAGAAGGACAAAGCTGACTCATCTACTGTTTTCTAAGTAAGAGTCCTTTGGGACCTCTGACAAGGTTCAATGCACAGCTTGACTTCATTTCACTCATCCACAGTTGTGGGGTGTGGGAGCATGGCTGTGTCTCCACAGGTGGGTGTATCAGGTTCCGTCCCCCCTACACCTCACCCCAACTGGATATCCTAAACAGCCAATGCTTTGTGTGAGGACTTGGAGCATCATACATCTCACATCCAGCAGTGCTGTCACAGAGGGAGTAAGCTGGACTCTCCTCTGAAACTCAGCATCTCTCAGACTCTGTCATCTGCTGAATTGGAGCAGGGCCTGACTCCCAACCATCAAACAATTTCCTAAGAATAAAGAAGAAACCAAGGCACAGTTCCAGGACACATAAGCAATAGGTTGATCTTGTGATAAAATGGAGTAGCCCTGTCTAGTTTGACTGGTGGCTTAACTTTATTTTAGGGCTGCAATTGGGTTTTGAACTCAGGGCCTCGCACTCTGCCTTGACTATTTTTTGCCCAAGGCTGGCACTGAACTACTTGAGCCATACATACATAATTCATCCTCTTCCAGGGTGGCTTAACTTTTTTGTAGACTTCTAAGCTGAATGAGGCTAGATTCCCCTCTTTGGGGTGAAGAGGCTGGTACCCAACAACATATCACAAGTATATTGTCCTGAAAGATTCTTTCTCCTGACCATCATGGTGATACAGGTCTATAATCTTAACACTTGAGAAGAGGATCATAAATTTGAGGCTAGCTTGGGCTACATAACAGCCATAACAATGCTTTTCTCTTTCAAATATACTATTCACATTGATTCTACAACTGTCCTACTTCCATCCTG
The DNA here is from genome assembly GCF_031878675.1 of Megascapheus bottae. Classification (NCBI taxonomy): domain Eukaryota; kingdom Metazoa; phylum Chordata; class Mammalia; order Rodentia; family Geomyidae; genus Megascapheus; species Megascapheus bottae. Next base: position 14,601,444 of record NC_143526.1, read on the forward strand.
ACTAGTGCTGGAAGGGAGGTGGGTTCCCAGACTATCATGGTGGTCCTTAAGCAGTGGGAAGAACGGCCTGAGCTGTCCTCAGTTGTACAATCCTTGGGTGGCAAAGAAATACTCAGAAATTGTGAATAAGCTTTCAAATCCTCTCAATTTTTAGCACCATATGCATCTTCTTAGATGCCTGCTTATTAGGCTCTGAGCCCTGGAGCTGAATTCTTGTCAGCAACAAGAATTGAGACAAATGATTTTTTTTACCCATAAGAAACCAGAGGTCAATAAGAATAAAGATCCTAGCCAGGCACTGGTGGATTATGACTGTGATCCTAGCTACTCAGGAGGCTGAGAACTGATGATAATGGTTCAAAGCCAGCCAAGTCAGGAAAGTCCATGAGACTCTTATCTCCTATAAACCACCAGAAAACTGGAAGAAGTGCTGTGGCTCAAAGTAATAGAGTGCTAGCCTTGAGAAAAAGAGCTCAGGGACAGTACCCAGGCCCTGAGTTCATGCTCCATGACTCTTTCTCTCAAAAAAAAAATCCAAACAGAAAAATTCTCTGGGCCAATCATTTTCAAAATAAATCATGTTAAATCAAAGCTTTTGAACTTCACTCTTCTTACAATCACATAAAGTGATTCAAAGAACTGTGTTGATGAAATTCTAAATCTGGCTCCAAAGATGAAAGACAATTGAATCGCTTGTGGGGGTTTTTTGGATGTTTTCCACTTTCTCTCATCTTTTCTCCCCTGTCTTCTTGGAGTAGCCTGGGGAATATTTTTACTTTTTTTCATTATTAATCGGAGACCTGAATTCTAACAGCCTGTACTTATTACTTGACGCCTAGATTTCCCTTTCCACATAGCTGTAGAAGTCAGGAGTTTGATTCTCTCAGGAGCTTTTAGCCTGACTCAGGCTCTTCCCCTTCTGACTCTGGGTAAGAAGTTTGGGTCGAGGGTGAATGAATTATAATGCTGAGACCAAATTTGGCCCTTTACTTTTTTTTTTGTAAATGAAGTTTTACTAAAATTTAGCCCTTTCATTTAAATAGCTACTGCTCTTTCCACATCTCTCCTCCCATCCTCTCCTTCCCAGTCTGGAACTCAGGGCCTAGATACTGTCCCTGAGCTCCTGAGCTCCTTTTTGCTCAAGACTGGTGCTCTCTCACTTTGAGCCACAGCATCGCTTCCATGTTTTTCTGGTGGCTAATTGGAAATGAGAGTGTCACAGACTTTCCTGCTGGGGCTGGCTTTGAATTGTGATCTTCAGATCTTAGCCTCCTGAGTAACTAGGATTACAGTTAGAAACCATCAGTATCCAGCTTTTGCTTTTTATTTTCACATAACAGCTAAGTAGTATTAATAGGAACTGACTCACAAAGCTTGAAAATGCCTGTTCTCTGGCCCATCATAAAAAAAGTCTGCCAGCCTTAGTTAAGGGCATGGATTTCAGATTTAGCCTCCCAAGTTTTGCCATACCCGACTGGGCACCCATTTGCTGAACCATCGTGGAGAAATCATTTAAGTTCCTTTAAACCTCAGTTATAGGAAATGTAACATGTGGCTAAGGCTGTCCTGTGTTGTGGATATCTGTAAGAATTATGTAGGCCTGGAGTGCAATGAATTCTTAGTAAGTGTGGACCATTAACCCCATCTGCTGGGAGATAGCTGCCTGGATTCCCTTCCCTGGCACTTCATGCTTCTTACATATAATGCCTGATCCGATGCCTGACCTTGTACCTATGAGGGAAGCAATGTGCCCTTTCAACCCTATCCATAGTCTCCCTCCGCTCTCCCTATTTTATTCCTTTAGTTATTATTTGGATAGGATCTTGAGTTTTTGTGCTTTGAACCAACTCCATGCAGCTAGGAGCATGGATGCATGCCACCATGCCTGGCTTGTTGGTTAAGATGGATCTTGCTAACATTTTTCCTGGGGCGGACCTCAAACTCAGTCCTTATTAGCTTTTTTCTTTTCTTTTCTTTATTGAGGGAATGAACCAAGGGCTCATGTTAGGCAAGCACTCTACCACTACATGGTCTGAGTCCTCTTTCCCCTCTTTTTCTTTTCCTCCCCCCCTTTTTTTTGTAGTGTGTTTTGTACTCAGCACTTCACTGGCCAGGCGAATGTTCTAAGCCATTTCTCTAGCCTTGCTTCTCCCTAACCTCCTGCCCCTGGTTATCTTTAGAGTTAGAATCTACAGAACTTTTCTTTTTTTTTGCGGGGGGGGATGTGCTAGGCTTGCTTTGCACTATGATTGTCCTCCAGATCTCAACCTTCTGAGAGGCTAGAATTGCAGGTATAGTCAGTCACATTTGCCCACCACAAACACACACGTATAAAATACTCTTTAAAGGTTACCATTTCAATGTGCCCATTTATTTTTATATGGTAATATTCTAAATATGTCATAGTTTCCACCCTATTGTTGAAGGTATTTGAACTGCTTCCAATTTTGAGTTATTCTTCTCTAATTCAAAGCAAAATGAGAGGACGCCTATATTGGTTCTTGTCTCAAATAGAAAGGCTGGTTCAGATCTAGTTTCTCTGACTCAGGTAATCTAGTGTCTGTGCTTGGGTTTCACTCTCACTTCCTCAGCAGGCATACATGTCCTGAGGGTAGATACTGGGAATTGTTTCCTCATTTCATATGCTCTGTGCAGTTAATGAACATCTGCTGGTGATGCCAAATGCATGTATGGGCATGACTGCTGGGTGGCACAGAGCAAGCATGGAGATTTCAGTGGAGGAGAGAAGGATCAGAGAAATGGATTTTTTTTCTTTTTCATTTTTTGCCAGTCCTGGGGTTTGAACTCAGGGCTGAAGGCTGTCCTTGGGTTTTCCTCAAGGCTAGAGCTCTACCACTTGAGCTGCAGCATCATTTCTGGTTTTGTCTATGTACTCTGTATCGAGGAAGAGAACCCAGGTCTTTGTGCATGCTAGGTAAGCACTCTACCACTAGGCCAAACTCCTGGCCCCAGAAATGGATAGTTTTAAGCTAGCTTTTATGAGAGGACATCATATGATTTAACAAAAACTGATGTATAACTTGAGTACAATGAAACACATAGATCTTAAGTGTGTTTATTATTGGATTTTTTTTAATAGGAGTGATGTTCAGTACTAGTGCTTTAACTCAGGGCCTGGGCACTGTCCCTAACATTTTTAACTCAAGTACTCTACCATTTGAGTCACACCCCCACTTCTGGCTTTTTGGTGGTTAATTGGAAATAAGAGTCTCACAGACTTTCCAGTTTGAGCTGGCTTCTAACCTTGATCCTTAGATCTTAGCTTCCTGAGTAGGTAGGATTACAGGCATGAGCCACTGGCTTTGGGTGATTTTGACAAATGAAAATACATAGTAACTCTCCTTCAAGGCAGCAACACTAGGTTTTTGGGGTCTGCAAACCAGACAAAATAGCACCAGATCTTTCTTACTGCTGGATTACCTTGAGTTCTGGGTCTGCAAAGTGTTGAGCTAAATCTCTTTCCTGGCCCCTGTTCCACAGATGCCAGGCAGAGCAAGAGCAAATACAGAAAAGTTTCATGGCAAGGCTGATCCTGGAGCAAATGAGACACATCTTGGATTGTCCCATCCTGACATTTAATGCTGCTCTATTTCTTTTCTTCTTCTTCTTTTTTTTTTTTGGCCAGTCCTGGGTTTGGGCTCAAGGCCCGAGCACTGTCCTTGGACTTTCTCAAGACTTAGCACTCTACCAGTTGAGCCTCAGCACCACTTCCAGCTTTTTTCAATGTATGTGGTACCGAGGAATCTTTGTGCATGCTAGGCAAGCACTCTACCACTAGGCCAAACTCCCGGCCCCATGCTGCTCTATTTCTTGCCTTCACAAGTATGTACTGAGTGCTAAATCCTTTGTACCATTACTTCAAGATAATAAAAATATAATTAGAGGAGATACTGTGAAGGGAAGATGAAAAGAAATATGCATTTTTCACTTTCCAAATCCTTGGCAGCTGCTGTGAGGAAACAGGGCTGGCTGCTTCCAACGTTAACAGGAATGCCATCCACTATGCATGCATGTGCACAGCACTCATACCGAATTCCGTCAATGCCTGCTGCTAACAGAACAGATCCCCTGCACTCTATTGTATTTGGGGGATCTAATACGTCTGCATAAAGGATTCTTATTTTCCCCCATACAATACTTTTTAAGATCTCTCTATGGTTTGAGGTCAGCTCCACCCAATCCAAGAACTCTTTTGGAAAAAAAAATAAGCCCTTGGATTTTGCTCATTTATTGATAATTTGAAACACATGGTGCCTGCTGCTCTGCACTTTCTGGTTTGGATAGTGTGAACACTTGTTTGGGTCAGGTTTCCAAATGGGTGTTACTGAACTTGGCTTTACATTGGATGGTATCATTGAGTAGGAATCTCCCTGAAATTAACTAAGGTGAGAAAGTGAACATGTGCATTGTAAAGAAGCAAATTAACAACAGTAAGCACCCCTCCTCCCCCAGTTCTCTCTCACACACTTTATAGGCAATGTATTGGTTTTGATTTCTCCCTTTGAAGATGAGGCAACTTATGTTAAGACACTTTTAATGGAAGCTACAAGGCTGGAGAAAGGTCAAGTTTGTTTTGACTATAAATGATCACACTTCACAGCACCCTGAGGGGCCCTGGCAGGGGAGGGGGTGGGAGTCAGGATCTTCTGCTACACTGAACTGAACAGTCTGCTCTGAAAAATCACATCTGGGTTTTTCCTGTCTACTATTTTTGTAACAGTCCTCAATGAATTTGTAAGAACCACAGAAGTCATGGTGCAACATGTTTCATTTACTTTTCATGGTTATAACAAAATATCTGAGACCAGGTAACTTATATAGAATGGAAGTTTACTACGGTCTTCAGTTCTGGGGGCTGGGAAGCCCCGAATCATGGTACCAGTATCATGTGGTTGGGGCTTCATGCTGCATCGTGACATGGTGAGGTCATTTCATGCAGAGACAGAGCAAGTGGGTCCGTTTATGCTGCTCTTCTTCTAAAGCCATGAATGTCATCCCAGGGCCCCATCCTCACAGCCTCATCTAATTCTGATCAGCTTCTAAAGCTCCAATTCCAAATATTATTAGTGTGACATTTGGGGATTAAATGGTTAGGGGACACATGCAAACCACTGTACCACCCATATACCTCCAGCTCTGGATGTGACTATGCCTCCCAAGTTCCCGTACCTGCTCCTGGGACTGAGAGCCCTTTCCTAAACATGGGTGCACCCAGCAATGAATTCTAGGTGTTAATGATAGTCAGGACTGAGTACAAGTGCTCCTTCTGGTGGGATTCTTCTGAGATAGGGGCTGCACATTGCCCCCGGGATCTGGGGGGAGTCAGATCCTATTGCCATGGTGGTAACAGACTTGTTAATACACCTGCTATGGGCTGCCTCCTAGCCCATCTCCTCCATTTTTGTACCTGCCCCTTCCAACTAATCTCCTCACCTAAATCCTTATCCTAGGGAGACCTAAACTGTCACAAAGTCAGACTTTTCAGGTGAGCATCTGCACCTCCCCTCCCAATCTGTAGCTAGCCTTCCTTTCCACAAATAATACCTAATTTTGCTAACCCCTGAGCTACAGGGGTCAAGACTTATGGAGGAATGGTCCCTTTCGGGACCCTGTGGAGTGGAGTTTAGGTCTCTCTCTGCCTTTTACAGCATGCCATTCATTAGGGGACATACCATGCTGAAATGAAGAAGTCATTTGGAAAAATAATTCAGGTTCATGGCAAAGCAAACTCTGGGCTTATTTGCTATAGGCATTTGCAACTTTGCCCTCATCTCTACCTACAGCCCATCCCCAGAGAGTGGCTTCATTTCCTGAAGGACACTAGGGGCCTTCTTCCATTTAGCCTGCAGTAACCTTCAGACATCTTTCTGCATCTCTGACATTAGAAGCGAGCAGTTTGTGGAGTTTAATGGTCTCTCCCAACCTTGCAAGGGACCTGCTGACAATTCTGAAGCAATTTTTCCATCTTGTCCAGATGGGATTTCCAAGTCATAATTATGGAATAATTATCATCCAGACAGCTGTTTTATGCCTGGCATTAGATTCAAGCATTTGGCAGGGAGGAACAAGTATACTTTTACATATTTTGACAGGGCTTACACGCAGTGGCTTGATCAGGAGCCAGCTAGTTACCTAAGTACCCCAAATAAGAAAAATTCCTAAAAAGTCCAAGTTTGGAAAATGAGCACTTCTTGTCCAATTATGGTGATGAACGTTTGTACAATGAGGTTGAACAGACCTGCGAAAGCCAATGGGCAGGCTGTAGGAAGCCAGGGAAAAACTTATTATTTCTCAGTTAGAGCTTAGAAACGTAACATAAATCTGAGAGAGAACAAGAGAAGAAGAGTAGTTGTAATTGTTTTTTTTCTGTTTCTAAGTAGGAGTCCACTTGACTCCAGAGTGCATAGAGGTAAACAAAATTACCAAAAAAGCAATAACTACAAATGTTTTCACCCCATGCTTTGTGCCTTGTCCTTTCTTCCATAAATCAAGCATTAACTGAATACCTGCGATGTGCTAGAATGCTGTGGTAAGCAAGATATAGTCTTTTGCGCCTGGTGTAACAGCTTGTAGAAGAAGCCAAACACGCCAGCTATTCCTACACAAAGTAGGGTGTGTATGCTCACCTACAGGCTAGTTATGCAGGAAATGTAGGGTGTGTGGATAGCTGGTTCCAGTGGTTGGAAAGCTGGTAGGTTAGTGAGAAACTCGCTGTTATTTGACAATCCCAGGTGATCAGAGAAAGCAAGGAGGGATATGAGTGCGAAAACTTTTCTCAGGCCTAAGAAACAGATTGTAGAGGACCAAGGCTTGATCCACTGAAGGACCTTACCAACCCTCTCCCCAGCAGCTGGGAAGAGGGGAGGTTTGTGAGGGGGTCGAGGAGTGGTACAGCACAGGGATGAGTGGTAAAAAACAAAATGAAAGTTGGAAGAGGTTACATGGTAAAGGGGACTGTAAATCACAGTAATGGAATGAAGGATGTTGGAGAAGAAGAGATGCCATTTTGTGGGTCTTTCAGAAACAAGATTCTGAGAAATTTGTGGATAAAACCTGGAGCCCAGACACGGTAGATGGCAGTTAAGACCAACCAGGAGACACTGTGCATGAGGAGATTATTAGGATTAGCATTTCAGTGGTTTTATCAGTTAGCTGTCACTAACATATTGCTGTGTAACAAAAGCCCCCTTACTCCATTAGAACTGTTTTTCATTTATGCATCTGTGGATTTCCATATGTCTGGCTGAATCTTGGCTTCACGCTTCAGCCAGGTCTAGTTCCAGTGTCTCATCTCATGATCAAAGGTAAGGGCACCAGAGACTAACCACACCTAAATGCATACATAGTTCAAGTCCGCTTTTGTATCACTTATTTTTGCATTCAATCAAGTCTATCCTACAGTCAAATCCAGGGAAGTATTTCTGTTCATCATGAAGTTATAACAGAGAGCTCAGAACCATATCCTAATCTGGAGCAGGAAATTACAAAAGCAAAAGAAAAACATCCAGCTAGGGGGTACTGGTGGCACACATCTGTAATCTTAACTGAGATTTGAAGATCTTGGTTCAAAGCCATTCCTAGTAGAAAAGTCTGTGAGGTTCTTATCTTCAATTAAGCACAAAAAAAAAGCCAGAAATGAAGCTGTGATTCAAGTGGCAGAGGGATAGCCTTCAATAAAAAAAACTTACAAATTGTGCCCAGTTCTTGAGTTTAATCATTGCCTCCCCTCCTTACCCCCCCCCCCAAAAGAAAGAAAAATCTAGCAAAAGAGGTTGAGAAGTAGCCATAACCACCCTCCCCAAAAAAGCAACAAAAAACATCTCCAACTCCTTCCAGAAGTCATCCCACCTAATAGAGCACTTCCAGAATGACAGGGGCTAGAATCTCTGTGCTGATGCCTCCCTTAAACTCTGAGAACAGGGAATTTCTTTCTTTCTTGGTTCTTTTCTTTTTTTCTAGTCCTGGGGCTTGAATTCAGGGCCTGAGCACTGTCCTTAGACATTCATGGCTCAAAAGCAGTGCTTTACCACTTGAGCCACAGCACCACTTATGACTTTTTCTGAGTATGTGGTACAGAGGAATTGAACCCCTTTACTTGGTTTTTCTTAAGAAAAAAAGTTTAAAAACTTTTTGTACTGGTGTTAAAGCTTGAACTCAGGGCCTGGGCACTGATGCTTAGCTTTTTCACTCAAGGCTGGCACTGTGCCATGTGAGTGATAGTTCCATTCACTACTGGCATTTTGGTAGTTAATTTTAAGAGTCTCACGAACTTTCCTAATACTCTTATCTCTAATTAACCTGGCTGGCTTTAAATCATGATCCTTACATGTCTGCCTCCTGAGTAGCTAGGGTTACGGACATGAGTTTTGGGTGCCTGCCTCTCCTTTGGACTTTTAAAGTTCAAAGAAATGAAGGGCACTGGGGCATGTAGATTCTACACGCAGAAGAATGAAGTTGTATCTCTGCCTCTCACAATATAAAAAAATTATTCATTCCCCTGGGGATCATGAACTTTTAATGATTATATCCTTCAGTTTCTGCTTTTAGAATAGAGAGCTATACCAACAGACAAGATAAAATAATGGCATTTGCAGGGAAGTGGATGAATCTAGAGCGAATCATGTTGAGAGAGACAAGTCAAGAACAAAGGAACAAAAGGCACATGGTATCCTTAATATGTGGCTATTAGATCCAAACAGTATAAGAGTGAGGATTCAAAAGTGGCATACCCAATGCTATGGACATGGTACAGGAAATACAAACACAACTACATAGACATAAAAACTTATGGCTCTAGGGGCCAGGAGTTTGGCCTAGTGGTAGAGTGCTTGCCTAGCATGCACGAATACCCGGGTTCAATTCCTTGGTACCACATACATAGAAAAAAGCCAGAAGTGGTACTGAGGCTCAAGTGGTAGAGCTCTAGCCTTGAGAAAGCCCAAGGACAGTGCTCAGGCCCTGAGCTCAAGCCCAGGACTAGCAAAACAAACAAACAAACAAAAAACAAACAAACAAAAAACCTTATGACTCTATAGACATAATGTTTTATTACATAGATTAATATGTATCTATGATATACAAACCCTTAGCCTAATTTTGATTATGATCTAAAATCTAAGTGCCAGTGATTATATATAGAAATTCCCTTCTTGAATACTTGTTGGTTAAACATATCATTTGAAATATGATGTAAAAATCAATGTTAATAAATTCTTTAATAAAAATAGAGAGCTATATTGATTGTTTGCATTTCTGGAAAAAAAAGAAAATCTGTCTTGCACTAGTTATAGAAATAGCAGCATATGGAAGAAATGCAATATGACCCAACTGTCTCTAGAATCTTCCCAGTCTAATCCCCCAAGAGGATTGGTGTATGCCATAGTTTCCATAGTTATAGTCACAGACATCTGGTCGCCTTTTCACCCTAGATGAAGGAGATCTTCCATGGCTGCAGAGCTGGCTGTAGTCATTGTATAATTCCAGTGGAATGACCAGTGACCCCATTATGTCATCTTCAGATGGAAAGCATACATTTGTGCCAAACAATTAATAGGGACTGAAGTCTTGTCTTCATGATATCACCCTGTGATTAGCTAATGAGACCTAGAAAGAGAGTGTTTTCATAGTTGTGGAACTTACTGATATGACAGTATGCTTCATTTTCTGTTCTAGCGTGTGTTGGGAGAATGACAGAAGAGAGAGAGAATGAAGTTGGACTGCTAAGGAAATAGTTTCTCATAGACAGTGGATCTAAGTGAATTGGAATTTTAGGCCTGACATCACTACTCAAGAAGGGTTCAAAGTTGGCAAGAAGACTTGGTTTGCTTCTAGGATGAGCTCTAATTTGGTTTTTGAAAGTTTCCTGATTTTACCTTCCGTAACTGTTCCTGTGTAATTGCAGTAATAAATAAATAAATAAATTAAAAAACAAACAAACAAGTGATGCTAGAGGGCCGTGTGTAAAGCTTGCTTCCTGGGAGGATGCTGTTAAGAGTTGCTATGGATCTTTAAGAGAGAGGCCCCACAAGTCATTCAGCACCTGACTGACTCGATTATAGAAGTTTAGTTTGTCTTTCCTCTTTTTCTGTGTCCTGCTTCCCAAAGTTGAGCAGTTTCCCCTGCCATGAGCTCCCACCACGATGCACTAGCCTCACCAGAGGCCCAAAGCACTAGAACCTCATCCCTTTCTCCTGCCTGTCCATTCTTGCTGGAGAGTCAATGTGATAAAAGTTCATTACTCAGGAATTGATGTTCTGGGTCATTTAATTGTATTCATTCATTCTCTCCCCTCCTTTCTCTTTTTTAGCTACTGTGCTCTAGTCATCAACACAGGAGACCAAAATCAGTTGGAATTCAGATAGGTGTTAGTTTTACGTCTTCATAACCGCCTAAGAGGAAAGTGGGAAAGTGAAGTGGGTTGTAAGTGACCTGTAATTTAGCTGGGCAACTTTATTGGCTACGTTGCTCAGGAAGAGTAAATACTAACATTGGACCATTTGTTTTTTCTAAGAAAGCTAGGCCACGTTAACTGCAGGCCTTCTGTTCAGAGTGGGGCAAGTAGGCTTGAGGGTAGCATTGAACTGATGACAAAGGAGGGCTGAAGCAGAGAAACCAGGAATCTCTCATTTCAACCCTTGCTCAAAAGCCATTCTGTCTCCTCTTAAATCTTGAAACAGGAGGGAGGTGTAGCTCAGTGGAAGAGTGTCTGCCTAGGAAACATATGGCCCTGAGTTCACACCTTCATACCACAGAAAACATGGAACTGCTTATATAAAGTATGGGCTTAAAGGAGGATCATAGTCGATTATGAACTTCTACATATCCCCCGCCCCGTCTTAATGAATGTGAAGTCTTCCCCCAACTCATGAACAGAACGAACTGCTGAAAGCTGGCACAAGCGCAATGGGAGGTCTAGTCCTCAGTTATATGATTACAATCTACACTTTTCTTATCGTGTAGTGTCTGGCTATTGTATTAGCTAGTGCAGCTGTAGACTATTTCCATCATTGCAGAAAGTTCCTCTGAGCAGGCTCTACCCCAGAGTTTTCTATACTTTCTATTAGCCATAAGTTACTTTTACCCCAAGGTTTAATAAAAAAACAAAAGGGTTCAGACTAGCCAGTTGTAAATAAACCCCAAGAGATTCTTCAGCACTGGCAGAGAGCTCTTACTGTAACAGAATGACAAGCTGGCCTCAATCTATTAGTTAACTATTGATAGTTAAACTACTAATTATTACTACTGCTCTCAGCTTGAGAACAGGAAAGATACACTAACAGAAGGGACAGGTGGTCTACCTGTGAACCAGAAAAAGGGAGTCAAAGAGCCAGGACTGGTCAATGTGCCAGCAGCATGACCGTAGCAGGCTCAACCTGAGTGTTGCTTATGTGGCAGAGAAACGCTCCTACATGGTGGGTACACTGAGCAATGGCGGCTGCAGGAAATGTTACTCACTGGATTCCTTTTGCTCTCCGCCACATGGATGAGACTGGAGAGCCTGCTAGCATTCACTATCACCTGTCTCTCCTCCCCTTCCTGGTGACAAAGACACCTGTCTGTGGTTCACAGCTAAATGACTCATTCTTTCTTGGGTCTAGGTGGGTACCTATGACATACCTGGACAATTGAATGGTGACAAGGAGGACAAAAGCTAATTTGAGCTCTCACCAAATCATGATCTGTCCAATCTTTCATGCCCTTTCCTTCTCTGATTTTTATGTCATTAGAGAAGAAGGACTCCCCGATGATAGCACCTCATGACAGAATAAGCCCTAATGTCCTTTCGAGCTGTCAGAAGGGAGATTTCTGCTGAACAGAGTTTGAAGACGTCATTGCTGGAGTAATCCAGCAGAGGTATTGGGAGTTGTCTGGAACATAGCAGTGAGTACTGCTAGTCTAACATATAAAAGAATATTTTGATCATCTGTGCAAAAAGTGATAATGTAGCCCCAGTCTGGGCACAGGAGGGGTCAGGGAAAGCCCTGAAAAGGCGGTGCCTCAGGATGTTACTGACCGATGATGCTGATTTATATAAAGGAAGCAAAGGGCTAGACTCCACCAGATTGCCTAGGAAGCTTCATAATGTTTACTTTGTCTCTGTGCTGGTGCTCTGAGAGTCAGTTCCTACAGCTTTCTTTGGAGAAAAACTGACCACCGCTCCCCAAAAAAGCCTTAGACTTCTAGGGACTTTCCTAGGCAGGCATCTCACACAAATCCTGTAGTTCACTGCTAGAAAGAACGCAGTAGGGAAGGGACTGGAATCCGGAAACTGATCTCTTTGTGGTTCATGCTTCTGCTGCCTATACCCCACATCCTCCTGTTCCGGTTACTGGTGGATCACTGCACGTAAGAATACTCATGGAACACCAAAAATAGCTCCGACATGGAAAAAAAAAGCCCAAATAAGGCTTCTGCCTGGCACTTGACTTTAGATAACACCAAATTCTTGAGAATTTGGTTGACATGAATCAATTCATAAAGGTGAGACAATAGTCTCACTCTTTACAAGTTTTCAGAGGGTCCTGTGGAAATCAATGGCTGACACCTTTTCAGAGGCCAACCTGGATGAAATTTTCGGTTATCTCTTCACACATCATATTACACAAAAGGAGAAAAAGCAAGTCCTAATATACTAGAGTAGGAACTGACAAATTGTGTCCAAGGCACCAAATCTGTTCCATCAACTCATTTTACACAGATCATGACTTAATAATGACTTGTACATAAGCCAGACTCAAAGGAACTTAGGCTCAATGGTTTCCCTCATTTGTCATAATCAGTAGAAACCTTGGCCTCTCCTAGCAGAGATTTGCAATAGAGCAAAACCTTGATACAAAAGGCCATATAGTATGACGCTAAATGAAAGGATCTCTAGGATATAGAAACATAAGCCATATAATGAATGATTGTTGTTCTTAAGGTACTATGTTATCTCTCATCTCTTTTGCTGTCCCTTGGTTATCTCATATTGTTACAGTATCTCACTTTGTTACCTGATATATCGGATATATTTGTATTTGGTTATTTGAAATTGGATAGGGAAGGGGGAAAACAAGATGAGGGGTGGGGGTGGGGGGGAGGGAAATGGGGACCAAGACATGTGAAAGGGTATCCATATATGGGAATTAATGCACCATATATCTGGCAAATATCATGTAACCCTTCTATTAATTACAATAAAAATATATGAAAAAAAGAAAGACAGGACAGATAAAAAGCATGGTGAAATAGAAAGTCAGAAATATTAGGTAGTAATCTGCAGCTCTAGCTTCTATTGTACATTATAGCACCAACTCATGTACTAGAACCTAGAGCCAGCTAGTTTTCCTCTAAGAGGTGCTGACAAGAGGCCTGAGGTCCTCTGGGCAAAGCTGGCTGTTGAACTACTTCCTCAGTCCAGTCTGAGAAACAACACCTTGACCCTTCTGCTATACAGTCATGACTGAGCACTGAAAATATTTCCACTGAAAGATTATGGGTGACTAAAAGTTTCAAGAAATAACTTAATGTCAGATCTACAAATCGCACTGCAGAAACACAAGAACCACAAAGAAGCAAGGAAACATGACTCCTTAAAAGGCAACAACAACCTCTCTCCCTTCCCAGGAACAAAGATGAAGTTGGATCATATGAGGTGGCTCTGAACTGCTTTCCTTAGATCTCAGCCTCCTGAGTAGCTAGGATTCCAAGTGGGAGCCACTGGAACCAGGCAATGATGAAGTAAAACGGGGTGTTCTGATGATGCTCTTTGACGGTGTTCCAAAGACAACAAGGGAAGGGACTTCTCTTCGAGGGGACATAAATGTTTGTATTGTGGGTGACCCAAGTACAGCTAAAAGCCAGTTTCTGAAGTCTTCCCATGATGTAAAACTTGTTAGCAAATCTGTGTGACTGAAGTCACAAATCTGCTGACTTTCACAATAATATTCAAATGAACTGGTGACCTCATCCAAAGCTCTCTGCCTGGGCACAGGCTGAAAACACTGTCATTCTGTTTTGTCCCATCTGTAGGAAACCTTCACCTATAGCCAAACTTCTCCATGACACTGGGAAACTAAGGAGGACAAAGAATTACTAGAGTACTGGGCAGGTGAGAGCATTTGCTCCAGAGTCAGTAAACCACTGGGATGTGTTTTAAGAGCCATCAATGTATTTGGTGGTAGAAGTCGAACATTATGGAGAACATCATTTTCATAGGTATTTTTTTACTATCTTTTGAATATTCAGTTTTCAATGATCAGCTCCTCCTCCAAGAGCAAATCCAGTGAATAGTTTCAATGTCTGTGATCAACAGACAGATCTGCTGTGTTCATTGTTTCTCAGAGTTGTCTCTTTGTTCTGCTTGAGTAACTTGTGGATTAAATAACTGCTGGTACCAAAAAAAAATAATGACTTGTACACTTTGTACAACTGGTAAAATTTCACATCTATAACCCTAGACACTTGAAAGGCTGCATCTGAGAAGATGAGGCCAGCCTGGGCAGGAAAGTTTTTGAGAGCCCAATGAGAAGCTTGGCACAATTATACAAGTTATGATGTACATAATAAAATACAGGGATTTTAGTTCAGGCACGTGCCTGGGTAGGGAAGTAAGACCCTACTTCAAAAATAGCCAGCACACACACACAAAAAGGGGGCTGGAGCTGTGTGTGGTTCAGATGTAAGAATGGAGAGAGAGAGGACAAAAGCCACTTTTAGCTCTCACCAACACACGATTTGTACTACCTTCATGCCTTTTCTTACTCTGCTTTTTGTGTAACTAGAGAAGGAAGACCCCAAGATGAGAGGAGCCAATGATGGAGTAAGCCCTAATGCCCGAGTTTCTGTTAGGAAGAATCCAAAATGACTGCTTAGCAAGCACACACAAGGCTCTGATTTCAAAGTCCAGCACCACTTTCCCAAAACCCAAAAGGTAAGAAAGACTTAATGGTTTATTGGTTTTAGTGGTTGGAATGGTTTTTAAAAAATCAAATGAGGTATAATATGTCACAACATGGAAATTAAAAGCATTCCAATTTCAGCTTTTCTGAATAAGGTTGTATTGCAACACTGTGCTATCTGGGGCTGGGCTTCACTGGCATTGTCAGTGGCTGTGACAGACATGGTCTGTCCCCAGCACCCAAGATGCTTACTATATTGGTTCTTGCAAGAAAAAAAATGTTGCTTGCCTCTGCTCTAGTATCCCCAATGTCTCACAAGCATGGCTTTGGAAGGACGCTGACATGAATGATTTGTTTTCTGGTCAACATTATTATTCCCCCACCACACCTCCTCTGCCCTAGGAGAATCCCTGTGGCCAGGGTCATTACCAGCAGAGATCATTCACGCTGCACTGGATTTAAGGAGAAGTCACGTAGGACACCACTTACGTAGGATCCATAATCCACAGCCAGAGTCTGTAGAGCCCAAGGGAGACCAAGGCCGATCAAGATGTCAAACACATTGCTCCCAATGGAATTGGATACAGCCATGTCCCCCATTCCTGCAAGAACCAGAAGACAGTTAAATGAGGAGGGGGTCCCAAGGGAGGGGGGGCAGCTTCACAGGACTCTCCTGAGTTTTTGGTCTCACAGTCAGAAAGCTGTTTTGATAGACTACAAACTCGACTGTCCCCCTAGGCCACTGATTGTAAAAACACACAAACACACCATTGACAGGACTACTGAACTTTAGTCACTCCAAATGTGATCACCCATTCAGTGAGAGTGATTTTAAAAATGAAATGTTCTGCAGAGGTGTTGGGCCATGGTTCTAGAAGGAATTAACTTAGTCTATATAGTAGCCCAAGAGCTTATCAATGTCTATATTTTAGCATCATCTTCCAACTTCTCTGAACTGAATTCATTTCTTGTAATTAAGTAATATCAAGATAATGTAGTCAGCTAAATGAAATGAACTCTAGGATATGGAAACAAGAGGTTTACCTTGTATGATTGTTGTTCTTAATGTACTATGTTATTTTTCTCCTCTTTTTTTGCCCTTATGGTTAATCTCAAGATGTTACTGTATCTGACTTTGTTACCTGGTATATTGTATATACGTTTATTTATTTATTTGAAATAGGGAAGGGAAGGGGAAAACAAGATGATTGGGAGAAGGTAGGGGGAGGGAAACGGGAACAAAACATGAGAAGGGGTATCAATATGTGAGAAGTAATGCACCTACTACCTGACAACTGTAACTGTAAAGCCCCTATGCATTATCCCTATAATAAAATTAAAACAAAATAAATATAGGGGCTGGGAGTTTGACCTAGTGGTAAGTGCTTGCCTACCATGCATGAAGACCCAGATTTGATTCCTCGGTACCACATACATAGAAAAAAAGCTGGAAGTGGTGCTGAGGCTAAAGTGGTAGAGCTCTAGCCTTGAGAAAGTCCAAGGACAGTGCTCAGGCCCTGAGCTCAAGCCCAGGACTGGCTATATATACTACACATATACATATTACACACAGAAAAAAGATAATACAGTCAGCATTTTTGTGAGAATGTCTAGAGGACACTGGTAACTTCTATAGCTGTACAATGAACTAGTGTAAAACAAATGTCTCTAGCATATATTAGGCACCTGAGTGACAGTGAGCGAGGCCACCAAAAATGTCCACATGAGAAGGGAAGAAGAGTTTTTGATTTTGTTGTTTTGTTTGCTTCTTTCTTTTTTGCCAGTCCTGGGGTTTGAACTCAGAGCATAGGCACTGTCCCTGAGCTTTCTCAAAGCTAGTGCTCTACCACTTGAGCCACAGCACCACTTTTGGCTTTTTCTGTGTATGTGGTACTGAGGAATCAAACCTAGAGCTTTGTGTATGTGAGGTAAGCACTCTATCACTAGGCCACACTTGCAGCCACTTTGGGTTTTTTTTGTTGTTGTTAGTTGTGGGGCTTGAGCTCAGGGGACATGAGCTCTTTCACTCAAGGCTAGCTAGCACTCTACCACTTTGAGTCACAGCTCCACTTCTTGTTTTCTGATGGTTAATTGAAATTAAGTTTCATGAATTTTCCTAATGGGTTTGAATGGCAATCCTTAGTTCTTAGACTCCTGGAGAGCTAGGATTACACTTATAAGCTACTAGAGTCCAGCGGGTAGCACAGTTTTAAAGAAGGAAAGGGTCTGTCATACTCTGAAAACTGATCTCTAGCCCCTGTCGCTTTAAGAGGTGTGGTCTGGGTAAACCTTAGATGTGGGGCTCTTTGCTCTCTAAGCTTCAGTTCCTTCCTTCATAAAATGGGAGTATATTTATCCTGCCTCATAGAGTTGTTCAAATTTCTGGGATACATAAAATGCCTTGCACGTATAGGTTAGCTATCATTGGATTTATTACAGTTTTCAACAATGCAAGGAGGGTAAGACGGCCAGAGGACCTATGAGTACTGCCTAGGGAAACATCTCTGCTTTCATCAAGGGTAGAACCTTCCGGGTCTTTTCCCAGTTCTTATCTGAGGAAGCCTTTGACTATCGTGGCATTCATGCCCCATTAGCTGCCATGTGGACCTCACCTGCCTCTCTCCCTCATGGAGAGATCTTCTCTCTCTCCGTCCCTTCCTCCTCCTCCTCTCCCTTATTCTTTCTTTCCCTCCCTCCTCCTTTCCCTTTCTTCTCTCTTTTCCTTCCTCCTTCTTTCCCTCCCTACACTTTTCCCTCCCCTCCCCTTTCATCCCTCCTTCTCTTCCTCTCTTTCTTTTTATTTTCATTATCCCCAGAGGTCCCACCTTGTCTGGCTACGATGAGGCTAGCCATGCAGTCAGGCACACTGGTTCCGGCAGCCAGGAAAGTGATTCCCATGATGACGTCAGGAATTCCCAGAGTATAACCAATGATTGTGACCTGGCAAAAGCAGGAACAAGTATGAGGTAAGGGCCACTATGAATCCCACCTGCCAGCTTTCCTCGCATTAAAACTCAGAAAGGGTTCCAATCTGGACCATCTCTCTGGGGGTGGGGGGCAAGCTCTGCTGTATTCATTAGGGGACAATGAATATCACGGGGATAATACTAGGGTTGTCCATGCCACACTTAAAAGAATCACACTTGCCAAATAATAGTTCCTTTCTCATTTGTTCCTTTCAGATGACATAAGTAGTCTGGGGGATTAGATTATTTGTGTGTGTGTGTGTGTGTGTGTGTGTGTGTGTGTGTGTGTGTGTGTGTGTGACAAGCTGGGGTATCTGAGATTCCACTCTGCAGATAAGCCTGCTGTCGCTCCTTGATTTACTGATGGGGCTGAAAATATTTGTGTGAGAGGTGATAAAGGAGCTGTAGCAAATGGCAGGTAAGGAAAAAGGAAGACAGCTTCCTTGCATGTGGGCCTGAGGAAAAGGGGCTTGTAAGATGCCACTATTCAGGAAACTGTAGGACTCTACTGTCCTTTTCTATAAAAATTACAAGAAACACAAACCACATGTCTTAAGGAACACATTCTTCTCACAGAAACACTTGGGGCAGCTGTTGAAAGAGACACTTACTCAGGGAAAGCTGATTACACTCCCAAATGCTTTGATTGTTCCTTCCCTGCCTGAAGGTTTGGAGACCTTGAGTTAAATCCACTGCCTTGCCCGACTTGCTCCCTTCAAAAGCAGGGGTGTCTCTCATGTCTTTTCACAGCTGAATTTAACCCAGAGGGGCCACATTCTTCTAACCTCAAGTCTCCAGGGAAGACAGGAGATGAGGAAACAAGCATTTATATTTTGTTGCTCTGAGGAGCAATGTCGTTCCAATGGAATGACAGGCATCTTGGCCAAACCATGTCTTTCCTTCCTAACCCTCAGTAATGCCCCTGAGGACCGTGGTCTCAGGCTCAGCCTGGATTGACCTGCTGCACTTCTGTTGTTATTATGATGTTTGTGGTTGAGTCTGGAGGGAGAACTGATGGCCCCAGGAAGCCCACGTCTCTTTCTCCTCCAATAGCAAAATGCCTGCGATCTTGAGGCCAGGATTGAGAATTCACCATATCAGGTTTATCAAAATAATCTTTTTGGAAATGCTTCTTTGTAGTTCTTTGAGTATGTCCAATACTCAACCATGTTATTTGAATTTTCATGGTTCTTTGTTATGGCTTTTAATTTCTTTTTTATTTATTATTTGTTGTAGCCATTCTCAGGGACCTTAATGACTTTGATTGTCTTTAAGGCTCGTATCATGGCACTACTCTCGCCAGCTTCATCTAAATATCTGCATATACATGTTTGGGTAAGCAGAATCGCTAACTGGCTTTGGCTTTTAATTTCTAACTCTACTTTTAATGAACTAGGTTTGTGCTTACGAAGGCTTTGAAGCTAGGGGGCAGGAGAGATTGACCAACACTCCCAAGATCTTCACTTTCCCGCAGACCCTTTGTCGGTGACCCTGCTGATCCTCCACTAGAGTAAGGAGAACCTGTTTTCTGCACTCAGGAATGATGGGGCTTGGTTTAAAAGAGTGTGGGAGAAAATAATGGTGAGTCAATCCCAAATGAAGCCTCAAGGGGGTGCTTCATGTTTCCACTTGCCCTCTTGCATTCCAGTCATATATCTGGAGAGAAACATTTCCAGGTCATCAAAGAAGCAAGCATCGGCCCAAAGATAAGGAGCACATAGAATAGACAGGGACCCAACCTGCTGCCTGAATCAAATGTAACCATCCTGTAACTTGAAGCAGAGCTGGATGGCCAATCCCAGTGAAGATGAATAAAACCACTCAAACCAAAGATGTAGGAGCAAAATTAATGCTGTGATTTTAAACCACTGAGTTTAGGGGTTGCTATGCAGTTGATTGTAGGATACAGTTACTGGCTGAAGCCCCAGCTTTTATTCTCCTCTACTTCAGTGTGTTTTTCTCTATAAGAGTTCTAGCAACACCCACCATCCTCCATGTCCTTACCATCCACACCATCATGTAGGAAAAGGCTGCAATCCACAATGTGGAGGAGGCAAACGTTATCATGAACCATTTCTCCCAGTGGGGCTTGTTGCAGTTGGGGACAGTAAAGTATAAGACGAAACTCAGTGGCCAGGTAAATGCCCATTTCACAATTTCCAGTTTGCCAGCTAGAAAAATAAAAATAATTAAAAGTAAGCCAACAACAACAACAACAGTTAGCTTCATTTCTTGGTTTTGCGACCTCCACCCTGCGTGTTGTTGTCCACAGAACTACACCATATTGTATATATCTTCTTCTAACCCCTTCAAATGGCTTTCCAGCACTGAAGAAGAAACAGAATTTAAAAGAAAAGTTATCCATTGCCCAACTGCTACTTAAGGCCAAGCTAGGGTTGAGGGGATAATGTGGCAAATGCAACTAGAAAAGAAAGAGGACACAGAAGGAGTGGAGTGTACAGATGTGTAAGGTGCTTGAAGAGGGGAATGGGGAGTTAGGAAGACCACCAGTTTGTGCGAGTTGTCCACATGGTCTAGAAATCGTTTTTTTTTTCTTCCAAATTATAAAGTGCTGGTAGACACAGAGCCATCTGGTGGATTTTCTCAGCATTTGCATCCCAGGTTGGCTCACTGCCTACTCACTAGATGACGAAGGATCTGCCAGCAATGACCTGTTTACACCGTCCTAGTGATGAATGGGGAACCTTTGCCTAAGGTTCTATGCATCAGGGACACCTGGAAATGCATATTGGGTCACTATATGACACAAGTTCCTTTGAGTCTCAGATCTGACAAGTCTATCAGTTCAAGTTTGACTTTTGTCATCATCTTGCTTAACTGGAAATTCACCTCTGGAAAGAAATATGTGCTTCCCACTTCTATTAGGATGCAGACTATCTCTATTTCCCAGAAAGTTCCTGATGTCTCTCTCATCCACCCTCACTCTGACCACCAGAGATCAGCTTTTCCTGTTCTCCAACTCTATATGGATTAAATCACCCAGGACATTCCCCAATTCCTTCTTTTTAGTTGCTGTGTAGCATTCCAGTGTGAAGAAGCTACAATTTGCTTATCTTGTGGATGGGCATTTGGGTTGTTGCCAGTTTCAGGGCATTCAATTAAGTGGACATGGTTTGATATCTCTTGGGTAAACACCCGGGGTGTTGGGGGGATGGACTGCTGAGTCATGAAATGGATGTTTGCTTAACTTTGTAAGAGACAGGGACTAATTTTCCACAATGATCTCTACCAAAGTTAAGAAAAGAAGTTTTTAAAAATAATACTTTATGAGTTTGCTTATTAAACTTTGCTGCAAGGCTAAACAAAAGCTAATCTTTTTTTTAAAAAAAAACAATATCCAATTTTATTTTATGTTATCTCTAAGTTGATTCTAGAACTGCATAGAAAAATTATGTCACATCACCACTGACACCACTTGGCCTCCCTCAGACAGCTGAGGCAGAGTGGCCTAGAGAGGCAAGTGGGGGCTTCTCTCTCACTCAGTTGGAGCTCCAGCCTCCATTGAGAATAGCAATTGAATGAATTCAGTTAAACTCCCTAAGCCTCAGTTTTATCATCTGTGAAATGTGGACGCAGTGACACCATTAAAATGAAACGGAATGATGATCTCATTAGACAGGTGCTGCGAAAATGTAAGCTTACAAATTTCTCCAGTCAAAATGTCTGGAGTTGTTTTCACCTCTTCCTTTTCTCTCGTTCCCATGCCCAATCCTGGCATCTGCCCAGGACATTTCTGTCACCTCCACAGCTTTCTCTCCCCCAGGTTTTTCCATCATGGCCTGACTGTGGACTTGGCTCTACGCAATGCCCATCCTACTTCTATTTACCAACTGCTGCAAGAGACAGAGTTTCCAAACGCAAACTGTTCTAGAATATTCCACCAACATCCACTGGTTAGCTTCAGAGTAGAACTTTTTCTCTCTACCATAGCCTAGGAGGACCTACCTGATTTGGCCTCAGCCTCTCATTTTTCCTGCTTATTTGCTATTTCCCTTTTCCACTGGCTTTCCCTCGATCCTCAGAGTCTCTGCACCAACAAATATTAATATTATCAGTACTACTGCTACAAACAATCTAATTAGAACAAGGAAAATAATAATAATTATTGTTATTATTTTATCAGTCATGGGGCTTGAACTCTATGCCTGGGCACTGTCCCTGAGCTCTTCAGCTCAAGGCTACTGCCCTACCCCTTGAGCTATAGCCCCACTTCCCATTTTCTAGTGATTAACTGGAGATAAGAGTCTCATGTTCTCTAGAGCCTGGGCTGGCTTTGAAGTACGATCCTCAGATTTCAGTGTCCTGAGTAGCTAGGATTATAGGTGTGAGCCACCATGCCTGGCTTTCATCATTTTTTTTTTAAGAATTCAACAAAAATGGATCAAAGAAAAGAAAACAAATATTTAGACAGATGGGTTTCTTCCTAGTTGCTATGCCTCTTGTTTGATTCGAGGCTTGAGACAGTGACATCCTTGAGGCTGACTGGACTGCAAAGCAACGCTTTCTGAGGAGTGCCTTGTGAGGGGCTTCAAATGCTGCAGGACCTAGAACATGGTCAGATTTCCAAGAGTCCAAGCCCATCCTGCATTTCTGCATCTTTCTAAATCCTACAATGGACAGAGGGCACTTATCCACGGGAAGTCTTGGAATCCCTAGCTGATCTCCCACGGAACACCTAGGTAGGGAGTGGGGAGAGGGAGAGAGAGAGACAAAGAAAGAAAGAGAGAGAGGAAGACGGAGAGAGAGGGGCATGCATGTTATCATAATTAGTCAGAGGCTGAGATGTGAAGATCTCATTTTGAAGCCAAGTCAGGCAGGAAAGTCCCTGGGACTCTTTATCTCCATTTAACTAGCCAAAACACCCCACAAAAAACAAAAAACAGAAAACAAACCCAAAACCCAAAACCAACAACAACAGCTGTAAGTAGAGGTGTGATTCAAATGGTAGATACACAGACACACAAATACGCACATACATACAAACACACACACACACACACACTCACACACAACTGCAAAGCTGGACAAAGGGGAATGAGGATACAAAGATGCAAGTAGCTCAAGTTAGGGCTAAGGAGGGCGAGGTTTTCCCAGTAGGCTTTGCAAACATTTCCATTTGGGCTGGGGAGGGTGCTGTGTCTGAGGGCATAGCTCTGGCATCATTAAAGGGGTGCATCGGTGCTGCTTTAAAATGACAGTCTTAAAGGTAACAATTCACTGAGTGTTATCTAAAAATACGTCTTGAAGGATAGCGTAAGAAATATAACTGCTTGAAGAAATCAAAATGACATCAAAAGGGATGCTTTCAAGGATTCAAAGCAGTCCAGCAAGGCAATCCACATTTTAACTGGCCTTAAAGTCTGCTTGCTCCTGGACAAAAAACCCCCCCAAAACAAAAAAAAAAACCGACTGCCTTTCCTCTTTGAGTCTGAAGCAGTTTTGGATATTATTTTACCTTTTGCTTCATTACCACGTGGTCCAAACAAAGCCCCAAAGAGACAGGCGTACTAATTTGTTTAGCAAATATTTACTAGGTGTCTTTTGTGTTACCTGCTACTCCAGGCACCAAGAACAAGGATTGGAGAGCACAGACCTCCTTTCCATGGAGCCCACATGCCAGGATAGTGTGACTTCTCTTCTTGATCCCTCTCCGCAACCCAGCCATACTGACAGGAAGCATAATATTCCTTGGTGAGTGACTTAGTAGCAGAGAACTTGGCTCTAAAATTATATTCTTTTCTAAGCTTTTAGAAAGTTTCACCCTTCTTACAAAGATTAACTCAACTGAAGAAAGAAGTGAATGTGCGATATTTCAGACCTCATCTGCAAATGGTGAGCTAGTTAGTTGGTTTTGTTTGTAGCTGTTACATTTGTGGTAAAGTAGAAACATGAAAGAAATGTAAGGGGCAAATTGCAAAGGAAGAATGAAGAGTTTAGGACATTCGATCCTTAAAATGGGTTTTGCTTGGTTAATAGTGACAAAGACAACCAAAGGGGAAACATATTCAAAAAGTGGCAAAACGGATAGAGCTAGAACAAGGCACTCTCTTATTTTGCAGGGGTCACAATCCATGCCCCAATGGGTGCCAGAAGCTGTGGATACTATTGAACCTCACATCTATTGCTTCTTTTCTATACGTTCATACCTGTGATATGGCTTAATTTACAAATCAGGAAGAGATACACAATAATAACAAAAGAAAGATCAATTGTAGCAATATAGTATAACAAAATTGCCATCTCCACTTTAAGTCACAGTTCCACTTCTGGTTTTCTGGTAGTTAATTAGAGATAAGAGTCTCATGCTGGCTTCAAACCATAATCCTCAGATCAAAGCCTCCTGAGTAGCTAGAGTTACAGGCATGAGCCACTGGTACCAATTTATTTCCATAATTTTCAACTTAACATTTCCAAACTATGGTTGACTGTGGTTGATCACAGTTGACCCACAGTAAATGAAACGACAGAAAACAAAACTATAGATAGGGGAGACTACTGTACATGTTTTCCCCCTTAAGATAAACTTCTAGCAATCTGTAATTTAACTGTCTACATCGTTATGGAATTTGGCTAGAGATTAAGAATTTGCATGGATATTTTCTAGTCAGTGTTGGTAAGGACTTAACAAGGCTTCCATCTTAGGAGCTGTGCTTGGGCTTGGGAGCAGTTTGGATTTGGGTTTTCATTAATGTCTCCTGGAGACACACAGAGGAGCACCTCAGCAGCCATAGCAAAACTCAGATAACTAAACCAACACAGGCTTCAGACACTAGGCTCTCACTTCTGTCATTAAAAAGGTAGACCAGACCCAAAAGTCCATCCATAGATGGTCCTCATATCAATTCAAATGTTCTAGAGGGCCAGGAGTGTGGCCTAGTGGTAGAGTGCTTGCCTAGCATGCACAAAGCCCTGGGTTTGATTCCTTGGTACAACATACACAGAGGAAAAAAAAAAGCCAGAAGTGGCACTATGGCTCAAGTGATAGAGCACTAGCATTGAGCAAAAAGTGTCCAAGGACAGTGTCCAGGCCCTGAGGTCAAGTCCCAGGACTGGAAAAAAAACCCCAAAACATAAACAGCAAAACAAAACATCCTAGAGAGGCTGCACACATTGATCAACTCTCAGCCACTTGATAGTGCCCTGAAACAATCAGAAGCTTCTGGAAAAGAACAGTAACTGCTGGACTTGGCAATGTGCACAGGCCTGGTGGCTCAGGTCCTAAGACCTTTTTACCAGCCTTGCCCTTCCTCCTTTCCAGGTGCCAAGGATGGTTGTTGACCTCTCCCCTGGGTAAAAACCTACAGGTGAGATTTCTGCCCAGGTCTGCTCCACCTGTAGCTCTAGCCCTGGAAACAACAAGTTCTAGGAAAAAGGAGGGAACCGAACAGATAAGGGATAGGAAATGAGAGGAAGGGGATTTGGGCATGCATCCTCAGGGCTGGTGATGGCAAGAAGAAAGGCTGCAGTCATTGCTAATGGGATGGGCAGAGGGCTGTGAAATGCCTCTGCCCTTGAGCTTCAAGTTGCCTTGCCACCCTGGGTCACTATATTTCCTCCGCAGCACCACACATGGCTACAGAAGAGCTAAGAGGAGATCACTGACCACAAGGTTTTTTTTTTTTTGTGGGAGGAGTGGGTAGTATTTGAATTTGAATTCAGTGCTTCCCACTTGCAGGGAGACAGGCCTTCTGCACTGCCCACACTATACATCTAGCCTTTTGTGTTTGTTTTGTTTGATTTATTTTATTTTATACTTGCCTTGCCCACAATTCACTTGCTTTAGGCACAAGTCATAGCACCTAGACATTATGCTTCCCCACAGTAGCTTGGGAAAGGTTTTGTGCTATACTGTTTCTGAGCATTGATTGAAATGGAGTCTTATGAACATCTTATTTTTTTCCTGGTCTGGCTTCAAACTACGATTCCCCTATCTCTGCATCCCAAGTTGTTGAGATTACAGACCTGAGGCACTATGCCAACCTCATACAATGATCTAGAACAGAACTCAAACCCATCCTCATGGGCTACCATATTGGTCATCTTTGGATCTTTTTAAGTCTTGTTACCCACTGTAGGAACATCTTATAAATACATTTATGTTCATATAGAGGCTTTAAGGAAAGTGAGCAGTAAAACATTCATCTAAATCAAGGCATTCATTCACCGGCCTAAAATAAACCCTCACCCAAGCCTAGACACAGGATCTCTTACAGGGCGGGTCAAATGGCGTGTATGGTCCTTCATCATCATCTTCCTCCTCTTCCTCTTCTTCATCATTCTCATTGTTCTCGTTATCCTCGTTCTCATTCTCTGTCTCATTGCCAGCCTCAGCAATAGCATCATCCCTCCGAGTCCCATTCACGCCCCTGTCTGGGGCGCTGCTGGGTCCTGTCCCATTCTCTACAGTGTGCTTGATTGGAATTTTGATGGCCACCTCTGATTCCCCATTGGCATAAGCTCTGCTGTTTATCAGTCTTTGTCTCTGGAAAGAGAAAGTTTACTATGGTCAAAGGGATGGCAAGCACCTGACATCCAGAGCTAAAGCTATCAAGGCTTTTCTGGGCAGCTAACTAGAGACTCTTTCCCAAGAGTCAATCAAGTTTTAAGAGATTCTTCAAAGGAATAATGAATTCAGACAAGCTCCCTCCAGGAAAACAGATTTTATAGTCCATTGGAATTTGCAAGTCCCTTTAGAGGAACCTTCCTCAGTCTGCTTCAGCATTTATTTGATAGGTACACTTTGGAGTTATCTTTCTTCTTTATGAATCCTTGTTCCATATGTGAGAAAGTCACAGAACAATACTCAGACCAGTGTTTATAAATATGGCTGTCACTTCAGAGAAAGGACAATTAGGTCAGCGACTGCATTACTTTAACCTAAGGAACACTTTATTTAGCAACACAATTGGTTCAAGATCACATTGGGGACTTTATTCAAATAGATAAACAGAAGACAAAGGTAGCTGGATTCTGGCCCCTCGCCCTATAATCCTAACTACTCAGGAGGCTAAGCTCTGAGGATTGTGGTTTGAAGACAGCCTGGGCAGGAAAGGCTGTGAGATTTTTATCTCAAATTTATCGCCAACAAAGCTGGAAGTGGAGCTGTGACTCAAGTGGTGGAGCACTGACCTTGTGTACAAAAGCTAAGGGACAGTGCCCAGGCCCTTAGTTCAAGCCCCAGGACAGAAAGAAAGGAAGAGAGGAAGAGAGGGAGGGAGGAAGGAAGGAAGGGAAGAAGGGAGAGAGGGAGGGAAAAGGAGACAAAAAGAGAGAGAAAGGAGAGAAAAAGAAAAAAAGAAAGGAAGAAAGAGAAAAAAGGAAGAAAGAAAGGAAGCATGAAAGAAAGGAAGGAAGAGATAGGTAGAAGGTGACAGGAGTTTTGCTATATAACTAGAAGCTAGACTATGTCTTTCAACACACAGAGAGAAGAGTGACAAACAACATACACTCCCAGCCAATGAGCAAAGATACTGGAAAAGGGATGAGGGATATTATCAAGTTAAATTTAGAGTCAGATGCTTCTTTCAGATCAGAAAGAGTTGTCTCCTTCCCTCTGTTTCCCACCCCTGTCTAGCAGCAGATGGGCTGTGCTTTCCTGGGTACCTCGTTGATTAACATGCGGCTAGCCATCGAGAGCCTGGTCTTGGGCGGGAAGTGGCTCGTGATCATGATTCGAAGGCCAGCCTCGGAGAAAGAGAGCTGGTGTGGGTAGGCTGACAGCAGCTCATCCACCATAATCACTGACGCTTTGCGGTGGAAATTGGCTAGGGAAATGAAAAAGGTATAGTAAAACAGCTGAGATGAGAAGAAATAGGCAGTTATTCATTCTTCCTCCTATTGTTTTGTCTCTTTTCCTCCCACATCCATCCATCCATCCATCCATCCATGCATCCATCCATGCATCCATCCATGCATCCATCCACTCACCCATCCATCTATCCACTCATCAGTCCATCTACTCACCCATAAGTCCATCCATCTACCCTTCCATCCATCCACCCATCTACCTAACAATCTATCCACTCACCCACCAGCCCATCCATCTATCTGTCCTTATGCTCACCCATCCTCTCCCTATCTCTATTCCTTCCATTTATGAACCTATGGAAGGTTACAGTGGGAAAAATTTTGGAGAGCAGTCAAAAATCTTCTTATCAATAGCTTATGTGAAGTAACTTGAAAGAACTGAAGAATCATTCATTGACATGGCCAAAACATAATGATAATCTAAGAGAGAATTCCTCATTTTCGAAGTTTTTTTTTGGTCACCACTTAAATCTAGGGCACAGGAAAGACACCATAACTTTTAGTCATCATACCCTCTAAATGGCAGCAATGTTCATACAGAACTCTTAAACACTATAGAGCAGACTGTTGCACCAGGTAGAAGTCATGGTACAGGAATATGCACTGTCCTGCAGCTCAGCCTGTGGGCAGAGCGGACAAGGTAGTGGGTGAGTGAACTGTCTACCTCCAGAAAACCAATATTCAGAAAAAGTTTCTGCATAATGATTTTGCAGGAGACTGAAAAAAAATAAGCTCCACTAAGGCCCAGTCTACTCTTGTGAAAGAAGAGTAAGCTTACAACTCATAGGAAATTGGCCATAGCAGCTCTGAGTACTTGTTCCTGTTTTCCAAGCCAATAAACCTCAAAATGATTCCTAGAAACACTAACTAATCTTAGGTATCTCTCTTTGGTCCCCTAAAAGTTCCCTTCCTGAAACTAAATAAAATCTTCACAGAGAATGATGCTAGATAAAACCTAAGTCTTCTATTAAACATACATACAACACTCAGAAAAATATATCAAGTATTTGATTTTTAAAATCTAGCAATGACCCAGGATCCAGAGAAAAAACTGAAAATAATGTGTAGATTGTGTAGATTTTGTCATTTTTTTTTGTCTCTGCAAAGCAATTGTGTGGTACACATTTTAGGAGGAGTTAAAAAATCAATGAAAAATGAAATCCCAGGCAAAATTAAATGATATTTTTGTATGTTTCTCTACAAAAGAATATTATTTATCAGAGATTACCATATTATTTCCCTTAATATATAAGCTATTTTGTAAAAACCTATTGAATACAGTAATTACTTTGAAAGGTAATTTCCTATCTCCCTTTGCAGCTTAGAAACTGACTTAATGTGGCTTAAAAGTTAATTTGGATATGTGTAATAATATACCTACAACATTTGTCATTTATAGACTATAACACTAAATTCCTTTATGTGTTTTATCTGACTTACTCATTATGAAAATGATTCTCATTCATCACAAGAGAAAAATAAGGCCCTGAAAGGTTAAGAAACCTGTTTCACAGTCACATAAACCAACTATGACAGAATAAGTATCTCAAAACCCACGGACATCTCTCATTGGATCTCTTGTCCTTATTTCCCATATGACTTTTAGAAAACTGTGTTCTCTGCAAATCTCCACAAGGCTTTCTGTGTTGACCCATGATGCAGCCAAAGGGATGGGAGGAACTGGAGAGAAGCAAGTGTCTGTAGACTCATCTCCTCTCTCTTGGGGACAGGCAGTGTGTCCTCAAGGTCAGCTAGGATGGCTTGATGTATCTATGAGATGGGCAGGAGGACTTACACTCCAACACTTGCTTCTTGGCCATGGGATCTACTGGTTACCTTTCTTAAGTAGCACCACAGTTGCGTCGCAGTTGCTGCTGTCATCAATTTCAGCATTGTTGGCCAATCCATTGACCATGTTCCCAGCACCTTTTGTCCTCCTTTCAAAGCACTGATGTATGCAAGCATTATATCTGAGCAAAGCAATAAGGAGAAAAGAGCTCATCAACATTTTCCATCTTTCTCCTTCCCAACTCCCATCACATCTTACCTGGAGCTCCCATGATCTAGAGGTGTTAAGTGGAGTCCCAGGTTGCAAGTTATGATATGTTCTTATTTTGTCCTCCCATTTTCACTACCATATATAGTCATTTCCAGAATGAAGAACAGATGGTACATGAACATAAAATGATCACAGTATAAATCAATAACGGCAGGGGATTGCCACCTCTTACCTCTGGGATTGAGCTCCCATACTCTAAATCTGAATAGGAAAGGCTATGAAAAGATTCCAGGCTCATATTTCCAGGGCTTTTATTGTCAGACCCTCATGAGGTGTGGAACGAGATGTCCCTCCATGCTGCTATCCATGGTTTATGTGGTACAAGCCAGTTGATTGTCCATGACTTATTCTATCCTTTATTTCATCTGGTGAAACCTTTTATTATGTGACTTTTGCTGCTTTACCCTAATTCCTAATCCAATTGTCTTTTTTTCAAATCCTTTTTCTAATTGTCAGGATAATGTATAGAGGGGTTACAGCTACATTTGCCACGTAGTAGGTGCATTACTTCTCACACATTGATACTCCTCATGTTTTTGTCCCCTCCAATTGGCTTTTTGCTGGAAAAAAATCTGCATTATAATTCTGAAAAAGATCCAGTATTTTCTTTGTAAAAACTAGAAAACATATGCTTTCTTAAAAGGGTACCCAGGAAATTTCCAAAAAAAAAAAAAAAAGAAAATAAAGACAAAAAGCCTAACTCTGCCAACCAGGAGAAAAGAAAATCTCTGGGTAATAGGAATAGCCTGAGTACAGTGCAGGTGAACTTGACAGAGACTTATGAAGATTGATACTGGAAGGGAAAGAGGCTTTTTACAAATTCCATGAATTTTTTGGATCTAGGGTCCTAGAAAATTCTCATGGAATCATCCTAGAAAACTTCTGGATACCTGTGGGCAAAGATCTAGACAGGGTTTCCAGAGCACTGTAGGCTACAACTGTTTATTTATTGTATTTTTTTCTTCTCCCACTCAAAGATCTAAAATCTTCATGGTTTGCTGGCAAAGAAAAACTCCTTTGTGGATACCTCTGGCCTGACCTCCAGCTTCTCATAAGAATGGCCTCCAAAATAGAAAAATTTTAATTGCCAGCTAGAAGATTAAACAACTCGTATTTTCTTTTGCTCATCCCTTTTGCTGCTACAGGAGTTTCCTCCTGCTATATCCTTGTGCATGATTTTTCCATTAGAACAGCTCTAGGCTGGGTTGATGATAGGGGCAAGTCAGCTACCATGGTAGAAACAGATGTACTCTCTGTTCCTGGACCTTCTTTTCCTTAAGCTACTTCCTATTATTCTTTGGAGCCTATAGTGCATGAAGGAGAATGGAAAACTAGTCAAAAGTGAGGGATGCTGTCTGAGAAAAAAGATCCTGGATGGTTTTCAAAATTTGTAAGAGGTGGATATGGAATCTGAACATCAATGTTTTGCATGGAATAATGGATCCAGATATCAAGCACCAGTGGCAGCCAACATGACAGAGAAAGAAACCGTCAATGGTGGCTGTTGAAGCCACATTCACTGCCACTCAGGACACAGTCTAGCCTGATTTGATATAAAATGAAGTACATCTCATTCCCAAGGTAAATGATAAGAAAGCAGAGGCTTCAGCAGAGATACACTCCTTTAACTTCCACATTTGGTATGACTTGAGAGGCTATTAGTATTCAAATACCGACACATTTGAACAGAGGCCAAACGAACAGGCTGCACTACATCACAGCATGAAATCATTTTTTTAATTTTTAAAATAAATTATTTTTAGGTAGTTTTAAGGAGTTGCCATTTAACAAAGTCATTTACGAATACAGTATATTTTGGCCAATGCCAATTTCTAAAGCATAGCCATCTCTGCAGGACAAACAACTAAACTTTGTGTCAGAATGAACTGCAAGGAAGAAAACCACAAACAAAACAAGAGAGTAATTTGCAGGTGAAAAGAGATCCCATGGCTGGGAATGTGGCTTAGTGGTGCAGTGCTTCCCTAGCATGCATGAAGCCTGGTGTTCGATTCCTCAGTACCACATAAACAGGAAAAGCCAGAAGTGATGTGATGGCTTAAGTGGTAGAGTGTGCACCTTAAGCAAAAGAAGCTCAGGGGCAGTCCTGAGTTCAAGTCCCAGGACTGGCAAAAAAGAGAGATGGGAGATTCCAAATAGGCTGGCAGCAATTACAGTGACTTAAAAATCATTCATTTGAATTTTGATAAATATTACTGATACTCAAAGAGGCTGTTAAATGTACTGTTTATGACATTGCTGGAAATTTCAACATTGATTATTTTAAGATACTGAGGAATTAGTATTCGGTTTTCATTAGTAATAGTAATTGTGGCTATGTTAAAAATTAGTACTTTCAGAAATATGCTGAAAATTTTATGGGTAAACCAATATGATGCGTGAGGTTTCAAAATTCCCTGGTGGGAGGGACACAACGTGGACTGAGCAACTGTGATGTGAAGATGGTTGACGGGGATAGTGGTGGTCACACAAAGCCTTCCACACTATCCTGTCAACTTCTGTGCATGTTTCATATCCTCCCAAAGACAAAGCTCCAAGAATGATTTTCTCCCTTCCATGGGAGATCATCGAAACCCTCCCCTCTCCCCCTATAAAAACACTGTCCTTCATGAGACAATTCTTAGCAAGAGCTATTGTGTTTTTCTTTTATTGGGGTTTGGATAGCAGGATCATACTGCCATACAATGAGGGATTTCTCAAAACCGGACATTAGGTTGCTGACTTAATAAAGCTGTCAGATGTGAAAAATGGAACCAGGTAAATTGCAGGGAGCCATTGGGGTGAATGACATTGATCAAAATGCATTGAACTCATAAACTGACATGCTGAATTAGAACTCCCTCGTACTACTACTTAGGAAAAAAAAATCTCCCAAAGCTGTCACAGTCCATCCTCATTAAAAAGAAAACAAAAACAAAAAATAACCTTTTGGGGCTAGAATTATTAATTTTATTTTACAGAGCAGGAAACAGTCAAAATGGCCAAATCACTTGACCAAGGACTCATGGAGAGGAAATGGCAGGGTGGGTTCTGCTGTCAGTGCCGAATGAAAAGCACTTGCTCTTGCTTGCCCACTAGGCCATATGCCTTACCTGGGGAACAAATGTCAAAGACAGGTGTACAGAAATCAGTCCTGCCAATGTACACCTGTGCCGTGAGTTCCCTTGAGCTGGTCAATCTGCTCAATCAGACCAATGTTCAAAGTCATTTGAAAGTTATGTACCCAGGAAGAAGCTGATGATTTTAACTTATGGTATATAGCTGTTGTTGTTTTCTTTAACTATGGCTCTGTTTTGTCTTTTTAATCGAATGTTTAAAATTTTTGTGAAGCTATTTTATTGTGATGCGTGCAATTTTAGAAATCAGATTTTATAAACAGTCTATTTATTAGAGTCTCTGATTGAGGAAGGGGCTAACTAAGGAACAAAGATTTCAACTTAGAACTTAGGACCCGAATTTAGGCAGAAAATTCTGGAAGCGTCCATTTGCTTTTGCTTTGTTGTATCCTGTTGGTGGGCATAGCTGGGATCCCAGAAAACTGAGGCCTCAGCAGAAACACATCTCTTCAGTTCCAACATTCGCTGTGATTTGGGCTTGAAGAGAGGATACTTTTGCCTCTTGCCTAGCTTTCTGATGACTCACTAAAGTTATAAATTGGTCGTAAAGACATACTAGCAAAATCCTTCTACCTTCCTTCCTCTTAGATCTTGTATGTGTTTAAAGACAACCTCATTCCGTGCAGTCCCCAGGAAATTCATGATGCGACATAACTTTTAAAGGTCCATGTCAGTGCAATGTGAATTCTTTCTGATAGATGATTAGAACTCTATTCTGTATGTATACCATCCAAGACCAACGGAGGATATTCTAAGTAGAGGAACACAAAGGCTCAGTGCCTATATCTCTGATCATATAAAATAATATTTATCAAAATAAACTCTAGGAAATTGAAACAAAAAAATAAAGGTCCATGTCAGGCATATTGCAGTCACTAAGGCACAGTTCTTCCCAATCATTGATTGATCAGTCTACTTTCTTCAAAGAGAAGACAGCACTTGTCTCTTAAGAGACATAGAGCATAGAGCCTGAAACAATTTCTTAATAAAGGTGGAATAATTAAGCAAAAAGCAGAAGGAAACTGGGTGTATGATCTGAGACCATTCCACTGTGGTGCTGATTTCATATATAGTTTTGCCAAGGTGGGCAAAGAGGGCTAAGATCACAGCCTTTTCCCTTGGAAACTAGAGACTCTGAAACTTGTTGGGCCAATTGTGTTTTTCTCTGGGAGCTCGGTGATTGGTACATGGTAGGGAAGGTGATGAGTTTCATGGTGTGTGACTCTAAGTTTCTCCAACAGTTCTTTCAGTGTAATCAACACCAGTGCATGTTCCAGTATGAGCCTACCCTAAAGAAATGTGGTGGCCAATAAGAAAATAATGACCAGCTCCTCAAGCAAATTTGGATGTCTTGTTGAGTGTATGGACAAGAATGCTCACAGCTCACCCTAGACATCAACCAAGGAAGCTTCTACTTCACTGTTCATGTGATGCTTTCCAAGGCCCATTCTGTTTTCTTCTAACAGGTCTTTCAGTCATGGATAGCCAGAATTAACTTTCTGCAGGTCTCACTAGCAAGAAAACCTTACCATGTCAATTCTAGACTGCTAATCTGATATGTTTAAACTGGCCATGTCTAAGTCCTCCTCTTTCTTGCTCATGGACTAAGTGGTCACTTCTGAAGCTATACATGCTAGGGAATGCAAGAGCTGATCTAGAACAAAAAAAGATAGCTCCCGTGGGGGACAGCAGAGACTACTCCACACTTCAGTGACGTCAGGCAAAACCATAAAAACACACAGGTTCTGTTTACCCCAAGAACCAACACATTAGCCATATAATTCCTGATAAAAATAAAGCTGCCTTGACTCCAGGAGGTAAAAGAACATAGGGTGTGCTGTCTGAAAAATACACAAGTAAGTATTTGATACTCTTTCTTCAGCAGATGGAGCCCCCATGGTCCTTAGTGATTTGCTCCTAATACATTGAATATGGCAGGGGCAATGGTGTGATTTCTGAGACCACAGAAGGTATGGCCAGAACCTTCCCACTCTTTCTCTTTCGCTCCAGAGGAAGTCAATCAAGAAGTCTCAAGGATGAGCCCCTGTGATGACCTGAGCAGTGTGTATGGACCATCTCCAA
This sequence comes from Megascapheus bottae, assembly GCF_031878675.1. Classification (NCBI taxonomy): domain Eukaryota; kingdom Metazoa; phylum Chordata; class Mammalia; order Rodentia; family Geomyidae; genus Megascapheus; species Megascapheus bottae. The sequence goes on from NC_143526.1 coordinate 14,636,413, forward strand.
AGTGGATCTATAATAGCTATGCTGGCTAACATGTTGCCTGCAATCTCAGGAGTGACTCTCAGCTAGGACCACCCCTACACCAGTGAAGGAGATGCTGGTTTCCTAACTCTGAGAAATGATCTGAGATAATGTGTTTGTGGTTTGTAGCTCTCGAGATTTGGGGGTAACTTGTTATGCAGCAATGGATGACTGGTGCAACAGGAATAAAGCAAGTCTGAAGGCATGGGCTCCTTGGTTTCAGACATCTCCTAATTCTGGTTTCCATGCAGAAACTCAACTTGCTACACTTTGTCTTCTTTCTGATGAAAGTCAAGAGAAAGGCTGCTAGGTCCTGGAAAGGTAGCACATGTTCGAGAGCGATCTCAGTCAAACACGGAAGCTGTGATATCACGTAGTCCTCTCAGGTGGATTACAAGGGGTGCTGCTATCATTAGTCTGCGGAATCACAGGAACTCTCAATATGTTGCCAATGGGGTTAAATGAGTTTATGACGATGGACGCTGAAAACCAGCGTGATGCCTCCTCTTCCTCCCTCCTCTTCCTATGTTACCACACAATTATTTTAGGTATAGGAAATTGTTTGGGGGAGGGGGAAGTTATGGAAGTCTGTTACTTACTTCATGATGACAATGTAGATGAGATACATCAGCACAAGGACTAGAGACTCCCACCTGCATACAAACCAGAATAGGTATAGAAGGTGACTCTTGGCCCATACCACTCCATTCAGAAATCATCTGATGCCAGTGATACAGAGGGCAATGCAGGTGGGTGGTTTACAGAGGTTTTTAATGCTGCATGTGCCATTCAACAATCTTTCCCTTTCTTTTTTCATCTAAAGGGAAGAGTCTCCTTCTTTTTGGCATTTGATCACCTAAAAGAGCTCTTGGAAAGTGGCGAGTTTTTCATGTATACTGCTATGAATACAGGCCTCTATGTATAAATCAGTTCACAGCTTAAACATTCACTGAGATTATTCATATATATGTATATTTACAAAGGGAATGCAAGCTAGAGGAATTGGCAAGAGTGACAGAGAGATTATCGGCTGTATAGGGGTCACACAGCAATGGTACAGGCAGAGAGAAAGGAAAAAGAGATACAGTCAAACAGAGATGGAGAGATAGAGACAAAGTCAGGGAAAGAGAGACAGTGAGGTAAGAGACAAAGAAAAACAGAGATCCTGAGAGGAGGGAGGGAGGGAGGTAGAAGAGGGAGAGGAAGAGACAAGGAAAGGGGAAGAGGAAGAAAGAGGTGGGAGGGAGGATATGGAGGAAGGAGACTCCAACATTGTGTCGCAGAGGATGGTCAGTGATTGGTTAAGTTGCAGTTCAGACTCCCACTTAACCATGTATTGGTCAAGGCAGACTAGTTGCTAACTCAGATGTACATGAAAGGGTACCAAGGAAGTTACCATGTAGGATGAGGATGTATTATTTTTGTACACCCCTATCTGCGAGTTCCTTATCTGTGACTCATTTAACCACAGGTTGAAAATATTTTAAAAAAATATGCCTTTGTACCGTACATGTATAACATTTTTCTTGTCATTTTCTAAACAACACCTTGTTGCAACCAGTTATGTCACATTTTGATTGCATGAGGTATTACAGGAGAAAGTGTGCAGATGCTGAGCACATATTATGACGTTTTCTAAGGGACGGGTGTGTCCTTGGATTGTGGTATCCTTAAGTATGACCAGGAACCAACCCCTCAAAGGATGATTGTATTTGTATTTGGTGAAGCTCATCTCCTTTTTATAAAAACTCTCTTGTTTCAAAATAAACACAGCTGAAATTAGTTTCTTTTTGAAGATTCAGAGTGAGTTAATTAAATGCCTTGCAATTTCTAGGACATGCTGGAATATTCTATAATGAGGAGCGGAATCCACTGTTTGAAGTATTATCAAAATGTTACTGTGCTTTGATTGCACAGATTAAAGAATCTGATTTTAAAGAAAGAAACCAGCTCCTACACATACCCTTTTCAACAAAATAAACGCTTGTGGATTGGTTGGGTAAGGAAAAGCAGGAGAAGTGAACAGTAAAAAATATCTTCAAGTTCAATATATTTTGCATTCCCTAAATGAGGGACTGAAATCCCCAGAAGTCCCAAAGCAGCTACGGGCCAGTGGTGCAGAGTTTAATTCTCAGTGCTATCCATGTGAAAAATGCTCTCCATCAGGCCCTGACTGTAATAACAATAATTACACAACAGGTCTGTGCTCTGCGAATGATGTTATTCTGGGGCCCTGGCGGCTCCCCTGGTTTAATTCTTCCCTGGCGGTGATGACTGTGAATGATTTATGATTACAGCATCCTTCAGGCTAGGACAAGGCATACAACATCTTTGGACCTCATTTATCTGTGGCCCTCCTGGACTCCTAACTCCATGTATAGGAGTGTTGATGCTCAGCCACAGGGTACAGTGACCTGCTGCCTCTCAGCATCTAGAGCCTTCAGGTGCAGGCTCTAGAGTGGGGTTATCTATAGTGCAAGGGGAAAATGATTTGGAAGGAAGACATAGACTCTATCTCTCTTAATTTGTTCTATGTAAAATGTGAAAAGATGTTTTCATAGTAACATATGACGTTGACGTGTCCTGCTTTTGCCTCCCCTCCATGAGCTTCTACTGTAGCTGTGCCATGAAGATGGCACAGAGGGAAAGTTTCCTTCAAAAAGATAGACGAGACACCAGGCCAAAACTCTTGAGAATTTTCTGCATAACAACAGCAGAACCAATTATGAGATCAACCATGATCATAACTTGCTTGGTCTTTAGGGTAGCTTTGTTTGCAAAGGCCAGCAACACGAAGCCACATCATAGCTCCTACTGTTTGCAGTGGCAGTGCAGTAGGTTTGCTAATGGTGCCATCAGTTTCCAAGAGATTCTTTCTAGAAGTTTCCTTGCACTGTACTTTATCCCTGAGAATTGTGTCTAAAGGAATTTGCCTCCCCCTTGGGTGACTACATCCAATATGATAACTGATGAGCCTCTTTCTTACCTTTGACATAGAGTACTTGTAGGTGTTTTAATCCCTTTCAGGCTCTTGATCATTATTACTAAAAAACAAAGTCCTTCCTATTGATTTGATTGATTTGTGCTAGTCATGGGGCTTGAACTCAGGGTCTGGGCATTGTCCTTGAGCTTTTGTGCTCAAGGCTAGTGCTCTACTTTGAGCCACAGTACCATTTCTGTTTTTTTGGTTGTTAACTGGAGATTAGAGTCTCACAGACTTTCCTACACAGGCTGGTTTTGAACCTAGATCCTCAGATTTCAGCCTCCTGAGCACCTAGGATACAGGCATGAGCCACTGGTGCACAACTCAAGACATTCTTATTTTTTAATGAGTCATGCATCTTAAGGGATGTTCTCCAGACTGTCTCTGCCTCTCCCCTCTTGGATGGAGGCTAAAGAGAGTTGGCAAAAGTATAAGACATACTATTCATCATCAATGAAATAGGTTTCCTGCCATCTCTCAAATTCTGGAAATCACAGTAATGTCCTCAGACATGGATGCTCCCTCTAGCAGAGGGTTAGAACAAAAGGTTAGCATTCATTTTGCTGAAAGTAATGCTGGATGAACTCTTTCTCTATCTTATCCTGAGCTGTAAGTAAGTCCATGAAAGTTTTCTAACTACAGAGTCATTCCTATTCCTAAGAGGTTATTTCACACTGTTCCATTTTTGCAGATCAAATATTTGAAAAAAATATGTAACAAGAATGCACAGTACAATCAATTTCTATTTCCACTTCAAACAGCTGATTCTCTCAGAACTTGACTCAAGAATAGAGATTTGGACAGTTGGTCAAAATGCAAAATATCCTATATTTGGGCCAACATTTCTATCATAAATAACCACTGATATTCATAGCTGTCTCTATTTTTGGGGGGGTTGGGTCATGGGGCTTGAACTCTGGGACTGGGTGCTATCCCTGAGGTCTTCAGCTCAAGGCTACTGCCCTACCCCTTGAGCCACAGCCCCACTTCCCATTTTCTAGTCATTAATTGGAGAGAAGAGTCTCATGTTCTTTAGTGCTTGGGGTGGCTTTGAACCATGATTCTCAGATCTCAGCCTCCTGAGTAGCTAGGATTAAAGGCGTGAGCAACTGTGTTCGGCTCTATTTTTTTTTTTTAATATACAGAAACACTTCAGTGGATTGGAAGTCACTGATGTGCCTGGGTCCTGACTCTTAAGGGATATGTTTGATTTGGAGTGTAGGTCTGGATACTGCTATATTTTGGATCTGGAATGCCCCTAAAGGCATTGATGGTATAGATTCCTATAGAGAGGTGTTATAGAGAGGCAGAGAGGTCTTGGAACATTTAAGCGGTGGCATCTGGCGGGGGATTTAAAGTCATGGTGGGCATGTCCTTAAAAACCACATTGGGATCAGTCTATTTCTTCTGTGTTCCAGCTGTAAAGTGATGGAGTGCCAAAGGGTCGAAAGCAACAGAGCCAAATGATCATGGCTGAGAACTTCCAAGACTGTGAATGAGGATAACCACCCCACCTTTTTCTTCTTTATAAGCTGACTGTGTCTTAAGAATTTTGTTATAGGAAGACACACGGATACAGTTTAGAATGATCAGCCCAATCTTAGCCAGGGCCTAGCAAATGGCTGCATCTAGAAAGTCACAGGAAGGTCACAATATTGAATCTGGATCATAAAGACACCTTAGCTATGAAGATTTTCACCCATAATCCAGGGCCCAGCGGAAACGGTTTGCTTCGTGAAAGCCAATTTAATGTTTTTGTTGAGTTGGGCAGAATTCCTAGGAAATTCCAGTTGTTCCAGCTGTCGTGATATTTGTCTTTTCTGAACACTAACTCTAGTCTTCAACATAGTAGAAATCACAATCTAATAGGAAATAAAAGTAGAAAGGAAAAGAGGTACTTACCAAGAAACCTTTTCATCATAGATGAACTGGGGAAAAATAAGAAGGACAAGATTAGATATGTACATACACATATGATGCTTTAAGATGGCATGAAGAACTTTGTGGTTGGAATGGGGTAATAAGGAGTGGGATGGAACAGGAAGCTTGCGGCAAACTCTCTGGTTTAATTGTTCGCCATGGTTTGTGGAAGGTGTGGCTGCCAGATTGGGGTGGAAATGTGGAGAGGGGAACAAGTATCAGGTAGCTCCCCCATGCAATGTCTGTTGGACAGTGTAGTTATTAGGAAGGCTGCCTCTCCTACCTTGTAAACCAAGACATTATAGGCTGTAAGTTGGGAAGCAGAAAGAGGAATGGGGTAAGGAGGCCCTTCCACATGACAGTCCCTGCTGTGAGATCACTAGCATTCTAGGCGCAAGGTGCAGCTTCTCCTGTTTCTATGATTCTTCACGCTCAATGCTCCTTTTCCTTTTTTCCCTTTCCTCTTCCTATTCTGGTACCAGGGTTTGAACTTAGGGACTTCACACTTTTTACTTGGTTTGCTTGCTAGGCTGGTGCTGTACTACTTTTTCTTTGCTAATTGGAGATGGAATCTTTGTGGACTTTTCTGCCCAGGCTGGCTCGGAAATGTGATTATCCAGATCTCAACCTCCCAAGTATCTAAGGTTTATCGATGTGAGCCACCAGCACCCTTCTAATGCTTTTTCTAATTGATTTCATTTATTTCCACAGGAAACCTGACATCATGACCAGAAGTAGGGGATCAGCACCTTTTGGCATCACAAATAGAGGGGGACCCAAAAGATAATGCAGTAACAACAGTGTGTGCACATCTTGTCTGGGCACTGTTGACAGACTGAGCCCTGGGCAGGGATTGGCTCTATTGTGAAGGAAGAGATTAAAGAAGGGTCAGAAGCAAGGAGAGGCACATGTGCCAAGCAGTTTCTCATCAGTCAGGATCAAAAGAACATAGGCACCAGGATTTAAAATGATTAAGCCACAGTCCAAATACTTCATAAGATCATTTCCCACTTAGGAGAAAAATACTAGTATAACCAGTTGATTCGTGTAGTACTGCTAAACATAAGAACTTTCCAGGGGCATTTGCTTTGTTTTACATTGGTTCTAGAACTCAGTACTGCCTCCTAATTTGGCATTCTTTTCATAATACACTTATCTACCCAAAATTGGTAGGTATCAAATGGCACATGTGTGCTATTCAGGCAGAACACCCTGGATGCTGGACCCTGGATGCTTTCTGCACTCATGAGATACGACTGCTTTGCACATGGTCGTTATTGAGTTACACTTCCCTGTGGAGGTGACTCCCTGAGACTCAGATACCTGCTCATCAATCTGGGTTTAAGTGGCATTATGACACCCAGATGGTAAACGTAGCTGACAGTGTGGGCCTGCTTTCAGTCCCCAGTGATGAGAGTAAACGCCAGTATTGTTGAGATGCAGGCCAAACCTCAAAGCCTTTTCACAAGACACATATAGGGAGCGCTTTCCTATCCTGAAGCTCCAGGAGAAGAACAGGAAAGAAGGAGCACGCCCATTTGTAACTTCTCCTAACAAAGTATTGAAAGAAATGATACTGGATTCATTATTTCTTTTTTCCTCTTGTCTTAGTCATTAGATTCAACAAGATGACATTTGGATGAGAGTGCCACAACAGAACGGGAAAGAATGGAAAGAGTAGAGGAAAAACAGTCAGTCACAGGTGGTTCATACCTGATTCAAAGCCAGAAGAGTTGTCTAGAATGTATTTCCAAAACAACCACCAAAAAGCCAGCTTTGAGCAAGTATAAGGCATTAAACGCCCGTTAGTGTAAAAAACAGAGGTTGGGGAGGGGAAACAATGCCACAATCTAGGCTGGATCGGATAAAATTCAATTCTTGGGAGCTTTCACAGTTGTTTATGTATAACTATTAGCTTTAAAATTGCTATCAAGAAATAATGGAACAGACTAAATTATTTAAGCTGGAACAATTTTTATTAATTAGTTACTTCAATAGTAGTCTTAGCAATGAGCTGGCACAATCTATTCATAGCCACTGAAGAGAATATAAGATAGCAAGGGAGGGGAATGCTTATGGATTAGGCCAATTAAATTTGCTTCTATTAGAGAAAGTGAGCAATACCACTCACACAAACACAGCTTTTAGTAAGCTCTTCTTCTCTGTGACCTTTCTCACAAATGGTGGCCCAGGTCCTTCAAAAGGAGTTGCTTGGAATTCACTCACTCTGAAACTCACAAAATTACCTCCTCTGTACTTTCTAGGAATCAGCATGGACAAACATGGTTGTCGCTTTTTAATAATTTCAAGGACCTCGTCCAAGAAAAATACGAAACTGGGCTTAATCGTACAAAAGTCTCCAAACAGTGAAGAAAATCTATAGCAAGCCTAGTCAATCAGAGACTGGGGAAACATGGATGAGACTGGGCGAATGACCCCATCAGAGGGAGAGCCTCTTGAACCTGAAGAACTGCTATACCAAAAGGAAGGAGAGGGGTGTAATACAGGAAGGTCAATGGGAAGAGAAATGAAGGTCATCTTGCTGCATGTTCTGATACACACTAGAGATCTGCAAACACCCAAACAACAGAATTTACCCTGTGGTGACACTTGGTGGTACATGGTACAGATGCTAAGCCAGGAGGACTTAGCTGTGGTGTGGCTGCTTGAGTAAGCAGGATACAGGTGTATCCCTGTAGGGCAGGTGGACTGTGTGGAATTAAAAGAAGTCTCACAAAAGTACAACAATGCGGATGACAGGGACTTGAAATCAGGCAGGCCTGGAGAAAACATAAATCCAAGCAGTCTATTGTGAGAAAGGAGAAAGAAGGGAATTAGAATTTGCTTCTGTATGTTCAGAGGTGATACCAAGGGAAGGTGGAGGCTGTTCAATATCTCTTGGGGGATATTGAGAACGAGGAAACAGGCACAGATGGCAAAATGCCCCTTTAGGAGAGGACAAGCATCACCAACCTGATGTAGCATTAAAATCACTAGACTTTCAAGTTCCTAAAACTGCATGGGCAGGTGTTAATTTGGCCCGAGGCTACAGATGGTTTGGGAGAAATGCATTTGTTATTACAGATTTTATTCCATTCAATTATCTTGAGATAAGCAATGCATATCCTTCTGTTCTTAGGCTCTAGCTGTAAGAAAACAAAACTTCCGCTAGTAATTCTAGTGTGGAACGAATTGGAATCACAGTACCCACAGTTCCCTCCAGTAACCATTAGGTGGTGCTCATGCTCCAATCCTCTATCCATGTTTTACCCTGCCAAGGCAATGGAGTTGAAATGAAGTCAGTCCAAGCCCATTTTCAAAGCTTCATTAAATCTCCTGGAAGGAGGGAAAGCACTTCAAGGCAAGCAGCCCGCTGAAGAGCCTCCAGCCAACCTTTGACTATCATTGGATAAGATGATATTCTGGGGTGGTGGCGGAGGCAGTTTCTGCTTAATGCTCTATCTTGGGGACAAGATTTCATTTAGGTGGACACTTGTTCCCAGAGTTGCAATCTAGAGACCTCTCAGGTAGCCTTTGGAACTGAACTAGCCTTTCCACAATTGGGCTTCAGTAACCAAGACTCTGGCAAGCAGCTCTAGTCTCTAGACGTGGCTGGTTACACTTGGGTCCAGGCACTGGGGATGGCTCAGAGACCACACATGGATGGTGCTGATACCCAGACCTCAGGTTTGCTAAGCAAAAGCGGTGGGGCAGGGATCCTGGCCTCTGACCCATATGCAGTCCATCCAAAGCTATCCTTGGCTATGCCTCAAGTTTCCATGTGTTCCGCAGCTGGACTAAATGTGAACAGGAATGAAGGAAGAAAAAAAAAAAAAAACCACACTCATTTCCCCAGGCTTCAGAGAAACGTTTGGGTGCCATGGAAACCAGCTTGTCAATCCTGGTGTCTGCTCTACAATTCTTTTCAAGCAAGACAAGCTGACATGAGGTAGGTGAATCCCTCTATGTCAGAGCAACCTAGAGAACTGCCAAAGGAATGGCTGTACTGGAGATAGGAAGAGCAGGGTGGAATTTGGAGGAGGGGCAGGGGACTTCCCAGGTGAGGCTGGGAAGGTGTAGCTGGCTGCTTCAACACAACCATGTCAGTCCTGGGGTTTGCTTACTGTAAGCTGTAACCAGGAGACAGAGGTGGCTGCGTTACTGCAGTTAGGGTTACATAGCCTCTGTTATAATTATTGGCAATTTATAAGCAATAAAAATAATAGGAGAAAATCAATACCATCATTTTTCTTCCAGGAGACTAAAACCTTGAAAATGGAGCTAGCTCTACATAGACTTTCCCATTAAACAGCACGGGGACTCTCTCTGTCAATCTGCATCTGGGATCCTTACTTTTTCAGCTCTGGGAGCAAAGGGATTTGGTCTGGCTTTCCTGGCTTAGCTGAGGCCAGAATAAATTTACATGAGGAGAGGTATCCAGAAAACTGTTTACATTGTAAGACTACACAGAAATTCCCACTTTAGGTCACCTTGCAGGCTGACTGGATGGTGTCAGCGTTTGCAGGAGGGAAGGAAATAAAGATGACCTAGAGAGAGGGTTTGGAGAGAATGGCTCATTGTCTATAAGCGTGTAAGGTCAGTCTCTAGGGAAGAAATAGAAATGAGAAAATAAATTTAGAAAACAGAAGGGGAAAGTATCTAAAGCAAAAGACAGCGGAAAAGACAAAAGCAGCAAAAACTGGGATTTCCAAGTAACTGTCCTTATCAAAGCTTGATGATTCCCCCCGTTTAAATTAAACATTTCTTATAATAGTCTTTTTAAATTCATTAATTTATTTTATTTTATATTACTTTTTGTTTATGTGGTACTGAGGAATCGAACTCAAGGCCACATGTATGCTAGGCAAGCACTCTGCCATGAAGCCATATTGCCAGCCAGGTGACTCCTTTTTGAAAGCTTGCATTCTCAAAGGCCAGCCATCCCACAACCTTGTTCAAGAAACAAATGCAAGGAGGAGCCTAGTCCCTTAGTTTTGCCAGAATCTTTCAAAGCAATTCTTTCCACCTATTCGTAGCAGAGATTGCAAATAAGGGAACTTGTGTTTATATATTCCCAGTCGGTCTGAAAAACCTGTGAAAACCTAGCTATCGCCGATATTGCCACTTGGTCATAAGGAGGAATGAAATGAAATTGGGTACACTCATGGTTAATCTCATGTGTTTACTGTATCTGACTTTTTTTTTTTTTTTGCCAGTCTTGGGCTTGAGCTCAGGGCTTGAGGACTGTCCTTGGACTTTCTCAAGGCTAGAGCTCTACCACTGGAGCCTCAGCACCACTTCCGGCTTTTTTTTTTCTGTGTATGTGGTACCATGGAATCGAACCCGGGTCTTCGTGCATGCTAGGCAAGCACTTTAACCACTAGGCCAAACTCCCGGCCCCGGTATCTGACGTTGTTACCTGGTATATATCAGTTTATTTATTGAAATAGGGAAGGGAAGGGGGAAAACAAGATGATTGGGAGGGGTGGGGGAAGGAAAACAGGGACACGATCATGAGAAGAGGTATCACTGTGTGAGAAGTAAAGCACCTACTATTTGGTGAATGTAATTGTAACCCGCTCTATACATTACCCCAACAATAAGATAAAACAAAATAAAACGAGGTACAATGAGTATATTCAAGGAGAGAGAGGGACAGTTAACTCCCAGGGAAAAATAGGCCCAGGATGGTGAGATGTTGACACGTTATAACTAATGTGACCATTAAGATTTCTTTTTTCTCCCAAAGAAAAGGGAAGATAGAAAGATTTCTTCATTGGCTCATACTTGTAATGCTAGCTACTCAGGAGGCTGAGATGTGAGTATTGTGGTCCAAACTCAAATATGGAAGGAAAGTCCACAGACTCTTATCTCCAATAAACTTTAAAAATCTAGAAGGCCATATAGTATGATGCTAAATGAAAATAAAAGCCATATAATGAGCGATTGTTGTCCTTAATGTACTGTTATCTCTCATCTCTTTTGCTGTCCCTTGGTAATCTCATATTGTTACAGTATCTCACTTTGTTATCTGATATATTGGATATATTTGTATTTGGTTATTTGAAATTGGATAGGGAAGAGGGGGGAAACAAGATGAGGGGTGGGAGTGGGGGGGAGGGAAATGGGGACCAACACATGAGAAAGGATATCAATGTATGTGAATTAATGCACCTCCTATCTGGCAAATATAATGTAACCCTTCTATTAATTACAATAAAAATATATGAAAAAAAATCTAGAAGTGGAACTGTGACTCAAGTGGCATTAGCCTTGAATAAAAGAAACCAAGTGACTGCATGCAGGCACTGAGTTCAAGCCCCAGTACCAGCATACACACAAAAATAGATTTCTTAAAAATATATTTGATTCATTGTCCTCATGAATTCTAAGAGGAGGAGTAAAACCTGTTTCTTTTCTACCTAAAAAGAAGACTATAAAATAAGGCAGATTTAAAAGACAATAACATGCAGATTTTGCTATAAGAAAAATTGTATTGTGTTAGTTGCATGCACTGAAGCTACACTGGAGCAATGAAGATACCGATGTCATCTTAGGTACCTGCTCTGGGAAACTTGAGGCAGGCAGTTCCCTGACCTTGAACAAGTCATTTAACCTCTGGAGCCTTGATTTTTGCCACTTATAGTGGTATTCACTCACTGGCTAGCCTATATGTCATGGATATTAAACTATAAAATCATTCTCATCAGCCCCTGTGTAGCCCTTGGTCCAGTGAGTATTGATTTATGCTCTGGCTATTTGTGTGGATGAACTTGCATTTCCCACAGGATGGTTTGTTCAGTAGAATGGAATTATCCAATATGGCAGCTAGTAGTTACCTATGACTACGTACATGTAGTTAATTAAGATGAATTAAAAGGAAAGTGCATAATTTATAAATGTGTAAGTAAACATATGCTGTGTTGTACGCAAGTGTACACAATTGTATTAACCGAAATATGATATTTGCAGGGGAAAATTCAAATGGTGAAGTTCTTTTTCTTTCCTTCTTTCTCTTTCTTTCCTTCTTTCTTTCTCTCTTTCTTTCTTTTTTTTAGAAAAACATCTGAATAAAAAGAAAAATACTGATATAAAAATGTGCCTCAAGTAGCAAGCCATTTACATAGTTTTGATCATTCAATATTTAGTTATTTTTTTTTAGTGTCCTCGGAGACACAGCTGATGTCATTAGATAATTCACATCCATGTTTTGTCTACTGTTCATTAAATCACCTTTCCAAATTAAAAAAGAAAAGAAAAACGAACTGAATGAATTCCAGGAAACTAGAACTTGAAATGTGTGAGGGGAAGGCCAAGGAGAGAGAGGAGATAAATAATGAGAGGAAGAGAGAGAATCCAGTCATAATATTCAGTCCATACCTCATGAACTTAAGAAAATGGAGAGGAAGCATTAGGTTGGGAGGGATGGGGAGAATAATGAAAGAGGTAACATCAAGATGCATTGTACTTATAAATGGACATGTAGGATGGTAACTCTTTTCTATGCCAAAGATAATAATAATATAAAATTTAAAAACAATAGAAAACTTAGTAAATAATAAGGCACAAGAAAGTGCTTCAGTCTTCTTCAGTCTATTTCAAGTGTTTAGTAGCCGAGTTTAGAATAGGCTAGTGGCTACCATACTAAATAATAATACGAAGTGCTAGACTATTTCTATCACTGCAAAACATCTTTAGGGAGTGTCCAGAGTTTGGATGAGTGTCTCCTATGTTCCAGTTGTCAAATACTTGGTTCCTTGGGTCCCTACTGGAAGGTTAACAGGACCTCTGTGAGATGGAACTTCATTGGGAGTATGCCCAGCCTCTTCTTATTGTCTCTTGCTTTTTGATCACTGAAGTAAGAGGTTCGCTCTATCATATACCTCTCTCATAATGAGCCACTCTCATCAGAGGCCCAGACCAATCTGTTCTTTGTCATTGGCCACCTTGTTACGAAATGGTGACTAATCCAGAATCAAGCAGTAACCACTTTAGGCAAAGCTTAGCTGAGCTGCCTTTATCATCTTGAGACCCTATCACCTGGGAAGTGGCAATGAGAACCCCCAAGATGGAAGAGGAAGCATTAGCTCCAACAAGTCTCACTGCCAGGCCTGTACCCAGGCAGCCTTAATGACCACTCCAACATGGCTACACATAGGCAGCTCCAGTGAACTGCAGTTCAGGACTAGCCCTGGTGAGGAACCTGTTCCACAGGCCTTTCCAGTCTCCCTGGAGGTTTCTCTCCTCCTGAAGCTCTCTTGAGTTCCTGTCCTCAAACTGAAATGAAGGGTAAAAATAAAATATTTCTTTGAGGGCAGCTGTTAGACTGATGATGCAATGAATCATTTGCATTTATGGAAATTACATGATTATGTAAATTACAGTAACATTTCAATAGAGGAAAGTGACAGGGCTGCTAAAATTTGGAAAAAGGGCAGGACTAGGAGGTCTGAGACATCCAAGGTCCAAGTGTTCCTGTGGGGGGTGAGGGAGAAGGTGGCAGAAAAGTGGACAGAGGGTTGCAATGACCTGTAGCCTGTAGACATCAATTGGACCATTCTATTGAGGAAGATAGGGAAACACCACAAAAACACCCAGCATGGCCCTAGGACTTAATAGGTGAGGGCATGCCTCCAGTTATGGAGGAAGCCTCTAGGTATTGTTCAGGTTTCCCAAGGCCTGGTATTTCACTGTACATAATATTTTCAGGGAGAAAGGGCAGGGGGAGGGCATGAGAAGAACATACTTCATGCTACATACATATACCCCACGCCTTTTCTTCAGAACAAACAAGCAAATAATGTAGCACAGAACAATGATTAGGTAATGGGTTTGGGGAATACCAACTTGATGTCCCTGTATTAACTGGCCTTTAGCTCTGATATTGAGGGTGCAAGCATTTGTCCTATACATGTTTTTTTTTTTTTTTTTTTTTTTTGCTGCCCACCCTGCTCTTGTCCCATCTGTGTCTGCTTACATTTCAGTTGTTTTAGATCTCTGGAAAGGACAATGATCTGAGCTTCTCCCTGGCCTACTCTGAGCCCTTTGCCCCTGAGCAGATCAGCATCTCTGGAGAAGTTATCTTGCCAGCTTTCTGGATGCCTAGATGCCATGACTGTCCTCAGGGCTCCCATGCACCACTCCGAGGGTGCTCTTGGTGGAGACACACACAGAAATGGCATCTGGTCCCATTTATTCTGCTCTTGCCCTGTGGGTGAATGGGCTCTTTACTGTAGAACCTCAGGGGAGAAACAGTTACTCTTTTTGATACTTCAGAACCCTATAATAGGGGAGAACATGAAAAGAAAACTCTAATAGCTAAATAAATTGTTTGGGAAGGTTGGTAATTATTTTGTGGGTTGGAGAAAGGGCTGTTAAATAAAGGAATCTTAAGTGCCCATAGCCAAATCTTAAAGAGAAGCATTGTATTCTATAAGGAAAACAGGAAGAAAAATTATTTTATTACTATGAGATTTGGGTAGGAAGAGAACAAGAAACCCTGGCAAAAAAGCTACAGTATGTGAGTGACAGCCTGAGGCTGGGCCATGGAAGAGATTTAGAGACACTATGCAAGTTGCTTTTGCTAAGTGCAGCCTTTATGGATGTGACATTCTTTCGTTCTTTGTTCAGTTTTAAGCCTTACATAAAAATGACCCTAGAGAGTGTTGCTTCATTTAATCAGCATAAAACAATCCAGGAAGATTAACGGAAGTTAGAAATCCAAGCATGAGTTCCTCAGGCTGCCATGATACCTTTTCTTTGGGAATCTCAGGGTCTGATTATTGCCTGGCTATGATGATGAATACTCTGAGGAAAAGGTTTCCAATTATGGTTCAAGTTATGGTTCTCCAAATGATGTGTAATGTGAAGGTGATTGAGCGGTGCCACCTGCCACCTCCGTGCTTGACAGGGTTAATTCAGCTGATCTGACTAGCTGGGTGATATCCCCTTCTTCTCTCACAGTTCCATGCTTACTCCAGTCAATGACCATTGCTGATGGCCAAGAACAGTTCTTTGGTTAAGGGTGGGAGAGTATCTGTATTCTCCTGCTAGAACCTTCATACATGTTCTTAAAATGCTGTACTGTGCTTCTGGTATCAGAATCCCACGAAGGTGGAGGAAGATGCGGGCTGAAATGCAGATTCCCAAGTTTCACACCACAGGCTATGAAATAGAATTCAATGGCTCCTGCATTTTCAGTAGCTTTGTTGTTTCCAATACATGCTGGAGCTGGGGAGAATACCTATCCAAGGCAAACAAACCAAATCCAGCCCCGAGAATGCAAACTTTATCACAAACTTTTCTTCTTTTTTAATGATGGGTCAATGCAACATTCCTGAAAATCATCAAACTCCGGTTTTGAAAACATGTCTGAAATATACAGCGTACATTTTCCAGTAAGGGCAAAGCCATTTGACTTTGTAGTTTGTTGTCAGGGGAAATACAGAGTTGCCCTGGCAGCCTGCACTTTGACCTGCCTCAACTTTGTGATTCAGGCATTGGACCGTGAGGGTGAATGGTTGATTGTCCCCAAGACCAGACTCAGGGGAGTGTCACCTGTGACTCACAAGAAGCGAAATCTCTTTACTTCTTCACACATCATTAACAGTAATTTTACATTTGTTGTATCTTGGACAGGTCCAGATAAATTGGCCCCCAACAAGTTATTTCACACGCAGTCTAGAAGGTGTCAATGTTGAAAACAGAGTTTAAGAAGATTGACACCAGAGAAATTGCTCTTGGGAGTAGAGATTGCTAAGCCTGAGCTCTCGGCAGACCTTGACCTTCTCCATTCCATTTCATCACCTTGTCTTTATGAGCCTTGTCATCTCTTTCTGGTATTCAGCAAAGTAGATAATTGTGTTCATTTACACTACATCTTATCCTTCTCTCTTGAAAAGGTCTTTTTTTTTAAAAAAAAAAAAAACAACCATGCTGAAACACCCCCACAGGGCAGAAGAGTACATGGTAACAACAACAACCACAACAACATCATCAACAACATCAGCACTTGGTGAGATTAGATTGTCTCATCTCAGGACACATCTCACTGGAAAGAAAATTTGGCAGGATTGGGGGAAAAGGAGAGGCCATTAGGTTTCATAGTAATAGTCAAGAATAAGAACATGGTTTCCACGTCTTTCAATCTATTAACCAGGACTTGGAAAAATGAAGCACAACTTCAACTCCAGCCTGTTCTACTGAGCCCTTCTCCTCTTGAGCTGGGTATGATCTTCCTATTTACTCTTGCCTTAAGCCTAGAAGCTCTGGAGGGCAAGTGTCAGTGTATTTAGAGCATTCATAGCAATGGTTGGCAAACCCTAGATTTTCAACATGAGGAACTGAAGAACCCAGTAGCTTTTCAAGTGCCACGTTACATATCAAACAGCATGTTTATCTCCTTAGCATATAAAATTCCCCCAAATAGCATGCAGGTGAGTGTTTTGTGAAATAGATGACTTTCAATGTCTTAGTGTTTCTATCTTGTCTTGTAGGTAACACATAAAGGTTTGATTTCTTCAAGATTATTAGTAAGATGTATTGGTCCCACTTACCCAGATACACAGAACCAATAGGAGATATGTATTCACATACACACATACATACACACATACATACATATATACATACATACATACATACAAACCCACAAATATACATATAATTATGAGATATTGGCTTGCATTATTATGAAGGCTGAGAGGTTCCATGCCCTACCATCTACAAAACCCAACAGTGCTATTAGCTCTAGTTCAAGTCCAAAGCTCTGACTATCAAGAAATTAATGGTGTAAATTACACTTCAGATTAAAAGACCCAAGAACCAGGAGCAATGCTGTATAATGACTAAGGAAGGCAGATGACCCTGCTTAAGAAGAAAGCAAACCAGGTGTGGTGGCTCATGCTTATAATCTTAGCTACTCAGGAGGCTGAGATCTGAGGATTGTAGTTCTAAGCCAGCCTGGGCACTAAAGTCAGTGAGACTCTTATCTCCAACTGACCACTAGAAAATTGGAAGTGGCTCTGTGGCTCCAGGGGTAGGGTGGTAGCCTGGTACTGAAGAGCTCAGGGACAGTGCCCAGGCCTAGAGGAGAAGAAGAAGAAGAAAAAGGAGGAGGAGAAGCAGGAGGAGGAAGAGGAGGAGGAGGAGGGAAGGAAAGAAGGAAGGAAAATTCACCATTGTTGATTTTTGGTTCTATTTGTGTCATCAAGGAATTTGTGAGACTGAAAGTGATCTCTTTTACTCATTGTATATATTCAAAGACTAATCTGTCATGAAAAACCAGATACACCCAGAAATAATATTTCACCAGTCAGTTGAGTCTCTGTTATCTCATTCAAGCTGGCATATAAAATTAACCATTATGTGTGTGATGGAAGTGGTGGGGAAGGAACAGCATTAGGAATCAGAGCTCCAAACTGTACTTTTTAATTTGTGCTTTTTAATTTGCTATTTTCTTCTGCATGGCTCAGCTTGACACACTAAAGAGTTGTCCCCTCTTCCCAAGAGGTGCTACTGATCAGGAGTACCTGCTGTACCTGAGTACAGACGTGGAGGGCTCTGAGGATTGACTTGGGGTCTAGAAGTGAGGGGAGGAAATGGCTGTGATGCCTGACCCGCCTGCCATGGGATGTATCGTGCTGCTGCATCAGTTCAGTTGCAGGGTGTACAGAGGCCCTTCCATGTGGGCTATGGGAGAGATTTCTATAGGACGGAAATGCACAGGACACTAAAGTCAAATGGATGTAGTATGAACTGGGGAAATATCAACTTAGTATCATTTTTCTAAGTTAAGTGCTCATCATAGGATGGGGGCTGAAATAGAGGAAGAGGATTAATCTTGGGGGGATATATCAAGTTTAGAGATATGCTGAGTTTGGGACATGATGTCGAGTATGAAGTCCTGTACCCATACGAGGACATTAGAAAGGTGTTCAGGCTAAGAACACAGGTGGAGGATGTTGGCACGAAGATGATTGTGGTATTGTGTGAGGGATGCAAGTATCCTGGAGACTTGAGATGAAAATCAAAGACCCATGAGACAAGTCACAGCGAATGGTTAGGAGGGTCACAGAAAGGGTCATAGGGACTTTTATGGATCCAGATATCATAAGGTACAACTCTCTTTTCCATAATTTCATTTACCAGCCTGAAAACTCGGGGGTGACCAAAATAGTAGGAAGAAGGAAAAGCTGCTTCCACACACAGACCTGCATTCACCCATTCACCGCTAGTGTCCTTGAGTAAAGCTCCATGCAGAGGAGCAGTGCGTCACCCTGTGCTGCAAAACGTTCTGATGGGAACCCAACCAGAAAGATCAACTTACCACAATGAGTGCCACCACGGACAGTGTGTAGTAGATGGAATCCCTTAACAGGCACCAGGAGGAAAGAGCCACAACCTAAAGAAAGGAGACAAAGAGAATAAGAAACAAGGTGTCAGAATGTGCAAACCAGACAGTGTGATCTTTGTTGCTGTTGTTTTGTTGGTCTTGTTACTGGGGATTGAAAGCAGTACCTTGTGTTTGCTAGGTCAGTACTCTATGACTTGACTCATACCCCAAGACCTCTGCTAAGTTTATTTTTTGATAAAATTTATTTTTGCATCAGCCTAGAATCATGATCCTGCTATCTCTGCTTTCTATGTAAACTGATATGTACCATCACATCCAGTCCCACAGTATGAATTCTGCTATCTATTTTTTCTCCTACTAGTGGACATAAATAAGATAAAAAAGGCAAAGGAAGAGTGAAATTGCTCCTGCTTAGGCTGAGAGATCCACTTCCTTCTGGCCAGTGACAAACCATAGACAATCTTAATATCTCTCTGCTGTCTTGAATCTAATCAATCTGCTAGTCAATAGGAATTCATTGAGGGTCTTTAGGCAGATTAGTCTGGATCTTCTGAGAGGCAGATACCAAGATAGGATTTAACAATAACAACTGGGTTGGGAAGTGACAGAAACCTTCAGGTTTGACTCCTGGGAAGGAAGGCAGGGAAGGTTGGGTGTCCTAGGCTGCCAGCTAAGAGGGAGGTGTGAAGCATGGCCTAGGGGAATCTTGGGGGCAAAATGCCCCATCATAAAAGCCTCTCATGTCTTCCAGGACACAGTTTGCCTTAGCATTCCTAATGTCAAAAAAGTAAGAGGTGCAGATTTAATCTGGGCTTTTGTTAATGTCAGTTGCAGTCCCCTTTCAAAGGAGCAGAGATCAGGCCATTTATGGGTCCCGTTTGGTCTTCACATTTTATTTCTATTTCATGTTTGGATTTGTTGTCATCTGACTCCTGACGTAGCCAAAATTAAAGAAGGAAAGGCAAAAATCCCCAACAACTGACTGGCCTGGTAATCTGGCGAAAGTGTTCTTGTTATTTGGGACCTATGTCCTTAAAGAAATACTGTCTTTTCTGAGTCTAGGACAACAGGCATGTTGCTGGGGGTCATAGCATCCAAGACTGAAGGAGAAACAGGCTTCTGAGCACCATAGGAGCCAGAACTGGGTATTTTGGGCAAGGAGGAAGAGCTGGGGAGGCAGGCAGAGATTCCAGCTCTGGAAGGAGAGTCATTTCTTCCTGGTAAATTCTTTAAAGTTGCTTAATGCTACTCTGGAAAACTCTTATGAAGATAATGGGAAAGATCACAGAGCCATATCAGAAAGCCTGGTTATCACTTTCAACTCGCCCTTTCCCTCTGCCCTGAATGTCCTCTACTCTATGGTCATTGGACATTTGTTTGGCTATTTTTGCACTTGGCCTAATAAGTGAAAAAAGAATTCAGCAAACGTCAACATTTCCTAATGGGCCAATGGCAGACATGTGCTACAGTAGGAAAAAAAGGACAAAGGATTCCCAGGAAAACACATACTCTCATGCCTCTGCTGTTCCCAACTATCCACAGTCACCAGCCAAAGTCAAACCAGAAGATACACTGTTTCTTTTCCTCTCAGTACTAGGGTTTGAACTCAGTACCTGAGCACTGTTCCTGGCCTCTTCACTTAAGGCTGGTATCTGTCACTTGAGCCATAGTTCCACTTCCATCCTTATGCTGATTAATTGGAGAAAAGTCTCATGACTCTTCCTGTCCAAGTCTGGCATCAATCCATGATCCTCAGATCTCAGTCTTCTGAGGAGCTAGGTTTATAAGTGTGAGCTATTGACATTCAGCTCAGAGAAGGCTTTTTGCATTCATATAACATGAAACAAGCATAGCTGAACTGTGAGGCCACTCTCTTTCCATTAGCACATCCTCCCCCTTGTTACACAGATGCTTAGATGTTTTCTGTAGTGGGTTTTGCCTCATTAGGTTGTACTTGTTGATCTAAGTCATTAATGACTGGAATGATCAGAAGAGGCCTTCAGTGAAAATCACTGTAGAACAAATACAATTATTTACCCTTTCCCCACTCTCTCCTGGAATTGCAAACTCTTAGAACCTGTGGGATAAACTCACAATCTATAGAACAGACACGGACCAAATTGTTCATTTGCTAACAGGTCACACAAGGTCTTGAATTTTTTTTGACTTATTATGCCTAGGCAAATGAACTTACAAATGAAGTAAATTATCATGTCTTCATTTCCCTTATTAAACTTCTTTAGAGATAGTAGACTGAATACAAACCAATATTTTAGTTCTTTTTTTGTGAGGCTATAACAACATAGCAATAAAGGGAATTTAAAAAACAAGTCATAAACCCATAAGATAAAAAGAATAAAAGAGATGATCAGAGCTGTAAAATTTTGTATACTGTAATGCACACACACAAGATTGGGGAAATTCTAGAAATGATGGAAAGATGGACCCTAAAACAGGAGAATTTGAAGACTTTAAAAAGTTTATCAAAAAACCTCCTCCCAAGTTGTAAGCAGCTCAACTATTTTTCTCTCTCTCATCTTGATAGAAAAGAAATTCAACAGCTGAAAAACAGAAGAGAGAGGACATGATGAAATAAATAAAGAACAAGTCCAAGGACAAAGAACAGACTCTCTTATAGAAAGGATCAAAAACAGAATGACACTGATTTCTCAGTGGAGACATGGGAAGCTAGAAGGAAATGGGTAACAACTTCAAAATTAAAAGAGGAAAATTACTTCAATTGGAATTCTATGCCCAACTGTTTAATTAAAAGTGAGAAAAGAATATAAAACTTTAGATGTCTTTTTTGTATATATGTTTGTTAATTTGGATTAGAGAAGGGAAAGGGAATAACAAAATGATGAGACAAAGAGCAAAGGCTGAACCAATGTAACAGCAACACTCACAAGATAATATGTTGGAAATAAACTTTACAACTTGGAGGGGGATGAGGGGAGGGATCATGGAAGAAACACATGGGAAAGGGTAACAATGTTCAAGAAGAAATGTACACACTACCTTATATATGTAATTGTAACCCCTCTGTACATCACTCTGACAATAAAATAAAAATAAAACATTTTTTAAAATCCC
Source organism: Megascapheus bottae (assembly GCF_031878675.1). Taxonomy (NCBI): domain Eukaryota; kingdom Metazoa; phylum Chordata; class Mammalia; order Rodentia; family Geomyidae; genus Megascapheus; species Megascapheus bottae. The sequence continues at coordinate 14,657,781 of NC_143526.1, forward strand.
CAAAATGATGCAAGTACAGAAGATATGAACAAGTGTATATACCCTTCCTGCAGGAACTCAGAGCTCCCTTTAAGTCCCTTTATAATGTATCATACTGTTCCTCTCACTAGACCATGAATTCATCAAATAAATCTAAAGACTTTAGCTGTCTTAAAATTGATCTTATAGGTCGGGCGCAGTGGTTCATGCCTGTAATCCTAGTTCCTCAAGAGGATCGTGGTTCTGAGGATCACGGTTCAAAGCCATCCCAGGAATTAAAGACTGTGAGACTCTTACCTCCAATTAGCCACTAGAAAAGTGGAAGTGGTGCTATGGCTACAGGGGCAGGGCTGTAGCCTTGAGCTGAAGAGCTCAGGGACAATGCCCAGGCCCAGAGGTCCCACCCACCCCCCCAAAAAAATAAAGATCTTATAGGCATCCTTTCTGAAAAACTACTACAGGTTATACTCCATAAAAATAAGGAATGATGTATTTGTTACATAAAAAGTAAGCTATAATAAACCATAATACTTTGAAAACAAAGTCTATAGTTATCCCTAAAGGATATTTCTAGAATGATGGTAAAGGGAGACAGGAGGAAGGTTAAGGAAGATTCCAAAATAACATTTTGTAGCAGGTTTTTTTTTTTTTTTTTTGCCAGTCCTGGACCTTGAACTGAGGGCCTGAGCACTATCCTTAGGCTTTTTTTTGGTCAAGGCTAGAGCTTTACCACAGCACCACTTCTGGCATTTTTCTATGTGTGTGGTACTGAGGAATCGAACCTGGGTCTTCATGCATGCTAGGTGAGCACTCTACTGCTAGGCCAAACTCCTGGCCCTTTGCAGCAGTTTTTAAAGACACTCCTGCCAGAATACAGCAGGCCGGAAGAATCGAGGTAAGATGATACCAAAAGGAGAACATTGCTGTGTACCACATGTGTAATCTTAGCATTTGAGGTACAGATGGAAGGCCTGGATTATATAGCAAGATCATGTTCCATAAACAACAATAACAACAAGGTGGCCATTATATACCATTAAAAAACACAAAAGTGTATCCCCTAAGGATAACTCACTGAGGGTATTAAGTGGCTAAGATACGTAGTCACAATAAATAGACCTCTGTCTAATTAAACTTAGGATATAACTATGTGTGAGAAGTAAGGCATCTATTATCTGGTGAATGTAACTTTATCCTCTCTATACATTACAATAAAAAATAAATAAAATAAACTTAGGACATAACTATTTGAGGACAATAGAGGGCCCTCTAGGTGAGGCTTAAAGAAACCTAAATACTCTTCAACTAAATGGGAAATGTTTGCAACATTTGAATATCACTTATAGATTTCATAGCAACTATCAGAATCACACAAGTGAGTGGTACAAAGTAAATACTAGGATTTGATACTGATAGGACTGGAATATGGCTGATGCCTCTTTAAGCTTTGTGCAAGGCAATTTTAGTAAAAAATAAAAAAATTGTAAAGTATAACACAAAGGGTACCCTTAGACTTACTCTTGCAGGAAATAATCTCACATGAGGCCCAGCTGTCAAATTTGAGTAGGTGGTAACATATCTTTTCTCATTATAAGCAGAATAATATTCAGTGTCTAGACTGTCATCCAATTTCAGCTTTGGATTCAGAACTTACACTTAATTTGACCATTTATTTTCCCCTAGAGAGGTAATGAACTGCAGTAAGGGGAAGTCAAACGATAGATTAAGGTCTTTCTATACTCCAGGGAACATTTAAAAAGGCACTGTGCCCTAAGCCATTCCTGGCTGGGCAGGATTTATGGTAAGGGTTGTGGTTAGGATTTCAGGCTTCTGCTTGGCCTTTCTGAGAGCACTGCTCACCACTGTGTCAGGTATTTACCTGACACTTTCTGTAAGCAAGGTTACATTATTCAATCTGTATAGCAACCTATAGGTGTTCTTTTTTCCTCTCAGTACTGACTGAGGCTTGAACGGAGTCCTTCTTATTCTTGCTCAGCTATTTTGTACTCCAACTTTGAGCCATACCTCCATCTCCAGCTTTTTGCTGGCTCACTGAAGATATGTCTTTCAAATTTGTCTGCCCTGGATGGCTCTGAGCTTTGACTCCCAGATCTCACTCCTCATAGTTAGGATTATAGAAGTGAGTAAGTTACCTGTGTGTCCAGTGGGCCTTATCCTCTTTTTGCCAGCCGTCTGAGCTCAGCAAATTTGAGAGACTTGGGGCAGAACTGTGAATCTGGGGTCCTAAGTCCCTGTGCACAAGCACTGTAGTGCTGTAGTGGAGGCCAGGATAAAAAAAAAAACCACCAAAAAATTGCGGCCCACTGTGACTGCTTCCCTCGGGATGAGGGGGGCTTTTTATCCATCACTTGAAGCTGTTAGGATAAGTATATTGGCAATTGTAGCCAAAGGGGCATTGTTAAAGGTTCAAAGACCACATGAAACAAAGTGAAAACAGCAGCCACAGCTAAATTTAAAAAATAATCTGCTTTAAGGAGATTCAGGGCAAGCCATCAAAGTAGAAAGACATTAAGCACACGACAGACATGGGGGTGTATGCTAGGGATGAACTTAGCCTAGGAAAGAAGCAACTAAATCAACACTGACAACCGTTGTCCTTGTGGCTAGTTTTCAAAATTAAATTCATGTCAATGGTAATTGAATGTTTCACTATTTCATCAGTACAAATACACTGACCTGATGGGGGTTCACATAGTTCTTTTGGATTCTCAGAGAGGAATATTTTTACTCTCTTTTTTTTTGTTTTCATTACTAGGGCTTGAACTATGGATAGGAAGGTTATTTGACATATTCTCTAGTACCTGAGTCACAAGTTAGGGCAACCTACACTTTAAAAAATTTTAGTTACTAATATTACTTTTTTTTTAGATGAAGTGATACTTTTTGCCTAAGGTTAGTCTTGGGTTGTGATTCTCTCAACTATGTCTCCCTCATAACTGGGATTAAGGAGTATGCCACCATAGCCGGACATTTTTGTTTTGTTTTGTTTTGTTTGTAAATGTCGAGATCGATTCTAATGACCAGCAAACTTAGGCGTTGAACATATTTCCTGCAAGAAAGGATGTTGATGTTGGCATCAGAAGGGAAGATCCCTTGCATCTGGAAGCAGGTGTCAATCAACCCACAGCAGGCTGACAGGAAGTCAGTTCAGTTTCCTTGGCACTTTGCAGAGGGATTACAATCAAGGAAAGATTCAGGGAAAAACCCAAAGTGAGCAGTTCTGCCCTTAACCTGATCAGTAATAGCAATTATAAAAAGTCAGACCCCAGGAAGGCCCTCAAAAATTCAGCCAGAGACTCTATTTCTCCTGTAGCTCTAGGAATCCTTCCCAGCTGGAATTTCATCTTGGTATTTCCGTCTCTATTTCTGGACTGTATTTCACACATTTTCTATTGAATATTCAGTTTCAGTTTCTTTCCTATAATTTCATTTAGCTTCAGAATGGCATAATGCAGAAAGAAATCACACTTCCAAAACACAGGAAAACATATTCTCCTCTCTTTCAGAATTCTTTCTTCTCCTAGGAGGTTAAAAATAATTGTCAAGGATAAAACTATATGCATATATTACAAATCCATATACAGCCATCTCTATATAAGAGACATCTAATACCTATGGATGCTGTTTATGTATAAAATACAACATAATATTTATAGCCACATTTCTTGTAGAATGAGGGAATCTGACATGGCAGACACATTTTCAAAGGCATAAATATTCTCACTTTGTGTGTTTAACTTTTTTTTAAAAGAAAATCATTGAATCAGATAAAGCACCATAATAATTACGTGACATAAAACTGTGATATTCTTAGAAGAAATGTTACTTCATGTACACACACACACACACACACACACGTGTGCGCACAGACACAATTAAAAATTGTATTGTTATAATTCATTTCATGTCAAGCTTTTGAGATGACATGATTTCTACAACAAATTCTTATCTCAGGATACATAGACATACATTTTGAAGCTAGAAAGGGCTGCAGGTGTCTCCCAAACTGTCTGAAGACACGAGCATAAAGGTTTGGTCAGGTGAGAGCCTGACATGAGCTGTTTTCTCCAATGGATAAATTGGTACTACCATCTGTTGGTTGTTCCAATACAGTTTGAGAACACTTTTATTCCGGAAAACCCCCACTGAAATCCAACAAACTTCCTATTGTAAATGGAACAGCAGCTAGGTGCTGGTGGCACACACCTATAATCTTAGCTACTCAAGAGGCTGAGGTCTGGAGAGTTGTGGTTTTTAAGCCAGCTAGGGCGGGACAGTCTCTAAGGCACTATCTCCAAGATAATAAGCAAAAAGCAAGACTGGAGGCATGGCTTAAGTACAATAATATCAGATGAGTGAATGCAAGGCCTAGGGTTCAAACTCCAGTTTCAAAAGAACATAGTCATGAGAAATGATAAAACCATGCTTTGGAAAAATATGGTGAACTCCTGCTTATTAATCTTTACATCCAGGGACACACAATGAAGTTTTAGTTCAAATTTTTTTTTGCCAGTCCTGGGGCTTGAACTCAGGGCCTGGGCACTGTCTTTGAGCTTTCACAAGGTCAGTGCTATATACCACTTGAGCCACAAACAACACTTCTTGCTTTTTCTGTGTATGTGCAACTGAGGAATCAAACCCAAGTCTTTGTGCATGCTAGGCAAACACTCTACTACTAGGTTACACTTCCAGCCCTAGTTTAAATTTTATATATGTTTTCTGAGGAATTTATTTTGATTTCTAGGTTTATGTGAGGCAAAAAATGGCATATGTAAATATACTGCCACTGGTGATATATTTAAACAGAAAAGAGGCCAGTGCACATGCAGAATCTTCTTGAATGCTCTTCAGAGATCATGGGAAACAAGACATGTTCAAGACAACCTGAGGCCTCTGTAGAATTCACAAGTGCTTTCTTCCCTCTCCATGCCGTGCAGTATATGTAGCAGCTTTCATATGAAATAGAAGTGATTCACTGCTTGGCTTTCACAAGTTGATAGTTCAGAGTGCTCTCATACATGTCAGAATTCAGAGTCAGCTCCACTGCTAGCAAGAAAATGTTGGTCTTGCAACCACAGGGATATGGTGTGCCTCTGAGCTCGAGTCCTTTGCGCATTCTAGACTAGACTAGATGAATCTACATTCACTCCCAGGCGCTCATGGATTACCATCTGATAACAGATGCAATGCAAGGTGCCTGGCATAAGTCTGTTGAGTAAATGTAGCTCATTTTGAGTGATTTCATTAAATTGAGTGTTGGTTTGGAGTCTTCATGTCCTATGTTTGTTGTTTCAGCCAGGTAAAGGGGGGGGGCTGGGTTATTTACCCACCGAAAACATCAATCCTTGCTTGAGAAGCTACATTCCAGAATGTTAATCTCCTGATATGTAGACTTCAGTGGCCAGGAGAGCCCACAGACAAAGAAATGAAGGTCTGTGGAATTCAGGTCAGTGGAAAGTGAACTGGTAAAGGTGAAGAGTCATAGGTGGAGTATTGGCAATGTGTGTGCTCCAACCAGACAGAATTCATATAACAACCAGGTAATGAGAGTGAACATTCACATGCTGAGTTTTAAAATCTGTAAATGGGAACTGCTATAGTTTGGAATTGGAATTCCTCCGAATGACCAAATGCTAAAGGCTCAGTTCCCTGCTTAGTGATACTGGGAAGTAGGACCTTCAAGAGGCGAGGCCTACTGAGAGGGCTTAGGTCACTGCGGGTATTGAAAATTAGACTCCATCCCTGATCTTTCTTGTTTTATTTTTATCTTTTCCTGATCATGAGGTGAATATCTTTTCTCTACTACATGTTCCCTGCCCATGATATACTGTCTCACTACTGGCCCCAAAGAGGTTGGACTGATCAAAACCATAGGCCAACATAAACCTTTGCTCAAGTCTTTTTAACTTGATTATCTTAGGTATTTTGTTATAGGCATAGAAAACATAGTCCACTCCTATTGAGTTGAAAGTAGCTCCTGGTATTTCATATTCTTTCAGGTCAGGAAGAGTGTTCTGTTCTACTCAGCCCATAGAGTTTGAAAGAAGACAGGAGAAGTTCCAGAAAGTCAAGACCACTTTTTTCCTTGTTCTGAGTGCTGATTCCTGGGGTACTCAGGAGTACTCAGGTATTTGCAAGCATCAAGCATTTCATACTTATGATGTGATCATTTTTTGAGTATAGGTGGGTTGTTAATAAAAAAGTTACTCAAATCGCTAGAATCATAAACCTGTTTCTAGAAAATAAAACTACAATGTTTGGGGTGGGGGGAGGGTGATGGGTACCAAGACATGTGAAGAGGTATCAATGTATGTGAATTAATGCACCTTCTATCTGGCAAGTATCATGTAACCCTTTTATTAATTACAATAAAAAAATTAAAAAAACTACAATGTTTGCTATCAAGTTAATATTACTAGTTAGTCTTTCTTTTCCCTTTTCCCTCTTCCCTTTTCCTCCCCATTTCCCTTCATTTTTCTTCTCCCACCTCTTCCCTTCCTTTTCCCTCATTTCTCCTCCCTCCCTGCCTGCCTCCCTCCCTCCTCTACCCTCCTTCCCTCTCTCCCTCCATTCTCATCCCTCTCTTTCTCCTTTTCTCTCTTTCTCCCCCCTCTCCCTCCCTGCCTGCCTGCCTCCCTCCCTCCTTCCTCTACCCTTCTTCCCTCTCTCCCTCCAGTCTCATCCCTCTCTTTCTCCCCCCTCTCCCTCCCTGATTCCCTCCCCTCCCTCCCTCCCTCCTTCCCTCCCTTCTTTCATTCCTTCCTTCTTGTTCAGGGCTTTAACTTGGGACTCCATGATTACTTACTTAGTTGGCACTCTAGCACTTGAGCACATCCCCCATCCCTTCTTTTTGTGGGTTACTTAGGAGATGGAATCTAGGGGGCTTTTCTTCCCAGGTTGGCCTCAATCACAAATCCTCCAGACAAGTATGAGCCAGCAATGCCCTGCTTACATGTTACTTTAATATGAGCTTACTCCATGACAACTTGAGGATGGCTTATTAACTACACTGTCACATAAGATACAGGAAGAAGAGAATGATTGTGCCTTTCTCTAGGTGAGCACACCATTGTCAATTAAGTGATTTTAGAAAGCTATACCTTTTATTTCTTTTGTATCTCAATGTATGTATTTACCCATATACACATTGCACTTCTGGAGTTAGAATGATAAGATGGTCCATGAATTTTGTCTTCAGAATTCAGCACTATGACACCCTTGTGTCACATAGTGCTGATCTGTAGCAGCCTCCCCCTCCCCCCCTCAGACTTGGGCTTGAACTCAGGGCCTGAGCAGTGGTCTTGGGCTTTCTCAAGTCTAGAGCTCTACCACTTGAGCCACAGTTCCACTTCTGGGTTTTTCTATGTATGTGGTACCAAGGAACCGAACCCAGGTTCGGTAGGCAAGCACTCTACTACTAGGTCAAACTTCCGGCCCTCTGTAGCAGTCTCTTCAGGCAAGGTGAGCACTACTGAGCTTGTTATGTGTCCCTCGATTCCAAACCAAGATTGAAATGTTATTTATTCCTTTATTTTTTCTTTTTTCCAGTCCTGGGCTTGATCTCAGGGCCTGAGCAACTGTCTTTGGACTTTCTCAAGGCTAGCTCTACCATTTGAGCCTCAGCACCACTTCCAGCTTTTTTTTTTCTATGTATGTGGCATCGAGGAATCGAACCCCGGTCTTCGTCCATGCTAGGCAAGCACTCTACCACTAGGCCAAACTCCCGGCCCCCTCCTCTATTTTTTTTTTAACGGTTGTTTTTGGTCCCAATTGCTTTCACTTGCTCAATTCTGTAAACTGTGATCTCAGATAAATATGCATTACAAACCCTGAGTTAGAAGAATTACATTATTAGTACTGACAACAAACCCAGCCAGCTGCCATTTCCTTAAAGTGTAACATGGTGAGAGTGCTTGAACATTTTCTGTACTAGGCACTCAGTCATACTCTGTGGATCTCTTCAGTAGAATGTATTAAAGACATACAGCAAATAGCAAAGAGTCGCAAGAACTTGTTCAATGAATTTAAGTTATCCAAACATGGAAGCTAATTTAATACATGTACTTCTTTGTAAATGAGAACTGGTAAGTTTCTTATCAGAATGGGCAATCATTAAAACAAAGGAATGAATAAAGAAGGAAACTGGGAGATATCAGCAATGACCAGAGCATAACATGAAAGCACTCTATATATGCATAAGAGATGATTCCATAGGCATTGCCAATGTTTATTCTCTCATGGCTAATATAATGTGAAGTTTTTCTCTACCCAAATTCGTTTACCCCCTGCCCCCAGTCCAATTTGTGGAAATGGAAGCCCTGAGGTTTTGCTTGTTGTTAGCTCCTGGCATTTGGTCATTTAATTATCTCTCCAACGGCAGGAGGATTTCAGGTCAGGTGTTTTTGGGTCCATTCTGGCAGCGCTGGTAGAAATTCAGGTGCAGGAATAGAAGCAAATGGCAAAAAGTCCTCACTGGGGCTATCTTTAGGTTTCAGTATGTGTGTTGTATGGTCCATTGTAATAGAAAGCTGGCCAAATGTCTGTAGTTTTTCAGGAAGAAGAAAGTGGCTCACAATATTCATTCTCTTCTCTCAGATGCATATGTACAGAAGTAGAATCAGGTTACTGCACTTAATATGATTTTTCCAAGTCTTCCCCTTTCCTTACAAATGGGGATATATCATTCTTTCTGATGGTTGCATAGAATTCCATTGTCTGTTAAGTACCACATCTTCTTGTTCCAGTCATCAACTGAGGGGCATCTGGGTTGATTCCTTATCTTAGCTATGGTAAATAATGCTGCAATGAATATCATTGTGCTAGTAGCTTTAGTATGGCCTTGCTTCTGGACATTTGGGTAAATGCCAAGGAGTGGGATTGCTGGATCATAGGGGAGCTCTATATTTAGTCTTTTGAGGAGCCTCCACTGCTTTCTAGAGTGACTGAACAAGTTTACACTCCTACCAATAGTGTAGAAGCGATCCCTTCTGGCCACATCCCTGCCGTCTTGATGGTGGCCATTCTAACTGGAGTGAAGTGGAATCTCAAATTGTTTTGATTTGTATTTCTTTTATGGCTCAATATGTTGAGAATTTCTTCATGAGTCTATAGGCCATTTTTATTTTCTCTTCAGAGAAGTCTCTCTAAGTCTTTAGCCCACCTTTTAATGGGATGATTGATTCTTCGAGGGTTTGTTTTGGAGAGATTCAATTTTTTGAGCTATAGGTATATTTTAAATATGAGGCCCTTGTCTGCTGTATGGCTAGTGAAAATCTTCTCCCACTCTGTGGGTTTTCTATTTAACTTGCTAGCTATGTCCTTTGCCATACAGAAGCTCTGCAGTTTAATGCCGTCTCATTTGTCCAAACTTTGTTTACGTTGTTGTTTTTCTGGACCTTTATTAAGAAAGTTTTGACCTGTGCCAAGGGGAACTAGTGTATCTCCTATTCCTTCTTGTAAAGTTTTCATGGTCTCTGCTTTTACCTCAACGTCTTTGATCCATTTAGAATCCATTTGTAATACTTAGTACACATTTAGGGTTCTCCTAACAGGACTACAATAGCTTAAAAGCTGTGTACAAAAGGTCATACAGAAGTGTAGCTAGATGACTACACTTCTAAATCAAGTATGAACTCATGGAAGTAATTTCCTTTGGAAAGTAGCATGTTATCAAAAATGTTTACAAAATTCATTCAAAAGTTTTAAATAATTCTTTCAAATAATTATCAGTGAATGCAAATACTTTTCTATAATAAAACATTATATTTTTTTAAAAAAAGGTCATACAGGATGAGACTAAATGAAATGAACTCTAGGCTAATGAAACAAGAGGTTTATCTTTGTGATTGCTGTTCTTAATGCACTATGTAAAGTTATTCCTTTCTCTGTTTTTTCTTTTTTCCACATATGGGTTAATCTCATGAGGTTGCTGTATCTGAATTGTATGCTGGTATACTGTATATACACTTATTGGTTTATTTGAATAGGGAAGGAAAGGGAGAAAACAAGATGACTGGGAGGGGGAAGGGGGAGGGGAAGGGGGACAAAAACATGAGAAGGGGTATCAAATTTCCAGAAGTAATGTACCTATCACCTGACCAATGTAACTGTAATCCCTCTATACATTATCTCAACAATAAAATACAATAAAAAAAAGAAGTGGAGTCAGTCCTCAGAGGACTGGACAGATACGCACACACACATTCTCTCTCTCCCTCTCCCACACACCCCCTCTCTCTAGCCAAGCATATATGTGACTACTGCAATTTACAAGTGCAGTCCAGGAGAGCAGTGTGGCCATCCTGGGGGAGTTGTTAGAAATGTACCTTCCAGGCCCCACTGCAGATTTACTGCATTGCTTTCTGCATCTTAATAAGATGCCCAGCTGATGTACAGGTACTTATAGTGTAAGAAGCATGGACTAGCATTAGCTGGGGAATCCCCAAGTCACATAAATGTGAATGCAAAAAGAGGCTGGTAAAGGGCTACAGCCCTGGCCCTGCACAGTGAGATCTAGTTACAATAAATTGGCATGGGAAGCCATCTAGAATCTTTGGGTCAGAAAACAACTGTGTGTGAGCGGAGGGTGAAGGTAGAAGGATGAAGCTGCAAATGAGAACCTCTACTTGAGACCTTCTTACTTCACCTATGTTGAGCATTAAACATGCTTAAGAAGCTAGGGAAAATCATCTTTTCATACCATAGAACTGTATAACATGATTCCGGTTCTCTTACAAGATACCCCCATGAAGAGACCGCATAAGGAAATCCGAACCCGTGTAGTACAGAGTTTATTTTAAAATGCATGTCTCTTGGGTAAGGGAATACATATTTCTTCCTCTTACCATGTGCATAATCTGGGAAGGGGTCATCTCAAGCTTGAGGGGACACCTGGTACCTGATCTGGAATGCGACATCATAGGATTTGGTCGGCAAGCTGGCGTGGAGCTTTCCAGTGTTCCAAATGTTAATCAAATGAGAAGTTAATATATATCATGTCAGTTCAGAAATCAGACAACTGAGACCCTCCCTCAAGTGACATAATTTATTACATTAGCATTTGGTGTCCATTATATAATATTACCAGCCTGGGGAAAGAAGCATTTCAAAAGGTGTCAGTGAATGGATAAATGGAGTCACAGGGACACAGCATGTTCCATTTCCTTCTACTTGCTCTGAAAATTAAAAAGCTGTAAGCCAAGGTGATAAGAAATAGAATGAGCCATTTTTCAGTTCACAGGCTTGGATATGATGTTAGAAGTCTCCTTTTCATACCTGGAAAAATCCAAGCTTTTCTGGTTTCATCAATTAACAAAGAGCAAGAAGGATTGAATCTACACTTTCACAATCTACTTTTTGTCAAAGAATAGAACAGTTGTTAGACAGAAACTAAAGGGACTTAAAATGGGACATGTGCTCAAAGAACAGATGTGGGTGATCATTCTCCCTGGCCACATTTGGGAACTCCTGGTTTGGAAGGACATCCTCTTACAGCTGAGGATGGAGGCCCATTCTTCTCTTACAGGTGCACAGTGATCATTTCATGCTTAAAAAAATACTCATTGCAGCTGGGCATGGTGGCTCACACCTGTAATCCTAGTTACTCAGGAGGCTAAGATCTGAGGATTGCAGTTCAAAGCCAGCCCGGGCACTAAAGAACGTGAGACTCTTCTCTCCAGTTAACCACCAGGAAACCGGAAGTGGTGCTGAGGCTTAAGAGGTAGGGCGGCAGCCTTGAGCTGGAGCTCAGGAACAATTCCCAGGGCCACAGTCCAAGCCCCATGACCAACAGAAACAACAACATCAGCAACAACAAACCTGGTTGATGCATTTGTGGCTACTGGCTGCAGTTCACTTTCAGATAATCTATTCTAAGAAATTTCAGTGACTCAGAGTAGGAAAAGCAGGTGACATTTATCAATCAATCCTACAACCAGGGCAAACTGAACATAAGGGCATTTCATAACATGTGTTTGGAAAACATTATCCTCCTACATTAAATGAATTGAGAATTAAAGCATGGTAATACATCAATAACATATCCAGGCTTGATCCGTCTTAAACAATGGAGCAGAGCTAAGAGACTAAGATAGCCAATAAATCCAATAGTCATCAAAGGACCTCCCCCAAAGAGCTGAACATACGAGGAAAGGTAAGGGAAGTAAGTGTTCCCCTCTTCCCAGCACTCACTTTGGGGGAAGAGAGATGTTCTCTGCCCCCCAAATGGGGACAGTTCCCCACTGTCAATGAATTAGACACAGGATGTAACCAGAAGACAACACTTGGACAAATATGAAAAGTCAAAGGTGTTTCCTAAACACACACCCTACAAAAATGACTAGTTTCCTTCTATCTTAGCTTGTTTTACTTACTGATGACTTTTAAATAGAAAATCTGAAGTATAATTGATAAACATAAAATATATGGCTTAATGAGCTATACATTTTTTGGCATGCCCATGCAGTCTCCATCTCAATCATGATAGAAAATATTTCTATCGCCCAGAAAAGTATCTCCCAGTCACCACTTTCCACTCAGCCACTGACAGTTTGTATCAAAATAGATGAGTTTTTCATGGATCATAGAGCAAGCAAGCGCCCCTTTCTTTCATTGTAGCCTTTCTGTTTTAAGTTCAGGTTCTCCTGCTTGCTAAGCTGGCAGTTTGTCACTTCAGCCATGTACTCCCAGCACCGTGTGTGTGTGTGTGTGTGTGTGTGTGTGTGTGTGTGTGTGTGTGTGTATGTGTGTTTATCTTGGGGCTTGAATTCAGGGCCTAGGCACTATCCCTGAGATTTTCTTGTTCGAGGCTAGCACTCTACCACAACTTCGTTTCTGACTTTTTGGTAATTGATTGGAATACGAATCTCACAGACTTTCCGTTCCAGGCTGGCTTTCACCACTGATCCTCTGATCTCTGTCTCCTGAGTAGGTAGTAAAAGAGGTCTGAACCACTAGTGAGTGCCAGGCTTGCTGATCTTACAACACTGAAAAAATAATACATTTTATGTGAAAAGGTATCAATGTATGTGAATTAATGCACCTTCTATCTGGCAAATATCATGTAACCCTTTTACTAATTACAATAAAAATACAAAAAAATCTACTCTTTTATCACAAAGCATGTTCTTGAGTTCTGTTCATTTCACGAGTTAAATAAAATCAATTTTTATGGATCATTTTTCTTTGTGAAGGACCCTACACCAGTTTGTTAAGCAAAATCAGATTCTACTAAATCTGTGCCAGGCTAAAAACAAACGAGAAGTTTTTTTCTCTGGCACAAATGATAAAATTGTGGCTGATAAGAAGCATGTACTGAAGAAAGAAACAAACATCCATTTGCTGGCTATTTTTGAGATAGGGTGTTAGGTCCTTCCCAAGCATATGTCTAAGCTTTGATCCTCCTACTTTTAGGTTTCAATAATTGCTGAGATGACAGGCTTGTACCAGAGAGAATCATGGTAGAATGTCTCTGTGGAGACAAAGTCTCTTGAACTTTGCTGCCCTGGGGTTGTGTAGAACTACCTTCTTCCTAATCTCAGCTTTCCAAGTAGCTAGGATGATAGGCATGAGCCACCACATTCAACTCCTCCCTGTACTATGTTGTTGTGCTTTATCTGGGTTGTGTGTATCAGTAATTTATTCCCTTTTATTGTTGAGCAGTATTCCATTTGTTCATTCATCTCCCTGTTGGACACTTGAGATGCTAGCAGTTTTGATATATGACTAAAGCTGCTATGAACATTTTGAAACAAATCTTCTGATGGATACTGGAGGGATGCTTTAGATATACATGTTTTGAAGCCATTGGTTTCCTACTTAAGAGTCTAGTGTCTTCCTGGTAGTTTCTAGTAACAGCTAGGTAACTGAAATGTGTAGATGAGTCTCTATTTTTCTGTGACTCCTAGAACATTGGCTCTGACGGTGGTACAAGGAATGAACTAATAATTTCAAAAGTAGCCTATGAAAATCAAAGCCCAGGATTGCTGAAGTGAAAACAGTTGACCCAGGACTTGATAATAAACATTTCAAAGAGAATGGCAGCCTTCTTAGACAAGCATAGAAACACTACCATGGAGGAAAAGTCCTAAATGCTTCCTCTTTGATTTGCAATGTCTCAGTATTTAAGAGTGATTATAAAAAAAAAAAAACTCTGAGTAGGAAACTCGAAAGAAAGTAGAAGGCACAGAAAGTATTTTTTCTAAACCTGTGAACTATTTTATGGCAGATATAGAAAGAGGTGGGAGGGTGTGCTGGACAACTTCCTTGTATAACAATAGAATTAGCAACAGCAGCAACAGCAGCATTTTATTGAATGGTTATAAATACCAGGCACCATCCTAAGGAATTTTCTCCGTATACTTTAACTAGTTCAGTGCTTATGCAGCTCTTTGAGATGAAGGCTTGCTACTTAGCCAGGTAGGTTTGGGGTGTCTTAGCCCAAATATCTTTACATTGCAACTGTGTTTGGAGATACAGTCTTGAAGGAGGTAATTAATTAATTGAGGTAATCAGCGTGACTCTAATCCAACTGGCTTCTTGAGAAGGAAAGGTTTAGCAATATACAGAGAGATACCCAAAGAAGACCAGGTAAAGATATAGGGAGAAAAGATGGCCATATATAAGCCAAGGAGGAAAAAAAATCTCAGAAAAAAACTAGCTCTCCCACACTTTTCTAGACAGTGAGAAGGTTAAGAGTTTGTGATCAAAGCCATCCCATCTGTGGTATCTTGTGATGGAAGCCCTGGCTACCAATGCCATCCAACACAATGTCATCTCCATTTTATAGATGTGGGCAGTCAAAGGTCATGGTAATCTGCTATCTGTGGATGCCCAAAAGGGAGCCAGCTGAAGGACTCGAAAGCTCACATTTGGAAGTATTATAGAAAAAGACTTCCCTTTTATTTTCTCATGTAACCAAAACAAAAGATGAGGATGGTGAGCCTCTGTGTCTGGAGTGAGGATATGCTTTGGCCAGGGAGCATGAAAGTGAGCAACTGCAAACCTAGGATGGGTCTTCAGAGCCTTTCCTGGGGGACAGATATGTCATTGGGGTGCCTCATTGACAGCATCATTGCTCTTTTTCCTTGGCACTGGGCTCAGCACTGACATGCAGGTGTATCAGATGGTCTTCTGAGAAAACAGATCCTTGGGTGCAATCAGATAAGATGTTCACATCCCAATCCTTGCAACCTGAGGACATGTTAGTTTGCTGGGTCACAAGGACTTTGCAGACATGATTGAATCAAGAATCTTGGGATAGAAGATTATCCCAGATTATCCTGGTATACCCAAGGTAATCCCATGAGTCCTTATGAGAGGGGGGAAGAGGATGAGAGAGATAAGTAGGAGATGTGACCATGGTGGCAAGAGGATGAAATGACACAGGGACAAGGCCATAGTCCAGAAATCTAGGTGGCCTGGTAGCTAGATAAGGCAGGAAACTGATCTCTCCCCACAAAACTTTCCAAAAGAATACAGCAAGAAAGAAAGAAAGAAAGAGAGACAGAAGAAAAAGAAGAAATTCTCAAAATAAACTTTAAAATATTAAAACACTTTATAGATAACATGCTAACCCATTTCTTTTTGCCCACAGTTTGTCACCTTAATAATTTTCAAGGACACAGTTCATTGGTACTAAATCTGCTCAGTACATTCACATTGTTGTGCTTTATGGTGGGCTTTGTATCATGACATTTACAGCTATTAATATACCATCTCTACCAACCACCTCCAGAACATCTTACTTTTTTTCCCCAAACTTTTTGTATCCATTAAGCAATAGCTGCCCATTTTCCTTTCCTGTTTCCTGGCAACCTGTCTTGGAATTTGACTACTTTGGGTACTGCACCTAAGCAAAATCCTATGCCTTTGTCCTTGTGTGTAGAGTTTATTTCACTCAGCATAGCATTCTCAAGATTCATGGCTGGGAGTTTGGCCTAGTGGTAGAGTGCTTGCCTAGCATGCATGAAGATCTGGGTTCTATTCCTCGGTACCACATACATAGAAGAAAGCTGGAAGTGGTGCTGAGGCTCAAGTGGTAAAGCTCGAGGCTTGAGAAAGTACAAGGACAGTGCTCAGACCCTGAGCTCAAGCTCAGGATTGGCAAAAAAAAAAAAAAAAAAAAAGATTCATGCCTGTCCAAAGCCATGTTCTCAGCCCTTACATCATTTCTCATGAATGTTCAGGCAAGCTATTACCATCTCAGCGCTCATCTCCACAGTCACTCGTCACCCATTCTTGGTCCCAAAGAATACTGTCATATTAGACCTGGAGTGTAGCCTAATGGTAGAATGCTTGCCTAGCATGCATGAAGCCCTGGGCTCAATTCCTTGGTACCATACACACAGAAAAAGCTGGAAGTGCTGTTGTGGGGCAAGTGGTAGAGTGCTGGCCTTGAGAAAGCTCCAGGACAGTGCCGAGGCCCTGAGTTCAAGCCCCAGGACTGGCACCCCCCAAAAAAAAACCCAAAAAGAATACTGTCATACTGAATTGTGAGACAGAAGTATATGCTCAGAGTGTCTACATGTTGATCATGGAAACTTAATAATTATGATGGAATGAAAAGTGGTAACAAAATTCTTTTTGGTACCAATCCTGGGACTTGAATTCAAGGTCTAGGCTTTGTCACTCAACCTTTTCATTCAACTTGTTCCATTCAACTTTTTCATAAAACTCTCATGAGCCAGGCACTGATCATTCACACTTGTAATCATAGCTACTGAAGAGGCTGAAATCTGAGGATCATGGTTTGAAACCAGCTGGGAAGGAAAGTTTGTGAGACTCTCCTCTCCAATAAATCATAGAAGTGCTGCTTTAGCTCAAGTGGTAGGGTGCTTGCCTTGAGCCAAAGGAGCTTATGGAAAACACCAGGCTCAAAAAAGAAAAAGAAAAAAAAAACAAAGGAAAAAGAACCTTATAGACTTTCCTACCTGGGAGTCAGTCATTGTTGCTTAGCTTAGAATGTGGTTAAAAGCTGGTTGTGATGACTCAGGCCTGTAATACTAGCTACTCAGGAGGCTGAGATCTTAGAATTGTGATTCAGAGACAGCCCAGGCACCAAAGACTGTGGGACTTTTATCGCCAATTAACTACAAGAAAAGGGGAAGTGGGGCTGTGACTCCAGGGGTAGGGCAGTAGCCTTGATTTGAAGAACTCAGGGACAACTCCCAGGCTCAGGGGTAGAGTGGTAGCCTTGAGTTGAAGAGCTCAGGGACAGAACCCAAGCCAAGTTTAAGTCCCATGATCTACAAAAAAAAAATCCAAAACATATTATTACCTCTGCTTTCTGGATCATCTAAACCATAATAGAGGGAAAAGAGGCATTACTACTCTATAAGCTTAAACAAATGAAACTTTAGGCTTTTGGCCTTTCCTTTAAATATGCTGCCAAAACAAGCTAACATTTTGTCCCGTCTTTTTCAATTATACTTCCATAATGAAGTAATTGATAACCACATTCCATGCATGCATAGAGACATGGTCATGCCGATTATGTTCAACATACCAAAGATGGCTGTCAAGGTAATTGAGTTTTATTCCTAGTAGTTAACATGCTATATCCACACTGAGCTTCTTGAGGGCCAGTACCTGAATTCTCTGAGGTGATTTATCAGAGTACCATGGAGGCAGACCCAATAGTCCTGGTTGTGGGTATGCACTCTGTGGAAACATCTCTCTGGACAGTTTATGTACTAAATTAGGCCTTTCCCACAGAAGCCTGTTAAGCCCTTCCAAAAATCTTCTGGAGTTTGATGTAAGTGGCTATTGCATAGCTATAAAACCATATTCCATAAGAAAATGAGATTATATACTGTTGTGTTAGATGGAAAAGGATGACTGTCACATTGTTGTCAAATTACTCTTGTAATCCTAGCTTCTCATGAAGCAGAGTATGAGGATTATAGGTGAATAATCTACAAGTCAGGATAACACCTGTGGTGTCAGCTACATGGGAGAAAGTAGTAGAAGGATCATGGACCTCAGTTGGCCTTAGGCAAAAGGCAAGATGCTAGACAAACAACAACAACAACAAAGAAACATAAAGCAAAAAAAAATATGGGGTGGAGGTTATGGATCAATTGATAGAGACTATCGGCCTAGCCAGAGCAAGGTCCTCAGTTCAGAATCCAGTCCCAATGGTGAGGGGGAAAGGAGAGGCTCATGGAAGCTCCCTCATACACATACTGTATGTCACTTTTTTTCTGCTCTCATGATTCTTTGCCTTGGCTTTTGATCATTTGATTATAATGTGTCTTGGTATGTATCTCTCAGAATCAGTCCTGGAAAATCTTTGAGCTTCTGAAATTCCTATGTACATATCCTCAAGTTTCTAGCTTTATTATTCCTTCAGAGCCCTTTCTACAATGCATGGATCAGTCCACTGGATGGCGTCCTCTGAGTCTTTTCCTTCCTGCCCCTCTCATTGAACAACTGCAGTTGGATTTATTTTCTTCTGTCATTTTTACCTACTATTGATTTGCTCTAGGAATTGTTCTTGTAATTCAGTTGTTCTACTCTTCAGAATTTTTTTTTAGTTTTTCTCTTTTTGTTTATATTCTTGTTTTGCCATCATTAACGTTTTTTTGTTGTCTGCTTCTGTTCTCTTTTAGTTCACTGAACATCTTTTTAAAAATATATTTTTATTGTAATTAATAGAAGGGTTACATTATATTCACCAGATAGAAGGTGCATTACTTCCCATACATTGATACCCTTTCTCATGTGTTGGTTCCCATTTCCCTCCCTCCACCCGCCCCTCATCTTGTTTCCCCCCTTCCCTATCCTTCACTGAACATCTTTACGATGTTTGGACTTGTTTGGGAAAGATATAGATTTCAAAGGGTCACTAGTTGCATTCACTGTGGCCAACTGTCCTAAATAGACACATCCTGCTTGGACAAATGACACCATGCATGTCTGTAGTCTCTGACTCCCGTGAAGAATGAAAATATAGGAAAGGGGGGGGGGTTAGTGTTATGAGAACAGCTGTTAGCATCAGCTGCTTTTAGCAGCTGCACCTCGTTTCTTAGAAAAGAACTGACAGGTGCTATTGGCTGAGGATACAAAGACAGGAGGGCTTTCTTAGTAAAGTGACACCCCATGTATTTTTCTACTGAGTATGGACTGGGTATCTCATGAAGTCTTGCTGTGTAGTCACTGAAGAAGATTTTGTCTCTCAACTCTACATGCACTTAATCATTGTCACCTCTCAGGTTACCTCTGTAGAGTAAATTCTAGATGGAGAATGAACCTTGGCATTTTACTTCCAATCCTAGACTTGGCTTCATCTGACAGACTACAAAAATAACCCCAGATTTGTTGGAGCTTATACTATTCAGAATGGCTGTTCTGCTGGTTTCCCCTCCAAGATGACTTGCTTTGAGCCATATAGCACATTGGCATACCAGGTTCGGGTTCTAAGCGTTGGTCTCAAGAGGTTGAAGGTCCATTCTCATGTTGGGAATTTTTCCACCACTATATGAACAAGCGTAGGAAACCCTGCTGTAAGTCAGGCTCAGCTTTTTCCGCTTGATATATTTAAGTAAACGCAGCCAGTCAGAGGCAGCATAGACCAGAAGGACCATCCTACTCAGCTGGGCTCACATCCACTCACCCACAATACTGTGAGTGCCATAAAATGGTGCTAAATCCTGGTATCTTGAGACTGTTTGTTAGATAGCAATAGATAAATGAAACCTGCAGAGCTCATTTACTGAGTCAGAACTCTGTGAGTGGGCTCTCCGAGCCCCTCTTTTCCCTTCCCTTCCTTGCTCTCCAATTCCTTCCATTCTTTCTCTATCAGGCTCTTACTATGTAGTTCAAGGTCTTCTCTAACTTACTATATTGCTAAGGATGGCCTCAAAGTCATGGTCTTCCTGCTTCTGCCTCTGGAGTTCTGGGCTTACAGATCTATGCCATCACCCCTGGTATAAGTAAGGATATTTTTTCCCATTTCAATTTACATTCCTGGCATGCTAGAAAGTATCCTACCAACCCTACCCTGTTAACTTTCTTAAATACCGGGATAATCTGTGGAATACAGCGTGTTGGGATGAATTAAAAGATACAAATTTCCCCCTCAATTCTGGGTTTGTATTTTATGGCAGGTATGTTTGTAGGTCTTCTTACAAAATGAAAAATGCACATTGTAGTGTTTGATTTGAAGCATGGTAAGTAGAGTCCATTGAACACTGGGATGAGAGCAGATATGATAATCCACTGTTCTCTAAGCCTAGCATTTAGAAGCCTGGCAGATTTTACCTGTCTTCTTGTATTTCTACCATCCTTGAAAAAAATCTTTTCCCCTTTAGTAGTAATTGCCATGCCAGTTTGGCCCCAGCATGAAGGCGGAGTGAGAGATAAATGCTTATATTTTTGAGTAACTGAGATTTAAGGGGCTGTTTGTTACACAGCAGTGGCTTACTCACTTCAATAACTTTATTTCTATTTTTCCAGGCAAGCATCACATGCCATTCTTGGTTGGCTTCTAGGTTTGGCCTCAAGAATGACAGGTTTCAGGGTACTTGCTTGAAGAGCAGTCCCTGAGAAACTCTGGAAAAATGCCCGCTGAGGCCAAGATAAGATAACCAAGCAGAGTCCAGTCCAGTCAAAACACCACAGAGAAGAGACTGGGTATAATAGTGAGTGTAAATGCAAATTCCTCAGAACAAGAGCTTTGAGGTACCCAAGTAAGACAGGCTTCTTGAAGAAAAAGTACTAGGAAACAACACAGATCTACAAGATTACTGGATAGAGAGAGGTCTGTGTGTAGCATCTGACATGGGTACTTAGCAGGCTAGTTCACTGGAGGAGACTTTGTGGGGAACAAACTGAGCTATTCAACTCCCTCTCTCCTTCCTGAGTCTCAGGGATGTACATTTGTGCCTGTTGATAGGTATGATCTTTCTTCCTAAGGGCACATACATGTTTTGGTCCCTTACAGAGGGATCATGTTCTGGGCAAGGTCATTCATTTCCTCTTGCCACTAGAAAGACTACCACAATGGTGTACATGATTAGTTACAGAAATTGTTTGATAAAACTTCCTATCCTGTGCTATGGAGCCTGGGAACTGTCACTTGTGTGACAGAGGCACTGATTTTGACATCTAATTGAATTTAGTTAATTGAAAGGGCCATGTGTGGTCAGTGGCTACCGTTCTGGATGGTATATTCTGGACAGGGTGTTGTGTACCTTTAATAAATAGTACTGGCAACTGGACATATAAAAGCTGTTGAAAAATTAAGCCACTCCAAACATAGTACAGGCTTGATGGTTCCTTTTGTGGTGTTTGCTTCCATGTTGGATGTGCTAATAGCAGGTAATTACCATACTGTTCCAACAAGTTTGAAGAAGGGCTATTGGCAGGAGAGTGGCCTCCAGAAAATTAACTATATGACAGCAACCTGGATCTGTGCTGCCACGTTTTACAAGTTTCCTGAGCAAGTTGACAGCACATGGCACCTTCCCACAAGGACGTCCATCTTATTCAATTGAAGACTGAAATCAGGCCAGGTGTGGTGGGTAATAAATCTCTACAATCATAGCTGCTTGGGAGTTAGAGATCAGGAGGGCTGGGCTAGGCCAGTCAGGGCAAAATTTAGCATGACCTCCTCTCAACATGGAAGCTGGATATGGTGATTCCTTTATAATCCGAATAACAAAGGAAGCATAGGTAGAAGAATTATGATCTGAGACTGATCCTAGGCAAACATTTGTGACTGTCCAAAAATATGTAAAGCAAAAAGGGTTGAGGGCATGATAAAGCATCTGCCTAGTGATCATGTGGCCCTGAGTTCAAACCCCAATACTATAAAAATGAGAACCTCTCTACAGTCAAGTGACTGCTTTTGTAGCTCTCCTTGCCTAAAAGCAAAACGAAATGAGCCCTTACCACTGAACTCATGTGAACTCCACATTCTGCTCCAGGGTTGGAAAATCATCCAGCGTGGCTGGAATGTTAAGTCTACTCTCAGATATGCTATCTCCCAGTTTTGCCCCAGAGCATGGCAGTGGTATGCTGGCAGTGGACTTCTCAGAAGCACACAGGAGCTTCAGGAATGAGTGGAAATGTGTTAGACCATGCTCTTTGAAGCAGATTTCTTTTTTGGTTTAACAGATCTTTCTGATCAAACATCCATTTCCCAAGTATGTGAAGGATAACTGCAGGCTTAATGACGTGGGAAATCATCGTTCAGCTCCATTCCAGGTCTGTAAGAGACACTGAACATTACCTAGTTACCCCAGGCACCACATTCTGTATTCCCATAAATCCTATAGCTCTTGGCAGATTATCCTTTGATGACTTAGTGTTCACAATATGGCTATTTACAGGAGGATCATCATATTGAATATGTATCTATCATCTATCTGTCTGTCTGTCTGTCTGTCTATCTATCTATCTATCTATCTATCTATCTATCTATCTATCTATCTGGTTTGAACTCAAAACCTTGTGCTTGCGAGGCTGGTGCTTTGCCACTTGAGCTATGCTAACTGCCCTTTTGGCTATTTAATTTTTAGATGGGATCTCACTTTTTAAATACATTTTTATCATGGAATTGGCTTGGATAACAACCATCCTATCTTAAGTTTCCTGCAAATCTGCCCTACAGTGTCTAGCTTGTCAATTGAGATGGAAGTATCCCTATGTTTTTTTTTTTTTTTGTCTTGATCTCAAACTGATGTCCTCTTGTTCTCTGCCTCCCATGTATCTGGGATTATAAGCATGAGCTACTGTTGAGCATTCAGTCACCTCATTTACATATGTCAGAACCCTGCTCTAACTCCCCATCTTGTACCAAGCTCCTCAACTTGCTCCTATCCAAGTTTTATTCTGACTCCCTGAGGGCTCTCAGCACCAGGACAAGGCTGGTACTTAGGAACACTTATGAACTTTCCTTCTTTCTCACTTATCTGACTTTCTCTTTCTTTCTCTGGTTGCTTGACTTTGTAAGTATATAAAAAAACCCTGAGGACAGTTTTTCAGATTCCATTCCCTCTCACATCCTGCTTGATGTTGGTTCAACAAAGAAGCTCCAGATAGTTTTGACATGGGATGGGTGAAATCTGATGGGACTGATGAATCTGCATTGGCTACCAAGAGATTTGGAGTTTCTGGGCTTCAGTGCCTCCTGGTAATTATCTGGAAACCAAAAAACTGAGAATAATATCTCTGAAGGAAAAGAAGAAAGAAAGGAGGTAGCCTATGTGGCTCTAGAGAGCCTATAAAGAGCAAAACAGAGAGGCTGCTCTATAGCCTTATTCCTTAGTGTGGCTAGGGCAGCTGGTTAGAAAGGCACCCAGTACAGCCCTTCAGGATCACAATTTTCACTCTCCTCAGGTCAGCAGTGGTCTACAAGCACACTGAAATGTGAGCAATGCTGCTTTGGAAGTAAACAGGCATCTGAGACAGATATAAATGTATGACTCCTACTAAAAAGGAACACCTCACAGAACACATTTGGGAATGAATATGATTTCTGAGGGACCAGGGCTAGCACCCCTTTGATCAATTCTGTTAGGACCCAGGCCTTTACCTCAATGGACATTATTAAGTAGCTGTTAAAAAAAAAACCCAGACAAGTCAAGCAAGTCTTCTGCCTCCACTCACAGCCTGAGGAAGTTAGGGACCAGGATGAAGGGTCACTGGAGGAGACAGGAAGGAGAAAACATCTAATAAAGAGATATAGAAGCAATGTGAGGGTGCCCTAGAAGCAAGGTGAAGGTATTCTAAATCTCTTCATTGTGATGATTATGTCAAATCCGGACTCCATTCAAGCTCCCTGTGTGGCTCTGCTCAAGGGGAAGATGCTAGTGAGAAGATGCCGACCAAGAAGGACAGAAAGTTGGGAAGTTTTCTTTGGTCTTCGTTAGAAATAATGTCCTCTGCTTCTTTTCGTTACTTCTAAATAGTAAGGTTCCAAGTCTAGAAAATGAATCATCAACTGGCTATCAAAGAGAAAGAATAGAAAATCTAAAGGCACATAGCACATCAAACCCATTCCAGAAAGAAAACCAAAATTCACAGAATTTTATTTCTCGGGTAGATCTTTTCAGAACCAGTGACATTTTCATTCTGTAGGACATGAAGCATTCAGGTCCTGCTGGGTGCTGGTGGCTCATGCCTGTCATCCTAGCTACCCAGGAGGCTGAGATTCGAGAGGATCACAATTGGCTCCAGGCCACCGTAGACAGAAAGTTTGGAGACTCCAATTGTGATCCTAGCAATTTACAGGAAGTCTAAAATAGGCAGATCAGAGTTTGGGCATGGAAGAAAGACTTTATCCTAAAAAACAAACAAACAAAAAAAAAACAGTGTAACTCAGGACTGGAGGCATGGCTCAGCCATATGATTCCAGTCTAGCAGGCCAGAAGATCCTGAGCTCAAATCCCAGTACTGTAGCCCCTACCATAAAACACAACACAACAAAACAAAACATCCACTCTGGCAAATGTAACGAGGACTAGGAAGCTCCTCATTCTGTTCTCTGCCTTTGCAAGGAGATTCAGTTGCTTATAAGTACTCTCTTCTCCTCCTTTCCCAGCTTGCAACCTACCATGGGAGTTCAAGATTCATTTCGTAGGTAAGAGCAGCTGAGATATCCTTCTAGCTTATTTGTCAGCATAGGACAGGAAACATGATGACAACCGGGCAGGTGAAGCTTTATACGATCTCCCTGATATTCCCACTGGTGTGAAAATTGCTGGCCTGGTGACAGGGAGGACAGCTGGTGAGCATGCACCCTCTGCCCGCTGCCTGATGAGCTTCTACCTCTCCTGCCTGCTGTCACGCTTCAACATCAATGTGCCAGGGGTCTGGTAAGGCCAGTTCTTACTCTTGCAGTTCTCTCTCAATAATGACTTACCCATCTCTCAATGTCTATTAGGTTTCCCATTGCTGAGAACCACCAAATGTCTAGGTTCTAATAGAGCTTGAGTTTGAGGTGCTCAAGTACAATCATCATCTCTCCAAGCTACACCTCCCTCCCAAAGAAGACTGATAGCACATTGACTCATTAAGACTCCCTGACCACCACTGCTTTAATCCCAAAGGAACAGGAAGCATCGCTTAATCTTATTTCTAGTGTGCTGGAAGCTGCCTGGAGAAAAAGACTTGCTTAATAGCAAAGGTGACCAGGAGACTTTACAGGATGGTTGCCTTGAGGTGCTGAGAGACTCTCAAGCTAGGCACACTGACAGATGCTCAGTGGCTTCATTAAACGTGGCCATTGTAGAGTGAAAAAAAGAGGTCCAATTATTCTGGAAATGCCAAGGAGAGCCTTTGAGGATGGAAGCGGTCTTGGGATCCTTTTGGTGGGTTTAAGGGAATATTTTTTTTTAATGTTTTGCTTGCAGAATAAAGTATCCTAAACCCACTGATAAGGCCTGATCTCTCCTTTCCCCTCCTCTCCTCTCTTTTTCCTCTCCCTCCTTTCCCTCTCTTCCTTCCTTCTATCCATTTGTTTTTGTGCGGTTCCTGGAGCTTGGAGCTTGACTCAGGACCAGGTACTGTCCATGAGCTCTTTTTTCCCTCCTCAAGCTTGGCACTCTACTATTTAAGCCACAGTTCCACTCTGGCATTTTTGATGGTTACTTGGAGATAAGAATCTCATGGAATTCCCTGCCTGGGCTGGCTTTGAACTGTGATCCTTAGATTTCAGCCTCCTGAGTAGCTAGAATTATAGGTGAGAGCCATGGGTGATCAGTTCTGTACCTTCTTTACCATGATTTCTTCTTCAAGATTTTTTGGTCATAGTTTAATTTCTACAGCTTCATCCACACTGCTACCCTGTAACTAGACTTGTTCTTCTAAGACTATTAACTGTCATTAACAAAAGTTCCTTCTACGATTTTCAGATACATAAATGTAAGAATACTATTAAAAGGCTGCAGAATTCATTGCTATTGACCTCCAAGATGCTGGCCAGAACCTCTTCCTTTATTGAGAAGCTCTGAATAGCTCCATGCAAAGCCTGACCCAAAGTGGTTGGATTTTTAGCTACATAGTTGCCCCAGCAGTGTAATTGAAAGGGTTACTCCAAAGTGTGGTGAAATGAAACAGCCCTTCTCAGGCTCAGAGTTTCTATAGATCTGTGGGGATAGTCTGCTCCAGTTGTCATCCACTGGGGTAGCTTAAGGATTGGAGACTTGAGTCAGGTGACAATTGCTTATACTCACGTCTGGGTTCTGGATTGGAAATACTCAGGGTGTGGGCAGTTGAGAATTCTCAAGCATTGAGCTCTACTCTTATGAGGTCTATCCAACACAGCTTCAGGGCAGCTGGGCTTGCTACAGAATGGTGCAGGTCCCAAAATACAACATCATGAGAATGTGTGTGTATGTGTCTGCCCTGTACTGGATAGTAATCACTAAACTAGTGAAAACAAGGAGGGGTGATTTCATTGCAACTGCTGGTAGGAGAAGGTAAAAGGATTTGCTGCCATGTTTTGAGTTGCGGTGGCAGGAATGACAGAATGGGGAGAGGAGTATAAGCAGCCAGTTTGGGAAGGTAGTAGGATGGTCTGGTCCTTGGCCTTCATCCAGCCATTATTTTACAGCTGGCCTGTGAGAATTTGAACTCTTGAAAATAAATGACTATAAATGATTCTGAACCTGGCAAACTTGAGACTGCCTTGATCCCATGGGAGAGAAAGGGCTAGGTCTTGAGAATTAGCTCAGCTTTCTTCCAAAATAATAACCATTCCTCTAAAATAGTGGTAGTTCCTAATAGCCATGTAAATAATTAAATACACGACAACTCAAGCTATATTAACTCAATCCTTCCAATAATCCCATGTAAGTTCTATCACTGTACTCATTACTTAAGATCACCTAAGTGGTTGTTTTACACTGATCTGTGTCCTCTCAAAAATTCCTGTTGAAATCTTTATCCGCACCCCATCCCCAGGTCCTAATTCTAAGGGTCTGGATGATGTCTTTTACTTCCCCTCCCTTTTTTCTTGTCTGACACTCTACCACTCGAATCACAAGTTTGTAACACAGCATTTTTTCCTGACTAATTAAAAATAAGAGTCTCATGTTCTCCTCTGTCCAAGCTGTCTTTGAACTAAAATCCACAGCTCTCAGCTCTCTGAGAAGCCAAGATTCCAGGAGTGAGTTGCAGGCACCTGATACATGTTGAAACTTTAAGCCCCAGTGCCCAGAATGTGACTGTACTTAGATACAGGGCTTTGAAAAAGGCAATCAAGGTAAAATGGGGCCTATTGAGAAGGCCTGCTCCAATCTAATGGGTATCCTCATAAAAGAGCAGGACAGGGAGGCACACAGAGGAGAGAGGTCTGGAAGAACCAATCCAGATGGCATCTTGATCTCAGAATTCTCATCTTTTAGAGGTAAGAGAAAATAAATTTCTGCTTCATGAGCTTCTCTGGCAGATGTGCTTTGTTACACAGCTCTAGCTGACTAACGTATACATGATGTGGAGTCAGGACCCAGGCATCCCACCCTGTGAACGGATAGTGGGTCCCATCAGTGACTGTCTTCTCCAGCTTCCCCTACCACTAATAACAAGAGCATTTAAAATCAGACTCCAAGTCTGCCTTGAAGATTTCAAGGTAAGCCCTTCACAGCAAAGCATGGAGAAGCCAATTCAAAGTGAGAAAGAAAATCAGGAACAGAAACTGAACACCAGGACTGGAAATGAACTTATTTAAAATAGGACAAGGAGTGTCTTAAAGTTGTCTAGGAATCTGACTTAGAAGGTGATTTAAAAAAAAAAAGAAAACAAAGTCTCATTGCCTTCAGAGCTCCACAGTTATATAATGTGCAGTTCTGCTGCACCTACACTCTTTCCATTGAGTCTTAAAAAATAATAAGCCAATCATTGCTATGACACAAAGAAAGCCTGTGGACTGCAGAGGGATTCTGAAAGAATGTGGGAATGGAGGTGGTTTGGGATTATACTGCAGGAAGCACTTCTGTTGAGACAGCCCAGCCTCAGAGAAGGGACTTGGATCAGCTTCCTGCAGCCAGTCTTGGTCTGCCAAAAGGAAGTTTCCTTAGAATGTGCCTTTCCAAATCTGCCCCAAATTAAATCTCATGGGCTGTGTCCTGCAGGCCTTTATGAGAAGAAACCTCATACCAATATAGTACCAGCTCCACTGGATGTTTCTAAGCCCTGCAGATGTGGCTTGCTGGCTTCTTTCTTCTTGAAGGACAGTGAGTAGAAGGACCTGAGCACACCTCCATGGCTGTGACAGTCCTGGGGACTTCTTCCCCAACATCTCTGAGATGCTCTAGGGACACTGAACCCCCCAAAAGAATGGGTTGGCACAAATGCCTTGGCGAGGAATGTTCCATGGCTTCCTAGATTCTTAAAACTCATCAAACCCTAGGGTGGGCTCAGAGGACATGCCTTAAAGAGTAAGGTTCACGTTGAGCTTTGTCTGGTGAGCCTGTAAGCTCTAAAGGGTGAGATCATGTCCTTAATACAGATGTACTACTCCAGCATGGAGCCCAGCATGCCCAAAGAACTAAGTACACACAGGTAAGGGTTTCATCTGTTTCATTTATCACAAGGACGTGTTCAATAGCCACTGAATGGATTAAAAGAGTATGTGATGGTCCACAGACCTTCGCTCCTGTGAGGAACTTCAGGTATTGGTTCCTGTATTCTATTCCTAAATAGGCCTCAAATGGGGCCTACCCAATGGGGCCAAACAGTACTGAGATGTCTTAAGGCATGGAAGAGAATTGATATCCTTAAGGGTGTGACTTATCATAAAAGCCCTCAAAACTCCTCAGTGTCTGCTAGGCTTTCTGGTGCCTTTTAGATAATTAAACACTGTGTACAATTCACTTTTTAGGGGTGATTTTGAGCACAGAAATGTCTTGGTCCATTTTCAAGTGTCTACTCTTTGGTAGCCTCAGCATCAGTGGGTAAACCCCAGGTCACTATCTTAGATGGACAGTGGGCCTAAAAGCTGGTCAGGCACAGCTCTTGCTAAAATATTTTTAGTCTCTCACCCAACTGCACTTAATTAACTTCCTTCCTTCTGGGTGCCCATGAATTCTCAGAAGTTCTACAAGAGTTTCTCCAGAGGTTTACCTAGCATATGTGGTAGGAATAAGATACCAAAACCTTCTCCATAATAGCCCCAGATGCCCAGCTGTAGGGGTATGGTATCAAGTGGCCCCCACCTCAATCTCAGAGAGCCATTTTACCAGGACACATCTTTGGCAGTTCAAGCCTCAGGTGAGCACTCTGTTCCATAAATCTTTGCCAAGGTACGTTGAGCTTGCATCACAGCCTGACTCCACCTTCTTGCTTCTTTCCTTCACAGAACTGAACCCTGAATAACATCATGAGTGCTACCTTAGCATCTTCCTCCCCCAAACCCTCACCCTCACCAGTAACAGCCTAAGATTCATTTATTCACCATTCCTGGATTCTGCTTCAATTCTTGCCATATATATATATATATGTATATGTATATTTAAAAATAGACAAATGATAGCATGCACAAACTAAGCCAAATAATAACAAAACCAATTGGAAGGGGAGTTCAATCACTCACTAGGAAAGGGCCTCCATCCCATAAAGGTCTGTGCAAGGATAAAGCTAAATTCCACATAGTCTGTGAAATTAAAGCTTAAAAGATTATGGCTTAAAGAAGAGATTATAGCCGGGATAATGAGCAAACAGAAGAGACTTACTAATCGCAACACACATACACACACATACACACATACACCACCACCACCACTACCAGAAGCAGCAGCATGCTGTGATTGGGGCTGTCAAGTGCTAACCCAGTGGATTATTTGATCTTCCTAGAATGCTCCTTCTAATTCAGCTCATTTTTCACTCTCAGACTTAGCAGAGGGTCTGTGTGAGGAAACTACCTGGGAACACAGGAAAGACTACAGCAAGTGTATACTTGGTGGCAATTTAATCTGAATCCACAGAGCCTCCGCAAGGGCCTCAATATCCCATGCTATACTTCCTCAACTCTACAGTTTGGGCTGTAACTTTTGTTCTTAAGTACCTACTGTATGCCACTTGCTTTCCCTGTCTCACCTTGGTGGTTCAGAGTAACAGGGGTTAAGTGGGTAAAAAAAACAAGACAAAACAAAAGCACAACATAGCGGGCCACTGGTGGCTTATGCCTATGATCTTATCATCCCAGCTACTCGGGAGGTTGAGTTCTGAGAATTGTGGTTCAAAGCCAGACTGGGAAGGAAAACCCAGGAGACTCTTATCTGTAATTAACTCTCTCAAAACCAGAAGTGATGCTGTGGCTCCAAGGGGTATAGCACTAGTTTTAAGTGAAAAGCTCAGGGACAACATCTGGATTCTGAGTTCAAGTGCCATGACAAAAAAGAAAAAACAAAGCATAATATGAGTAAAATGGGTGTTTAAAGTAAAGGAAGGCAATGGTCCAGGGACACTACAGGGCAGATTCTGGGAGGGAAGGGATTGCCTGGGCCCTGTAAGAGTTTAACAATGGGTCATTTTCGAATTTCAAGATATGGAAACAAGAGGTTTGTTTTTAATGTACTATGTGAGGCTATTTCTATTTTTCTTTCATCCCCCCATGTTGTTATCCTTTGATATTGGTGCCTGGTATATTGTATATACATTGCTTTGAATTAGGGAAGGGAAAGGGAACAACAAAATAGTGAGACAAAGGACAACGGGTGAATCAATGTGACAGCGATACTCACAGGAAAATATGTTGAAAAAGAACTTTACAACTTGGGAGGGAGAGAACTGGGGGAACAGAAAATGGAAGGAGATAACAATGTTCGACAAGAAATACACTCACTACCTTATGTATTTACTGTAATCCCCCTGTACATCATCCTGACAATAAAATTAAATTTTAAATCCACCCCCCCAAAATGGGTCATTTTAACTATGTGCACAATGCCATTCTAAGTGTTTACATGTATTTAACTAGTACAATGGTCCCATCAAGTACAGCTCCAATATAACCTTATTTTATAGCTGAAGAAACTGAGACCCAGAGAATTTAAGCAATCTACTCAATGTCATACAGACAGCAAGTGGAGAGATGAGATTCATCCCAGTAGTTGAGTTCTAAATCCTAAATGTCTAATCACACTTAATTTCTCTCTTTTTTTTTTTTTTGCCAGTCCTGGGCCTGAGCTCAGGGCTTGAGCACTGTCCTTGGACTTTCTCAAGGCTAGAGCTCTATCACTTGAGCCTCAGCACCACTTCCAGCTTTTTTTCTATGTATGTGGTACTGAGGAATTGAACCCGGGTCTTCATGCATGCTAGGCAAACACTTTAACCACTAGGCCAAACTCCTGGCACCCCCCTGCCTTTTTTTTGTCTGTCACCTGGCTTGGACTCTGGGCGTAGGATGCTGTCCCTGACCTCTTCAGCTCAAGGCTATTGCTCTACCTCTTGAGCCACAACCACTTCACCTTTTCTAGTGATTAATTGGAGATAAGAGTCTCATGTTCTTTAGTGCCTGGGCTGGCTTTGAACCTTGATTCTCAGATTTCAGCCTCCTCAGTAGCTAGGATTACAAGGGTGGTGAGTTGGCCGTACCCAGCCTATTTCATTTTTTTTTTGTAATCAGGAGTCTGAGAAGCTCATTCTTAGGCTGCTCCATAGGGGTGACCCAAGATTGGCTATTCTTGACTGATTATACAGGGAATAATGTGTTTTAGTTTGGCAGACAAAACAGAAATAGAATCTGTTATCATATAGTCCAAGAAAGGAAAATTCAGCAAAAAACTGTGATGAACTCTACAAAATTAAAACAAAATGGTAAACTATATCCTTGAGTGATAAACCACTAAGAACTGATGAATACTTGATCATAATGTTGGTTCATGTCAGTCACCAAATAGCTTCCAAGCACTATTTAGGAACTGAGGAAATATCAGGAAATATAACTGATAAACACTGGTATGATTCATTTTGTCTCATTATGGAGGAAAGTGTATAATACATGAATAGATGTTAAATTAGCATGTTCTATGATAACACATATTAAGGAGAAAAACAAGGCAGAACAAAGCAAGAACTGGGAGTTTTGGGTGGGGGCCTGTGTGAACTCATAAGTAGGATGCACAAGAAAAGTAATTCTAATATAGTTTGGAGAGGCCTGAGGGATGGAGCAGAGGGCACAAATATCTGGAATCAGCAGTTCCTCAAAGAAAGAAGAGACAGCCCAAAGTCAATCTAGGAACCAGCCAAGAGCCAGTGAAGGGAATCTCTTCCTCTGTTTTGCTTCACAGTCATGAGGTTAGTGGTTTTGCTCTGACACATATGTCTACTATGATGTGTGCTGCTCAGCACACATTCAAAAGCAAAGGAACCAATTGATCAAAACTATGAGCCAACTGAAAGCTTTTTTTTTTCCTGAATGCAGATAAAAGAAAATCCAGGGACTTGGGCAGCTTTAATTTTGTCTACAGCAACCATTTCTACCCACCCACCCACACAGACAGATAGACAGACACACACACACACAGAGGCTGGACTGAAAACTTTCAGTCTCTGAAATTTTTGGCCTGAGCATTTCCCCGTGGCCCGAACCCATTCTGTCCTCATATGCAGCAGGCTGTATATTGCAGGGAGTCACCATCTCAGGGGGTCAGCTTGGCACTAGTGATTAATGAGAATTGGTGTATAAACACTTCAGGTTCCTTCCATCTCCCAGAATTCTACCAGGAGATGGCATCTCCAGTGTGCACAACAGCACCAAGCTGTGGGATAACACACGACTGGATGCTTTCTTTTTCCCCTTTGTCTCTGTCACCCACATGCATCCAATGTTTGTTGCCCTCCCATTTCTGAATAAATTACTCATTCTTGAATCTTTTTCTAAGGTTCTTCTGGGAAATGCAGAATTGGACAGAAGGGAAAATCTGTAAGATCAGTCATCCCTAGATTCTCATCATTTCTCTCTATGGACATCCCTAGCAGAAAGCAGGGTGGGAAGTACCCTAGGGGTTCCCGATCACAGCTGTGCATGGAGCTGGAAAGCAGCTCAACTCCACCATTCTGTTTCTAGGCCAGAAAAGGATGGCAGGGTCATCTCTAAGGTTTAGTTTAGCATTGGTGATTCACACCTTAGAGAAGAGAAATTTTGTTTCTGTACTCAGTATATCTCTGTATAAGGAAAAATTGGTTTGTTTAAAAAATCCCCTGAAAACCAGCAAAAAAGAGAAGGTGAGAAGGAAGAAGAGGAGAAAGAAGATTGGGAGAAATCAATGAGACAGGAGAATGAGGAAGAGGAGAAGGAGGAGGAAGAGGAAGAAAGGAAGAAAGAAAATAAAAGGGAAAGAAGCAAAGAAAACAAGGTACCAACTTTCAGAGAAACCTTATTTCATTGGAATGACAGGAATAGACTCAGTTAACTCACAAGGAAAACTAAAGGAGCAGTTTTCTACTCAAGTTCCCTTACATCCAATTCAAGACCTGCTTTTTGACACAATAAGTACAAACCGAGGATTTGTGGCTTCAGCAAAATGCTGGTGGAATGTGATGGAAAGCGCCATAAAGTCTCAGTCTTACTGTTAGCTTTTACCCAGCTCACAGAAATACAGAAACCTCTATATCAAACCCCTTTTGGACTAGTATTCTTTTCTTTTAAATTCAGAAAAACATTTTTTATTATTTAAACATAATAAATATGATGAAAAGAAAGACATTTTTATATAAACTGCCTGAAATGGGCAGCAAGGGGGGGGTAAGTTGCATAAGTTAAAAAAAAGACTGCATTCACATTTTATCTGGAAAAATAAAATATAGGAACAGTGTTTCCTTAACAGTTAGGCTCTAGACGCAACCACACCATGCTCCCAATAATAGAAGAGGAGACTTAAGCCTTGATGGTTCCTTGTTACCACTTCCCCTGCACAATAGTAGATGAGCATAAGATAACTTCCCCTTCTCCATTTCTTAGTAATAAAGGGAGTGTGTAGAGGGGAATGTTGTATGAGTTTCATGAAGTTTTCCAGGACTCTGTCCTAATCCTTTAATTTTCTAGTCCTCCTTTTTTTGAAGGTGAGAGAGGTCATGTCATCATCCTTGTTTCTTTTTCATCCCCAACTCTGAGTCTCTCATTTGTCAGTGCCTGAGTGTGTCGGTTGTGTGCCATGGTCCAATACAGGCACTTTATGAGGTCTTCCATCTTTATTAGACTGCCAGCCTCCCTTTGGAGTCATGCAGTCAGTCTGCATTTTTTTATGGGGTATTACAACTTCCAAAAGAGAGCTATGGATTGGACAAAGAGGCTGATGTAATGAATAGGAAGAGATGCTCTTGTTGAGCAGGGAAAGATGGATGAAGAGGGTCTACTTTGGTAAAGTGGTCAGTTCATTAGTAAATTCCGTGTGAGTCCTGTACGATCTGTGAACAGCAATTACTCAGATGATGAACAGTGTTTGGATCGCTGAGGTTCCCCAGCTCCACTGCACATCACACTCTCATTCTGTCTGCTTAGAAAAGGTCATATTGTTATTTTTCCTCTTTAGAGTTTTACTGTGATATGACGATTC
Organism: Megascapheus bottae; assembly: GCF_031878675.1. NCBI lineage: Eukaryota > Metazoa > Chordata > Mammalia > Rodentia > Geomyidae > Megascapheus > Megascapheus bottae. The sequence goes on from NC_143526.1 coordinate 14,692,283, forward strand.
TACAGAAACAAAAGCAGACCTGAAAACAAAAGAAGATCTACAAAGAAGGTCACTGACTTAGTAATGCTTCTTCATAAAACAGTGTGCAGACTCAAGAACCTATGAACAAACAGAACAGTCATCAGTGAGCCAAGTTAGCTCCCGCTTTGGAATCATCTACCAGAGTCTTGAAGTCTGTATGATTCCTGTGGCACTTGAAACTCATGAAACTGAGGCTTTTTATTCTCTGTTCATTTGGATGTATATGTTAATCTTATATTGCTAATGAATATTAGTATATCTTTCTCAATCTCCTGGTTCTCATTATCAGCACCAAAGGCAACCAAAAGCAGAAGAATCAGTCTGGCTGGGTAAGCTGAGAAATCTACTAGAGAATATCATTGGCCCACACAAGCAGCAACACTGAAAGGTTGCTATAGAATTTGTAGAAGAGATTATGTTCATCTGGTGAAACTGGAGAGTGCTTCTTGCAGGAAGTGACATTAGATATGGCCCTGAAGAATAAAAATGATGTGTACTTTTGAAATTGGGGCAGTGATATGGAAGAAACATGAAGAGGTGAAGAGGGCATTCTAGCCAAGAGAAATACCATGTACTATTGCACAGGAGGGTCACGCATTGAGTAGTTTGGTTCTGCTATGAATGTGGGTGAGAAGCAGCCAGTCATTAGAGATGGCTGTTGGAATATAAGCAGTGTGGTTCAAGAAGTCTGCTCAGTGTGGATGTGACTGGGGGGAAGGGCGATATAGAGTTATGGGGGGAGGGGAGAGACTGAGTATAAAGCCAGTTGTACTAGACAGTAGAAAGGACTTGGAGAGGAAGAAATAGATAAGAGCCACGATACAGTAGAAAAATGGGTCAGGTTTGACAGCAAGTGAGGTGTGAAGAGTCTGGGACAGAAGCCAGATAGGCATATTCAATGCATCTGAAGAACTCAGGTGGTTAAGCAGGAAGTTTGACTCAAGGTTTATACCTTGAACTGGAGACTTTCTCTGAAGACTCAGGTTGGAATGATCTGATAGACATTGGCAGGCCTAGTCCTGAAGATGGAAGAAAAGTTACAGCCAGGGATGAAGAGGGGGATACTAAGAACAGGAAGTTGAGATCAGGTAAGACCATCCAGTATAAGAACAGGATTAACTGCTGCGCTGTGGGGAAGGATTGTCACTATGAGACAGAGGTATTTTAGAAGGAAAAGGAGTAGTAGAAAAGAATGTTCCTAGCTGGGATTTGTGTCTCAAAAGAACTCTCTATGGAGCTTGAGTTGGTTTAAACTGGCAAGCAGGGCTGGAGGAGGTAAGTTACATTGTGAGTTTCAAGGAGAATCCTTGAGTTGACATTTTTGTTGTTTAGAGACAAGCATCTGGACTCCCCCACGTCTATACGCCTCTTCTTTCACTCCTGAAGAGACCTGCACAGGGGCAGATGTGGACAAGCACACAAAGTGGAGAGACCAGTGTGGTCACACACTGCCCACATACACACTGGAACAACGAAGGAGGTGAGATGTGAAGCAAAACTGTGGAAATCAAGCCCACAGATTAGTCATCTACAAAATGAAGGATGAGCTCGTTTGGTTTCTAACATTTTTCTAGGCCATAGTTATTCTTTCATGGTTTATGACCTTCCGTGGCTTTCTGCCCTTTACATCCTCCATCCTCATGTCCCCAGCGTCCACAGACTTCCCACTCACATGCAAGTAATACACAAATGCCTTCTGTTTACAGTCACTGAAAAAGAAGAGGCTACTTCCTTGGAGTCAAAATATCCATTCATCAAAGTCATCAGATAAATACTGCTCAAGATGTAGGTTCAAATTTAGCAAGAGATCTTAGAGTTGTAACAGAACTTGAAATCTTTTCATAATAAATTTGTGTTTCTGCATTTCAATGCCAAAATCTTTTTAAAAAATATTTTTATTATCTTTAAGTAATTGTACACAGGAGCTGCCATTCAACAAAGCAGTTTGTAAGTACAATGCATCTTGACTGATGTCACCACATTCAACGTTCTCCCCCATCCCTACCAACCCTACACCTTTCTACTTTTTTTTCTGCCAGTCCTGGACTTGAGCTCAGGGCCTGAGTGCTGTCCTTGGGCTTTCTCAAGGCTAGAGCTCTACCATTTAAGCCTCAGCACCATTTCAGGCTTTTTTCTATGTATGTGGTACCGAGGAATTGAACCCGGGTCTTTGTGCATGCTAGGCAAGCACTCTACCACTAGGCCAAACTGCTGGCCCCACCTTTCTACTTTTTAAATACTCTAAGTTATGAAATTCAATACTAACATAAATACCAACCGTTACTACCATTATAGGTACTTCGTGGGCCATTCTCAATCGGAAGTATCCTTCACTGTAACAGAGGCCCATTTAACATTATCGCTACTCCTAATGGTAATCAATAGCTAGAACAGGACAAGCCCATTCTCACTGGATGCATTCACATGGCACCAAAGCCGGCTGCCTCACCAACACCCCACAAATTTCATGGAGAAGACAATCTTGAGTATGGAGTTTAGGGCATTGCTATTTCGGTTTACTTCATCTCAGGCAGAGGTAAGGGAGGCTGGCTAGCTAGGCCAATTTTCTTTTGCTTGGCTTTCATACACTATGGTAAGATAGCAAGTCCAGCTGGGGAATGTCATGAAGTCCCAGGCATTTGGAAGGACTGTTACCAGGCTAGATATTCAGGGCTGCAGTCAGAATTGGCTTTAGAAGGTGAGGACAATTCTCCATGGCAGGAAGGACAAGTGAGGTGCAAACTCTTCAAGTGCTGCCAGACTTCTTGCATTGACTTTTGCTACCACTGAGAGTGGAGTTGGAAAAAGGCAGTTGGACAGGTAAACTGCTTTTGTTCTTCCTTTCAAAGATACTACATTTTCCTAGATTACTTTTGGTTTATCAAGTTCAACTTAAAATCTATAGTTGTGGGGCCGGGAGCATGGTCTCGCCTAGTGCTCACCTAGCATGCACATAGCCCTGGGTTCAATTCCTTGGTACCATATACACACACAAAAAGCCAGAAGTAGTGCTGTTCCTGAAATGGTAGAGTGCTAGCCTTGAGAATGCTGAAGGACGGTGCCTATGCTCTGAGTTCAAGTCCCAGGACTGGCAAAAAAAAATCCCTGGTTGTGACATACTAAGAAAGATGCTGAAAAATCAGATCACTAAACAGAGACTCCAGGGATAGAAAGTAAAGGGCCTATACTCTAAAAATATTTAAAAACAAGGCTCATGGGGCCAGGAGTTTGGCCTAGTGGTAGAGTGCTTGCCTAGCATGCATGAAGACCTGGGTTCGATTCCTCGGTACCACATACATAGAAAAAAGCTGGAAGTGGTGCTGAGGTTCAAGTGGTAGAGCTCTAGCCTTGAGAAAGTCCAAGGACAGTGCTCAGGCCCTGAGCTCAAGCCCAGGACTGGCAAAAAAAATAAAAAAAAAATAAAAACAAGGCTCATTATGCATCATTTACCATAGCCAAGATATGCAATAAACGCAGATGCCTCTCTGTGGACTAATGGATCAAGAAAATGTGGTATATATTCACAATGAAACTCTACTCATCCATCAGAAAGAATGATTTTGTGCCATTCGTAAGGAAATGGAATGACTTAGAAAAAATTATACAAAGTGAATTAAGCCAGACCCAGAGAAACACAGGTTGCATGTTTTCCCTCAGTTGTAGTAGCTAGAATGTGCCTATAAATCTACAAGTAAGCACATTGGGTTACAAATAAATTAACGAAAGTGTAATAGACTATATGGAGAGCAAATTCTTTAAAAATATGAAGTTAAAGCCCAACAAAATAAGTATGAGGGGTCCGGGAGTTTGGCCTAGTGGTAGAGTGCTTGCCTAGAATGCATTAAGACCTAGGTTTGATTTCTAGGTACCACATTACATAGAAAAAAGCCAGAAGTGGTGTTGTGGCTCAAGTGGTAGAGCTCTGGCCTTGAAAATGCCCAAGGATAGTGCTCAGGCCCTGAGTTCAAGCCCAAGGACTGGCAAAAAACAATAAAAGAATACTAGGAAATGGATACTTCCAAGAAGGGAGGGGGAGAATTAGAAGAATGAAGGGCAAGGAGGGAGAATGCAAGCAAAGATTAGTTGTACATACCACAGAATTAATATATATATGTGTGTGTTTGTGTACATATATATATATATATAATATATGGGAGCCAGGTGTCATGGCTCATGTCTACTCAGGAGGCTGAGGTCTGAGGATCAAGGTCAGAGCCTGCACTGAGCAGGAAAATCCATTAAACTCTTATCTACAATATAATACTCAGAAAAAAAGCCAAAAGTAGCACTGTGGTTCAAGTGATAGAGTGCTATCCCTGAGCAAAAATTGCTCAAGGACAGAACTCAGGCCCAGAGTTTAAGTCACAGAACTGAACTGGATACACACACACACACACACACACACACACACACACACACGAAGTACGTGGTGAGCTAAAGATGGGTGAAAATTTTGAAATGTTGAAGCAGGTCAAGATGCATTATATACATAAACTGCTTTGTTAAATGGCAAAAAATCAATATATACCTTAAAATTATGACAAAGTATGGAAGGGCTGGATCGGGAAAGGTGGGTGAAAATGTTGAAAGGGGTAATTTGGCCAAGATGCACTGTATTCATAAACTACTTTGGTGAATGGCAGATCCCTTTTTGTAGAAGTAAAGGTAATAAAAATATTAAAGAAAAATAAAAAGAAGGCAACACAGGCTATAACTCTGGATGAGGAAATGCAATGATAAATGTTTGACTTGGCTGGTAGGAGGAGGCCTGACCTTCATTCTCCTACTAGCAGTCAATATAAATTACCGCAAATCAGAAGAATCAGAACATGTTGGCTTCACGAATTCACAGGTTGCTATTATTGTATTCCAGTACCAAGGCTACATTTTATTTAAGAAAAAAAAAGAGAAGAAAAGAAAAACTTCTTTTGTAGAGAAACCTTAGTAGGAGTCCTAATTGGAACCAATATTGAGGCAGTGGATTTAAGTGATCTTAAAATATCACAAAAGAAAGAACAAGAAATAAATACAATGCAAAAGCCTTTAAACATGTGACAGCTGTAGGTGGGCCTGTGAGTATAGATCTTTAGTTAAATATAATCAAATGCTTGATACAAATAGTGCAAATCTTCTCTTTGCCCAGTCTTTGACCATTTCAAACTATGTGAGGAGCACAGAACTGATGACTATTCCACAAATGAAATGGAGCCAACATAGTTATTTGCTTTTTCCTAGATCATTTGCTTATTAAAAGTGGAATGCAGGAGGGAAGGGAGGTTAAGAGAACTATCTGCATTAAACAGATAAAAGTCTGATTCTCTCTTTTCCCACTCACTAGCAAATCCAGATGTCTTTGGAGTCCGCTTTCTTGTTTGTCAAATGGGGAAATGGTTACCTATGAGTTATCAACTGTTGTGCAACTAATTATCTTCACACTTAGCAACTGCATTCAGATATTTACTACCCTGTGGAGTTTGTGAGGAACAGAAATTTAGAAGTAACGCAGCTGGGTCATGCTGGCTTGATGACTCGCAGTAAAGATGTTGGTTGGGGCCAGAGTTGTTTCATGGCATGGAAGAATTACTTTGAAGCCGACTCACTCAACAGAATAGGGAAATCTGTGCAATTGGAAGCGGGCCTCAGTTTCTCACATGTAGTTTCAGCTACAGGGATATTAGAGCATCCCAACACATGGGCACTGCTTCCTGCAGAAAAAGTTAGCCAACAGAGACAGGTAAGGCAGAAGCCTCGTAAGCCTCACGCCATCATTTTCATCATATACTATTGATTACACAGATTGGCTTTGTTCATTTTTTTCATTTTTTATTGTAATTAATGAAAGGGTTACATTATATTCGCCAGATAGAAGGTGTATTACTTCACATACATTGATACCCTTTCTCATGTCTTGGTCCCCATCTCTCTCCCCCCACTCCCACCCTTCATCTTGTTTTCCCCCCTTCCCTATCCAATTTCAAATAACCAAATACAAATATATCCAATATATCAGACAACAAAGTGAGATACTGTAACAATATGAGATTACCAAGGAACAGCAAAAGAGATGAGAGATAACATAGTACATTAAAGACAACAATCACTCATTATATGCCTTTTGTTTCTATATTCTAGAGGTCCTTTCATCATACTATATGGCCTGATGTATCTAGGTTTTGCTCTATTGCAAATCTCTGCTAGAAGAGCCCAAGGTTTCTACTGATTATGAGAAACGAGGGAAACCATTGAGCCTATATTCCTTTGAGTCTGGCTTACTTCACTTAATATGATTTTTTCTAACTCTTTCCATTTCCTAACAAATGGGGCGATGTCATTCTTTCTGACAGTAGCATAGACTTCCATTGTGTACAAATACCACATCTTATTGATCCATTCATCAACTGAGGGACATCTGGGTTGGTTCCATATCTTTGCTATGGTAAATAGTGCTGCAATGAATATTGTTGTGCTAGTGGATTTAGTATGTCCTTGTTTCTGGACAATTGGGTAAATGCCTAGTAGTGGAATTGCTGGGTCATAGGGGAGCTCTATGTTTAGTCTTTTGAGGAACTGCCATACTGCTTTCCATAGTGGTTGAACGAGTTTGCACTCCCACCAACAGTGTAGTAGTGATCCCTCCTGGTCACATCCCCTCCAGCATCTGTTGTTATTAGTTTTCTTGATCCTGGCCATTCTAACTGGAGTGAGGTGGAATTTTAGAGTTGTTTTGATTTGCATTTCTTTTATGGCCAGAGATGTTGAGCATTTCTTCATGTGTTTATAGGCCATTTTTATTTCTTCTTCAGAGAAGACTCTCTTTAAGTCTTTGGCCCATCTTTTAATGGGATGGCTGTTACTTTGGAGAGATTCAATTTTTTGAGTTGTTGATATATTTTAGATATGAGGCCTTTGTCTGTTGTATGGTTGCTGAAGATCTTCTCCCATTCTGTAGGCTTCCTAATTAATTTACTAGCTATGTCCTTTGCCATACAAAAGCTCTGCAGTTTAATGCAGTCCCACTTATCCAGCCTTTCTCTGATTTGTTGTGATTCTGGTCCTTATTAAGAAAGTTTTGACCTGTGCCAAGGAGGCCTAGTGTATCTCCTATTCCTTCTTGTAAAGTTTTCAGTGTGTCAGCTTTTACCTCCAGGCCTTTGGTCCATTTGGAGTTAATTCTAGTGCAAGGTGACAAAGAAGGATCCAACTTTAGTTTTCTGCAGGTGCTTAACCAGTTCTGCCAGCACCACTTGTTGAAGAGGCTGTCTTTCTTCCATTCTATTTTTTTGGCTCCCTTGTCAAAGATTAGGTGGCCATAGGTCTGTGGTTTAATATCTGGGTCCTCAGTTCTATTCCATTGGTCTTCAGGCCTGTTCTTGTGCCTGTACCAAGCTGTTTTGATAATTATAGCTCTGTAATAGAGTCTAAAGTTTGGTATTGAAATTCCTCCTGTTCTGTTCTTTATGCTAAGAAGTGTTTGTGCTATACGGGGTCTTTTATTATTACATATGAAATTTTGGATTGCCTCTTCTATTTCTTTAAAGAATGACATTGGGATATTGATGGGTATTGCGTTGAATTTGTAGATAGCCGTTGGCATGATTGTCATTTTCACGATGTTGATTCTTCCAATCCAGGAGCATGGGAGGTTTTTCCATTTCCTTAGTTCTGCTTTAATTTCCTTTTTCAGGGTTTTAAAGTTTTCATCAAAAAGGTCCTTTACATTCTTAGTTAAGATAATTCCTAGGTACTTTATTTTCTTTGAGGCTATTGTAAAAGGAGCTGCTTTCCTGATTGTTGCCTCATTCCTCTCACTGTTGGCATAGAGGAAGGCAGTTGATTTTTGAGGGTTAATTTTATACCCTACTACCCTTCCAAAGTTTTGAATCAGCTCAAGGAGCTTGGGAGTGGAGTCTATATGATTCTTTAAATACAGAATCATGTCATCTGCAAAGAGGGAAAGTTTCACTTCCTCTTTCCCTACTTGGATCCCCTTTATGCTTGCTTCTTGCCTCATTGCTCTGGCTAGGAATTCTAGTACTATGTTAAAGAGGAGTGGAGAGAGTGGGCATCCTTGCTCATTCCTGATTTTAGAGGGAATGGCTTTAGCTTTTCGCCATTAAGTATAATACTAGCTGTGGGTTTGTCATACACATGGCTTTGTTCATTGTAAGAGTAGACTAAAAACTTGACTATCTGAAGGTGAAGTCTATGGGATGCCATCTTGAGATATGGCTACCACATTGATTAAATGTCATTTTTTCACATTTCAGTGCTTTTTAAATATTCTTTTTATTATAATTAATAGAAGCGTTACATTATATTCATCAGATAGAAGGTGCATTACTTCACAAACATTGATACCTCTTATCTGTCTCCATTTCTGTCCCCCCACACCTGTCCCTCATCTTGTTTCCCCCCTTTCCCTATCCCATTTCAAATAAACAAATAAACGTATATACAATATATCAGATAACAAGGTAAAATACTGTAGCAATATGAGAATAGCCAAGGGACAACAAAAGAGATGAGAAATAACAGTACATTAAGAACAACAATCACACATTATATAGCTCTTGTTTTCATATTCTGGTGGTCCTTTCAGTTAGCCTCATCCTATATGGCCTTATGTATCTAGGTTTTGCCCTATTGCCCAGTGTTATTAAAACGAATAAACAAGGAAGTACATATGTCACTATAGCAACATGTAATGTGTAACATGCATCCCTCCTAGAATTTTCAACTAACTAAGTGATTAGATCACTTGTTACTGTCTGAAGACTACAAAGACCTCTCTGCTTTTTGTGATGAAAAAGATACTGTGGAGTCTCTGGTTCTCCTTGGAAATCCTTACAGATCTGTGAACAATGGTGCTCAGTGTAGCCCAGAAATAATCAAGAGATCAGCTGGCTCAGCTGTGATATGTATCAGCCCTGGAAAACCTAGACAGCTGCACTAGGCACCTCAGGAATTTTAGCCTCATCCCCTTTTTATTATACACATGCTTGTCAACGCTGGTGACAATACAAGTAGTTCCAGAATGGAGATAATAGTTAAGAAATTAAAAAATTAAAAAGACAAAGAGGAAAAAATATACCCAAACTCTAAAAGCTATAGAAATTTTCTTTTTTTTTTCTGATAGAGAAAAGACTTCTTTCCAACAGTTGTGCAGTTTGGCAAAAGACAGCCTGCTGGGTAAACAGGACTTAAGACTCAGGAAGGATTTAGTCACAAACATGAAGTCATTTTGGAGTATTTATGGAGCCCATTGATTTCATCTCTAATGGGGCCCATGTGACACGTGAGCACTCAAAGCAAATCACCTCAGAAACACCATCCATCAACCCTCCTCAACATTTGTTTCTTGTTTCTTTCCCTTGGCATAGGAGAGAAATTTAGTACACAAGGTTGGAGACTCAAAAATACTTGTCTTCCCCAACCTGTTGGAACTCTTTCATCCATCAGAAGGAAAAAGAGGTTTTGCAGAGCTTTCTGAATTTGAGTACATCATGCTCCAATGAGTTGATCTGGTCAGCAGGCAGATGCTGTGCTGTGGTAACAGAACTTAGACTAAGAACCCCTCTAAAATGCTCAGTCTGAGGGACTTGGTGAGGCAGGCCTCGCTCTGAACAATCAGGACCAGAGACTTAAGGATTCTTCTGCATCTAATTCCTACTTGGGCTTCACTGGATAAACTTTGAGTTCTTGACTAGTGCTATACTGTGAAAATATAGGGCAGGAAAAAGCGTGGATAGTTAACAAAGAACTAGAAAGTCTCACACATCTTACTGGGACCTAACTGTGTGTGTCTCACATGGAACTTAGGTGAATCCTGAGGTGTGTAAACCCATCTCGGTTGGAAATGCTCCTAGAAGGATGGGCAAAATGGCTACACACCATTTTGTTGGTCATTGCCATTGAGAAAGAAAGAGAACTAAGAGCCATCTGTGCTGGACCTGTTTCCTGTGTTGTGGACCAGGAAACACAAGGATTTTGTGTATATGGACAGAGAATCTTTCAGATGTGTCTGCTAATAAAGAGGAAATATTTAAATAAAACCAGGCTTAGTGCAAGGGACTGTTTTGGAATTAAACAGTTGAGAATATGGAATGGCTGAGATTCTAGATTTGACCAGCACTGGGTTTGAAGTCTGAATTGGAGACTTTGAAAACCTACCATGACTTCACTTTATAAAGAAGAGGCTCAGACAGCTGTCTGCATAGAGTAAAGGCAAAGGGCTTTTCTGAAGCCCTAAAATTCTAGCAAGGGTGTCATGGAGGCTGGTGTGCAGAGTGGGTAGATGGAAGTTCTCCCAGTAAACCATCTTTCTGTGCTCCCATCTGTTAAGTGGGGACAATGATAGTACTTTCTTCAAGAGGACTAAGAAAAATAATGTATGTAGAACCTACAACACAACAGCAGCACCTAAGAACACCCAATACATGTTAAAAGTAATAAGTGTTATTTTAAAATGCCACTAGTATTTTGATTTTTATAAGTAGCGAACAATAACTTACTTAAAGCAGATCATGTAAAAATGTAGATTAAAAACCTATACAGTGTTATGACTCTATGAAACCAACATTGACATGGGTTATTGACCACAGTATTATCTATGACAAAAATGTGAACTCAAGCCAGGCGTGGTGGCTCACACCTGTAATCCTAGCTACTCAGGAGGTTGAGATTTGAGGATCTCAGTTCAAAGCCAGCCTGGGTACTAAAGTCCGTGAGACTCTTATCTCCAATTAACCACTAGGAAACTGGAAGTGGCGCTGTAACTCAAGGGATAGGGCAATAGCCTTGAGCTGAAGAGCTCAGGAGCAATGCCCAGGCCCAGAGTTCAAGTCCCATGACCAACCAAAAAAAAATAAAAAAGTGAACTCACACCCTTTTCTCTAGGAAAACACTATACTCCACACACTCTGACTTGCAAGATGCTCAAATCCACAATGTCAACTTGGACTACAGTCCTACACATTTTGAAACTCCAGGAGCATCACAGTGATGCGTTAGAACTCTTCCGAGAAAGGATTGCACCAAATCTCTGTTCCCTGTGAGGAACAGAGGAAGGAACTGGTTGCTTCCCTATTTTTTTTACCAGTAGGTTAGGATGAAAATGAAGAGTGGAGGCTTCAGCTTGGCTAGGCATTTTTCTGCAGGAATGAGGAGAAAGGATGTAGATGTCTAGAATCTAGGAGTGGCATGTTTTCTGCTTTGGGCATCAATTCCCATATGGAGGGGATAGCCAACTCTTAGGTATTCCTAGAGGAGAGATCAGATGACCAAAGGGACAGGGGAGGGACTGAGAGGGCAGCTGCAGATGCTGAAAATAAACCCAGGGCCTCCAGGCCAGCGGCCTTGTGGAAAAAGCCTGCATTCTCCAGACAAGCTCTCATCTGGCCAGAGAGGCCCAGCCAAGGCCTGGGGCAGTAACATAGGCAAAGGGTAGGCTGCCTGGTAGAAGCTGGGCATCAGAGAACATCTTGATGAACTACAATGTGGGGAGTGAGGGAAACATGGGAAAACTAAAGTGGACCTGGCAGAGTCCCCACAACCACGATGCAGCAAAGCCTTGGGAAAGGACTGGCTCATGTTATTTCTTGTACTCATGCTTGAGCTATTGGCAGTGCTTTGGCTACAGAGTCACACACATCTGGGTGTTGGGAGCTCAGCTTTATGTTTTCTTGCTGTAGTATCCTGAATAACTCACCTTTTTCTCTGAAGCTTTATTTCTCAGCCCTCTGTATGGAAGGAGGAAAATCTACCCTGTCCCCTTAGGTGCTGAACAGAGGAATTGCCTGCTTAGCTAATGTTATAGATATTTCCCCAAGAGATGACAATTTTCTATATGTTCTCAGATATACATATTTCTGAGCCTACTAGTGGTGGGTATTTTTTTTTTTTGCCAGTCCTGGGCTTGAGCTCAGGGCCTGAGCACTGTCCTTGGACTTCTCAAGGCTAGAGCTCTACCACTTGAGCCTCAGCACCACTTCCGGCTTTTTTCTATGTATGTGGTACCGAGGAATCGAACCCGGGTCTTCATGCATGCTAGGCAAGCACTTTAACCACTAGGCCAAACTCCCGGCCTTAGTGGTGGGTATTATTGTTACTCTCAGACAAGAAGACTAAGACATGGTGAGGTTAAGTAATTGTTGTCAGTTCACACAGTCCAGTTGTGGGGAGGCTAGGATGTGAGTGCAAGCTGCCTTTGAATAAAACAAACAAACAAAAAGTAACTCTTAGTCTAGTGTCTAGTACAAGATGACTAATATTTACAATTATTCTCTCTATGTAGGGCCAGAATTGGAGCTATATGTCTTAAGTATTTGCTTCCATTAAAACTGGGTAGATTCACATTTCATTAAAATCCATTTTCATTTATGGGAGATTATAGATGCACAATTTTTTATCTTATTGTCATAGAGATTAAGAAACTATATTTTCGCTCGATATTGGTTTATCCTATATGAAGCTGTAGAGCTGACTTTGTGTGGTACTGAGCCTTCATATGAATATAAAGACTCCTGCTAGGGGCTGTCCTGGGGCTTACTGCCAGAATAGAATTTATCTAAGTCTCGAGAGAGGGTGTGTGTGTGTGTGTGTGTGTGTGTGTGTGTGTGTGTGTATGTGTGTCAGGGTGGGGAGGGGCTCATCTAGGCTGAGCTGGCTGGGTATAAAGCCAGAGCCTCAGGCAAGACAAGCCTCACAGGGCTAAGAGATTAATTCACTTACTTGCATAAAAGCAATGTATCTCTTATACTGACTTGGTTCACATCTCTGAACCCAACAGCATCGATATCTTCCTTCTGAGGACTGTGTGAGCCTTTAACCTTGTCCCAGTCTTAACAGGCAGCGTGTGCCCAAACCTTCCAAATTTCTGAGAAAGGAACCAAACATATTGCTAAAAACAACTCTGAGCTTTGACTTACTGGGTCACCTAAGAATGACCTGAATGTTCTCTTTCCCTCCTCAATTTTTCCTCTGTGTCCCTGAAACAGTGGACTCTCCTAAGAGAAAGAACGGAGACCACAGGCAGAACGGGATAAACAAATTCAATTCTGGGCCACCTTTACTAACAGAAGAGGATGGGACGTGCAGGCTTTGCTGTTCTAAGCAGTAGAATACCACTGCAGCAAAGCACAGAGGTATCAGAAAGGGCCTCAAAATTTTCTCATGCCACACAACTTTTCAATCATTCCTAAATCCCACAATCAAGGCATATATAATAAACGTAGGCCAGAATGGAGCCTCTGTTTCTAAAAGGAGAAATGATCATGTTCATCATTCAAATGACGGACCACCTGGATAGCAAGTTTCAGCATTTTCTATAAGAGACTCTAAAACAAAGAAGTTTTAGATGTGGTTTTTCTAGAGCAGAGGGCATGGCAGTCTCTGACAATTACATCTTTTCTTTGTCAGGATCCATCTTCCTCTACCTTTCACCACAGAAGGTCCCTCCTAGTTGCTTTGCTTTCCTGACTTACATGTGTCCCACAGATTGAGAACACATTCTGGAACCAAACCACCAAGTTTCAAATCCAAATTCTGCTATTCCTACATGAGTGGCCTAGGGCAAGTTTCTCTACCTCCTTCTTTCTGTTCTATTTTCTCCTCTTGAAAATGAGAAAAACAGTACTTACATCATAGGACTGGTTGACAGAAGGATTAAACGAGTGCATACATATAAAGATTAGGAATTAACACAAATGCTGTTTTTAATTTAAAATATAGATAATAACAAGGAACAGAAGTTGTATACTGTCTTAATAAAAAACAAGATGCCATCAGGGATAGCTAGGATACATGGTTTTAGAAACTGCGATAATCAAAGACAGAGTAAGAAAGTGGAAACAATAAGGTTCACAACATAATGGCCAAGATCTGAAAATGACGAAGGTCAAGGGTCAATGTTTTACAACAGCTGCACCTAGTCTTTGAGTCTCCCAGCTGTTGGCTACTGCATCAAATACACAAATTCCAATTTTCCATGCCCCAACTGCAGTGACAATGTCATCTTGGAGGAAAAAAAAGTCACGAATAAATAAAGCATACCAGGTCAGATTTCTTGCCCATCTCCCAGGGAAGGGAGGAAGGAACTTAGCTTTCTGCATGTACAAAGTGAATGGACCCTTTGGTGAAGTCTAGGGAGGGACAGAGCACTCTTTGCCAGTGAAAATAAGAGATTTGGTCTATGAGCTTGCCATGCTCTAAATGGTCTGCATATTAGCTGGACAGGCTAATGAATGGCGTTTGTTTTTCTCACTTGGAGATTCAGGCCCATGTCCAGTCTTAAGGTTTCCATTTAAATGCAGAGCTGTATTTCCCCTGCAGGAAAGAGCAGTTGGATCAGGAGAGTATGCATGTCTTACGTCACATCTGTCAAAGGAGACTGGCTTGGGAAAAAGAAGGATTGATTTTGAAAAGTGGGTTTTTCTTCTCATATTAAACAACACACAAAAAAACACCTCCAAAAATTTCCCCTCTATTTCTTTTGTTAAAAGTTGCAAATAAAATCTTTGTTGCTCAAGGGCTTAGCAAGGGAGAATAAGGATGACCAGAAGCTTAGAGAACCTGTAATAAGGAAAGTGCCATGATTTTTGCATCCCAGTATGTGCTGATATAATAGCCAGTGGCTAGCTGGATAGAGAGCTGGCTGGGAAAGAGGGTGAGGAGGAGAAGACAGAGAACGTGATGGGCTAAGAAGACTGTCAGAAATACTGGGGCATTTTCCTGATTCACTTCCTGTTTTACCATAGGCAACCGAGGCAGTCTGTGAATCATTGGCAATTTGAAATTTACTAAGGCAAGCTGACCTTGAGATGGGCAGTGCTAGCCAGGGCTTAGGTGTCACTATATGTGGGCCAAATAGCACTTTCATTACATTGTTACTAATAGGAGTCAAGGCTGGCTCCTTAAGAGAATTGGGTGTTTGGGGAGGTTGGGTTAGGCTGCCAGGGACTACAAGCTTCAGTTGATGGAGCTTTCAGTGTGGGTTGTGTAATTAAAATTAAATTGCAAATTCAATGTAAAAAATCTCAGTAATCTTCCAAGGTCTCCTTCAATACACAATGGTCAACTTTAGGATGTGCCGAATGTCATCTGCCTACTTTCTGAAAACACTCCTCTAAGTCCTCATGGGCAATCTGTAATCATTAGTAGAGTCATCAAATATTCTTAAAAATGTTCTGGATTAAAAAAATACCTTAATGTCTTTCATGGTTTGTCTTATTGCATCAAGGCTATTTTCAGTCCATCGGCAAATCCTTTTGGCGACACCATCAAACCACTCTGAAAACCACTCAAGCCAGGCCACAGACTTTCTATCTGGTTTCCATGCTGCCATCTTGACCCCATGCAGACCTTTCTCAACATAGTAGCTAGAGGATTTCCAGAAAGGATAAATCATAAAATGTTATCCTGTGGATTAAAATACCTCAGTAGCTCCCCATTATATCCAAATTCTCAGCTGGATTGGACATGATTTTCCCTGTTACTCTCTCTCTCTCTCTCTTAACTACACTCACTCCTCCTTCTGCACTAGGCTCCAAATTGGCCTTTTTTCCTGACCTTCATCTATGCCAGGCTTAGTCCTGTGTACTTATTCTCCTTCTCACCTGGTAGTTTCTTCTCCTGAACCTGCCTATGGGGCTGCCTTCTTAATCCAGTGTTCTTTTGACACACCTTGCCTGACCAATCTCTCTAAAGCCAGTTCTCCACTTTCCCTGCCTATCACGTTCTAGCCTACTGCCCAATATATTTCCACTTTTATTTTTAATTATTCATTGGTCCACATATTCTTTTTCTATGTTTTGATACTGGTCTACATACATGCTTTAGGGTAGGCAGGAACCTTTCCTATTTTGTTCTATTTATTATGCTCTATGCCTGTCCATAACAGGCAGTGAATAGGAGGCCACATTAAATTGCTACTTCTATTTCATGAGTTATCTTAGTTTCTTCGCAAAGAGTGTCTACTGTTTCAATTTATCTGTATTCAGTGTGCCCCATAACTGATTGTGACACCCACCCAACCACGGCGATTCAAGGTGCTTAGTCTTATATATATCCATTGTCCCCCTTCTGCATCACAAGCAATGTACAAATTACCTTTTTATCAAAGATCATCTAAGTCTCATCAATAACCAATGCTACTCTTCTTGCTTATGTTGCAGGCTATGTTGGGAATCAGACAGAGACTACTTGGATTTTGGGGGAGCTTATATCCCAGCACCATTACTCTCTCCTGGGAAGAAAAGAGATTGGCTATACCTTTGTAGCCACTTCCTGCGTTTCATGGTTTCTGAGGATGGAGTGGTCACTGGATGCACAGCTTCCTACTGCTCTTGGCACTGCTGTTTGCTTACTCTAGCTTTTGAAGCCTGAAGACTAGCATTTCCCCATGTTTCCAGGGGCAACGGCTGTCATTGTGCTCAGATAGGGTGTTTCCTTTGCCTGAGGAGTGACTCATGCTTGTAGCAACACTTGAATCAGAGAGTACATTTTAAGCAGCAACATTTTCTTCTCAGAGTGGAAGATAGTAAGTTTTGTTCCCACTCATTAAACACCATCAGCCTTTGTAGAGTTACCTTGCTTTCTTGTAAGCCCTTTGTAAGATAGTTCCTGTCCTCTCAGGTACTTACTGTAGACCTTACTATATATCTCCTTCCTATTTCCTTATCCCATGGTTTTAATATCTCACTATTTCTGTTTTTATATTTATCCATCTCCATCCATCCATCCATCCATCCATCCATCCATCCATCCATCCTGTACCCATCTACTTTCTTACATATCTATCCACCTAGCTATCTACCAGCCAACCATCCTCACTGGAATGTTAACATCATTCAGCCCAATTCTAGAAGACAGTTTTTATTTTTTTGCCACCACTTTCCTGTCAGTGCCAAGAAGAGTGTTCACTCTGTGGATTACTGAAGGTCAGCTTAGCTTTGGTTTACTTAGGTATGAGCCAAGATGGCAAATTGCATCCAAGAGTCCACAGCCCAATTGGCTGAAATGAAGGGAAGTATGGTGTGTACTGTGTCCTGGAAGGAAATGGCTTTGTGTCAAGAGATGACTTTGTTCTTGAGAGGACTGATAATGGTACATTGATAACAGTGGCAAGGCACTGGGATCCCTGTGTGGTCTGTGCCAGCACCAGTGGTACACTTTCCAAGGATACAAAGCATGTCTGGCTTTCCTCCTCACATTTAGGGATGATTCCTCTGACATCTCAGTTATGGCTGCATTTGACCTCACTGGGTACTAGGGAAGTGACCTCCTCATTTTCTTCTGTACAGCTGAGAAGTGATGTACTAAGCCCCCATCTTATATGCTTAAATGTGAACAAAAACACTAAGAAAGCATTGCCCTGAGAGTCATTTTTTCCTTTTTTTTGTGCCAGTTCTGGGGCTTGAACTCAGGGCCTGAGCACTGTCCTTTGATTTTCTCATGGCTAGAACTCTACCACTTGAGCCACAGCACCACTTCTGGCTTTTTCTATGTATGTGGTACTGAGGATTCGAAATCAGGTCTTTGTGCAAGCCAAGCAAGCACTCTATCACTAGGCCACACTCCTGGTCCCTGGAAGTCATTTCGAATGGCCCCACACTCTACTGATTGAGAAATAAAAACAAATTGGACAGAAGGACTCAGAGGAGTACTTGAGTGGAATGATTTAGAGACTGTCTAGAGAATGGAGTAGGAAGACAGGTAATTCTCAATTAACACACCAAGTTCTGAATGGACTTTTCACCAAAGAAGGTGGGAAAATCTGCAGTGAAAAGATGATTGATACCCTGGCTCATCAGGGAAATGCAAATTAAATGCATAGTGAGGTGCTATTTGTGCTCATGATTCCCAGAACGATTAAAATGAAAATAAAAAGAAAACAAAGTAAAGCTGATAATACCACATGCTGTTGCTGATGACAAGTAACCAGAATCTTTAACATTGTTGATGAAATTAGAATAGTCCAACTATTTTGAAAAGCTGCTTGGCAGTTCTGTGCCTTTTACCATTCGAGTGTGGCCAGTCATGCAGGCAACATAATCCTGGCCCTCTCACTTCTTATATCTGTATGACAACTAGGGACCAAAACTTATGCATCTTGGGTGGAACTGATCAGATGCTTATCTCCAGGAGAAAAGAGATATGGGTAGGTGGTTTGTGATTAACCTAAATCAGTAGGACAATGCAAGTGCCTTCACTAGAATCCTTCAGTCAGAACTCAGTTGGCCCAATTACATTTTGGTATGATGATGCTAAGTTGAGGTTGGAGGGTAGTGTGGGCAGGAAGATACACTGTTTCTCTTTATTAATCAATGTGATGTGTATATGTGAGCCCTGAATCTGCTTCAGTCATTCTCTGCTATGAAGGAAAACCAATCCCAAGAAGGAGACACAGGAGATGAGTGACAAAAGAATGATTAAACTAGGGCTGCAGCCCTGACCTTACCATATCTGATGTATACTTTCCTCTGAATTTACTGGTATTCGAAAACACCAATTAATTCTCTTCATTTAAGATGCCAACCAGAAGGATTAGGAGTGTAGCTCAAGTTATAGAATACTTGTTTTGTACGTGCAAGGCTTAGGGGCCCATCAGTTAGGCAGTCAGTCTGTCTGTCTCACATACACATACACAATGCCAGTTAGAATTGCATAATTTTTGCTATAAGAAACTAAAAAACCTGTTAAATAATCTAAATGTGGATCTGTGAATGGATCTGATTCCAGAAGATAGTTCACAGGGGTCAATGAAGCCAGAAACAACTTCTGGGAGCCAAAGTCCAAGCTAAGTGAGGTGAAAAGATGGGGGAGACAGTCTAAAGATCTCCCCATTTCAGCAGTTTAGAGCCTGGAACTCTGGGCCTAGAAATAAGTGTCTTGCATGAAGATCTTGTATGGCACTCTGCCAGGACCTGACCTAGAGAGGAAGAAGGTATGAGCAGCCAGAGAAAGGAAACTACCTGGTACAATGAGGGAGACTGCCTCAGGCAGATGACCAGTTGCACGACTGGGACATCAAAGAAAGACTGTTCATGCCTGGACTCTCATCTCAGGCCAGCATTAGCCTAAGACTGTGAACACAGCTGTTGGAGTTAAAGCAGATTCAGCTGCTTTTCCCATTTAGTTGGCTTGGGAATCTGCATTATGACAGGGACCTGCCTCTTGATCTAAGTAGCCTATAAAAGACATGAAACTTTTCTTGTGTCCTAAAATCCAGCGACTGCTCCATACGTCATGGCACTGGCCTTCATTCACTCCTGCACAATGTATTCTGCTTTCCTTCACTCACGGGACCTTCTTTCAGAACATCCTGCTTTTGAATGGGTTCTCCCCTGCTTCTGACCCTTAGTTCCTCCATGCCTCAGGATCTCTTTTTTTGTATCCTTTCATCTCCCTCAAAATAATGGAAGAAAAGCCTTCAACTCTATTTTTAAGCTTAGCCACTGGTGGTAAGTGGTTTTCAGCCTTGCTTTTCCCAGTCCTTAGCTCGTGAGGATCTAATGATTGCCAAAATTGGAACATGACAGGTGACATGTTAGGTTTTATCAGGGGAACCAAAGGCTGGGAACAGAGGTGTACATTGGGATGGGCTGTGGATCTCCCTTTATGCTTCTCAGCCTGAATCATCCATTTGTTTGGGGAAAGCAGAAGTGGCCCTGTGAAGGGTGCTGTGTGATTAGAGGGTTTTAGATGGGTCCAGGCTGGGCTGAGTGCTTTCACCATCAGTCTTAGGTTCCCCACCCTTATGCTGATATGTCTATTCTTTCATTGTCCTTAGGACATATAGGCCCAAGTCCTAAAGAACATGTAAAAATCTCGGGTTAATCATGAGATACAGTGATTAAATCTTGATATTTTAATATCTAGTGAGAAAAGAATAGCTTTTACAATCAGCTGACATGTTTGTTCTCATCAACCATGTGGGCAAACCTTCTCCCTATGGTTTCAGTATTCACGTCCCTGTGGTCAGTAAGAATAGCAGTATCTTAAAATTCAGCAGGTGTTTTTCTACAACCATTCCCTGAACTTTGAGTATGGAGCCTGCACATTAAAGAGGATTAGTAAAGAATAGCTGGGCCTTTTAAATTGTTATGATTCAGGTGATATAGAAAAGTCAGGTAATAAGTGCTGGCTTATGATCATCTGACTTAATAATCATGTCAGGTAATAAGTACACTTTCTTTGGGCAATGTCACCCTCTCCTTTACTTTTACTCTCTCCCAACAGCTGGCATTTTTTCCCCCCGGTGGTGGGGCTTGAGCTCTGGGCCTGCATGCTGTCACTGAGTCCTTTAAGTTGAAGGTTACGACTACCACCCTAGCCCTTGAGCCACAGCATCACTTACATGGCTTTTTTTTTTTTTAAACATTAGAAGATAATCTCTAAATGAAAGATGTTCTGGTCCTAGACTCTTATAGTTTTTTTTCAGCATTCAAGATTGAATACAGATCTTCATACATGCTAGGTAAGTGCTCTAACAATGGGGTATATCCCTAAGCTATGGCTCTGAACTTGGAACAGCCCACTGGTACTGATCTTCGTATTCCCTCCAGTGGAGTTGAAAATGAAACTCAACGTGGCTTAAAGTTTTAGTCTTGAGTTTGTAGTCTCAGGTTTGCTTTATGGGCCTCCTTTTATATACCTACTTTTTAACATTTCTGGTACTTTTATTAGTCAATTCTAGGCTAGCTGGATATTCTGTGGACCCCAACGTCCACTCTGTTTATGCTTAACAAAGTAGGATCGCTAGGGAATTCATTTTCCTTAAAGAGGAACCTTAACAAATGGAAGTTGGTGGCTAAATCCTCTGATGTGAAATTATTCGGACTCTTGGATATCTAATTCTCGTATTTGAATGAAACCCCAGTTGTCCACAGGATAACTTGCTCAATACATACTTTCCATGGCTGCCTCTCCTTCCCTGCCTCACTTCCTCTGAATTTTGCTGGCATTTCCTGGGGTCACCTTTCAAAATTAACTACTTTCACTTGAATGTTTGCTTAGTGTCCCCTGGGGATACTGAAACAAAGACAAGTTTCAATTCAGACCTGCAACTTATACTTAGTTTTAACAGCCAGTTCAGATAGGGTGTCTCTGAAGAAAGGTAAACCCAGCCAAAGTTAGATAGGTCTTGCCAAAGAACATCAGGAACATTCTGAGGATGCCAAGAGTCAATGTGAAAGCCCTTTATAATAAGCTGGAGCCATCTGCCGGCCTGTAATAACCAGAATATGAGGTCCTAATCTGGGATGCAGTTAAACTGTTTACTTTCAGTTTGTGGTTTTGTATTTAAAGCTTAACATGCTCTGAATGCTGGATTTAAATTCATAAACACATTGTTTTAGAAAACTGGCATGAAGTTCTTTCAATGCAATATGTGAAATTGCATTAGGACCTTCATTTTTTTCTCTTCGTTATTCTTTGTTCTTTAAAAAAAAAAAAAAAGCCTGGTAGGACCACAGACCTGTAAATGTCTTGCAGGAATGCCAAGAACAACTCTCCAAGCCAGTTTCTAAGAAGCAATTTCCTTCCAGTACCATAAAACTCCCCAAGGCACCTTAGGCGAACACTGAAACATTGGGTATGTTTGCAAACTGCAAATACAGCAGACATTTAATTACACTGAATTCATCAAAACCCTAATTGAGACAGGAGCTCAAACCTTACAGCTTAATTACTTTAATTTCAGATGGGCAACAGACTTCGTCATGTACTGCCCTTTATACTGAAATTCGTTAGAGAGAGGCCCACGGATGTTCACTAGTAATTCTCCCAGTCAAATGAAGGAACAGATCAACATAAATAATAATGCTAAGTGGGACTCATGATTGGATTTACTAATCACCTCAATTCCCAATTTTTATACTTTGCCATAACATTCCACTGTACCAGCTCCACCCCTTGGGAAGGTTTCCATGAGTGCAAAGCTAGGCAGTTTTCATTTCTAATTTTTCTTTTCTTGAAAAAAATATCCAGATCCTTATTTTCCTACTCAACAGAAAACACAGAACCCAGTGTCAGTCCTCTGAGACTGTACTTCTGTCAATATCTCATTTTGATTCTCAATGAGTAGACCTTCTGCCTCACTTTCCCTTTTCTCTCCATCATGTGTCTGGTGGAAACCTCTAATGCCCTTTAATTTCACCAATTAAATGATCAACTTTCCCAGTGATCTGGGGTGGAATGTGGTGGTAAGAAGTCCAGAGATGGTTATTCTGAGATTTGATAAGGGTATGTAACTTGTATTGACTTGTCCTGAGGGAACCAGTTGCCATTAATATTGAGCATGTCTGGTTTCATCATGGTGGTAATGTGCCCACATAGCTGTGTTTCCACCCACTCCATAGACAAGAAAACTAAGGCTTAAAGAGAAATAACTTCTCTGAAGGCCCCTTTTTCAGAAAACGATGAGTCCAAATGCATTCCTATGCTAATAAGATTTCCCTTGTTCCTTCTAAAAAATGATTTTGTGGGCCGCGAGTTTGGCCTAGTGGTTAAAGTGCTTGCCTAGCATGCGTGAAGACCTGGGTTCGATTCCTTGGTACCACATACATACAAAAAAGCTGGAAGTGGTGTTGAGGCTCAAGTGGTAGAGCTCTAGCCTTGAGAAAGTCCAAGGACAGTGCTCAGGCCCTGAGCTCAAGCCCAGGACTGGCAAAAAAAAAAAATGATTTTGCTTCCTCTACAAAGACTTCTGGGATTCTACAAAATCCTGGATAGGGTAGGTAGGAAATCTAAAAGTGGCAACAGGACAAGGAAAGTTGGAAGGAATAGCTGGCTCCAAGGGTAAGCATGAGTACTGCTAGTTCAAACACTGGTCCTGGTGGTTACCTCTCTCTAGTTAGGAAGAGTCATGATAGATAGCAGCATTTGTGGAAATTCTGGCAGCCATGTGCCCTGGAGGCAGGCATTCTAACCAAGCTGATGATAAACTGTGTTGCTGATGGGTTTTGCACCACACGCACATTCAAGCCATTTGGGAAGTAATTAGTTGTGTGACACTGGCTAGGCCTCACCCAGTCATTTGTTTTGTTTCTTATATTATCTCTTCTTCTCCCTTTGGGCTTACTTTTCAATCAAGCTTCAGGTACAAATGCTAATGAACTAATGACAACACTAATAATGACAAGCCTAATAATCATAGTGGTAATGGTGACGATGCTAATTAAGAGAGTGTTAATAGTAACAGACTCCACTGGTGTGACTATTCATCTCCAGGAGGCAACAAGGAGGTGACCACACAGAGACAAGCAACAAGCACTGAAGGCAACCAAGCAGAGACATTCTTTTGGCGCTGACCACATACACAGGAGAATTATAAAACCTCGGTAGCATGGGCCCACAAAATCTAAGGCAACAGATCAATGGGAAAATAGAAAACATTCAGTTCAGTGAGATGGGCAGATCTTAATCATCATGAACCAAAACAATTGTCGAGAAGTCCCTTTCAGATCAGGAGTATTCTATCTGCTTGGGAACCCTGGCGCTGATTATGAACAAGATCAAGATGATCCACTTGTGGGGCTCACATCCCTAGCTATTCAGAAGGCTGAGATATAAGAATGGCTGTTGAAGCCAATTTAGGCAGACAACTCCGAAGAACCAGCACCAAGCAAAAGCAGAGGTGTGGCTCCAGCAATAGAGTACCAGCCATGCATGGAAAAAGCCAGCTACGAGCATGATGCCCTGAGATGGAGCCCCAAACTGGAAAAAATACTCCTCTTCCTGTCATTCAGAGAGTGACAAGCAAAACCTGGCAATTCAGACAAATCAATGGCATGAAGAAGGTGATAGTAAGAAATGGGCTACAGAGACCAATTATGGTGTTCCCGAGTGTACCTTGCATGCATAGTCTTGAGTTTTCACTAGAGAGACCAACAGCAGGGATTCCTGCTGGCTGCTGAAAGAGATAGTGGCTGGTACAGGGTCGGGGAGAAGACACTGTCCTTAGCCCTTCATCTCAACCAGACACTCGCAGCAAGGCATAGCATGGACCACATCAAAGCTGCTGGTTGGGTGATTATGGTCCCTACGTTCCTCAATATTACAAATGGAGTCATTTCACTGAACTTCTAGGAGCTGCTTTTTCTAGAAGTTGCTTTTCCTAGAAGTAATTTGGCTGCCTGGCACCATTACACTCAGGTGACTTCTGGTCAAATTCCTAAGACTTTGTAAAATAAATACCAATATTCATGAGGGACTCCACCCCATAGCAGTCTCAGAAGGCCTGCATTCCCCCATTGAACTCCCAAAGCAGCCAAAGCAAACACAGAAATAAATGCCCCTCTCTGTAGGAAGAAAAGCTGTGTCTGAAACTATGACCAGTGTAAATTATTTTAGCAGGGGAAAAAATCTGGGTCTTTTCCTACTTTTCTTTTCTCTCATTTATTTTATTTCATCTGGGCCAAACCATACTGAAAATTGTTTTAGTTCATCATAGTCTACATAAGTAACCCATCAATATGAGTGACACTTTTAAATTCGTAACTTAACATCTTTCAGGCTGGTGATTATTTATAGAGAACTGATGATTCTAGGCTTCATCAGTCTTCAGAGATGTTCTTTCCAGCTGGGTCTAACATTGTAGGGTACACAACTCGAAATTACCACTTCCCAAGATGACTGGGACCTGATGGGGTTGTATTCCAGTAAGAAAATCCCATCTCCACAGGAATCCCCTCAGCTCCAGATAGCCTGTTCCATCATCAGAGAAGATCTGTCCTTCTTACCTGCCCTGCAAAGAGTCCACAGACACCAATGATGCACAGAATGTTGAACACTGCCGAGCCCACAATGGTGCCGACTCCCACATCGCCCTTGGTGATGAAGACTCCTGAAATACAGACTGGGCGTCAGTCTGAAGAAAGCAGCCCAGCTACAACCCCAGGTGGGTTAAGTGGCCTTTCTAAGTGCAAGATTATTCTCATGATGTACAGGAAACAACTGAGGATTGGTGGGAGCTCCCCACTGCTAAGGGGAGACTGACTTAGCAACATTGGCCCTAGGTCTGGGTCAAGTTCAAACAGCAAAAAAAAAAAAAAGTGACACCTAAATGGGTCAACAGTCTAGGGAGAAACTGATGCTCTGCTTGGCCAGGGGTGGGGGAGGGCTGGACTCATTTAGTATCATGGCCAACAATCTTAGTTTGGGGAGCACTAACCCTAGAGCATCCCCAACTTTTTTTTAACCAGTCCTGGGGCTTGAACTCAGGTCCTGAGCACTGTCCTTGTGCTTTTACAAGGCTAGTGCTCTACCAGTTGAGCCACAGCACCACTTCCAGCTTTTTCTATGTATGTGTTACCAAGGAACAAAACCCAGGTCTTTGTGCACGCTAGGCAAGCACTCTACCACTAGGCCAAACTCCAGGACCCACTAGAGCCCTTTTATTTAGTATGACCCCTGCCCTCTTGTGGTTACCTACCTATAACTGATGTAAACAGTTCTGGGGCCGAGCTGCCAGCTGCCATGAATGTAGCCCCTGCCACATCTTCACTGAGGTGCAGGCGCTGCAGAAAAAAACAAAGACAAAGCACAGGTGATCTGGGATCCCAAGATCTCCATCTCTGAAAAACTAAGGACCAGGGCTTCAATGAGACCTTCAGGCGGTGGCTGGGGGGTGGGGGTGGGATCAGATCTCCAGTCCTTCTGAATTCCCTTCTCCTTTCAGATCTGAGACACTCCTGCTGGACTCTTGCTCAGTCAAAGCTCTTCTCCCCATCCTTCTCAGGCAGGATTATGGAGGGGGATGCATGGCTTCAGGAGACAAAGGCTCAGCAGAAAATGTGGGAGTTCTCAACTCCAAAGCACCCTGGGGTTATGCTGCTGACAGTGTGGAGGGGAATGGGTAAGCCCAAACCACAGCGAATGGTAGGCACACCACGACAGTGTGACAGCAGAACTGCTATATAGTTTCAGTGTTGTCAGGTACTATGATTTTATATCATAGCAATATATCATGAGTTTTACAATACCTTGATACCTTCAGGCTGAATAAAGCTCAAAGGAAGCAGTCTGTGAGCTTTTACTTTATTATGACTAAGGAGGCGGGTCTGGGACAGTGCCTGTGGGATACCCTTCTGAAACTCATTTCCCATATTTGACCTTCATATCCTGAGTAGCAGAATGGGACTAGAGTAGAAAGCAATGAAATGGTATCTCTGCAGAGATGGCCAACACAATGGACTCTCCAGATGGCCCAAGTTGGTAGAGCAAAAGGTGATTTGAAAGAGAATAAGAAAAATAAACACTAGAAGCAGTGTAGTGTCTTTATGTTTTCTGTATTTCATCCTGATTTAGCATGTGAATTTCTGGCTCTCAGCGAGCCACCAGTTCCCTTCTTATATCCCAGCCAAGACTATCAGTCTGGAATGCCATCCTCCTTTTCCCACAGCACCTGCACCTCCTTGCTCAGCCATAGAGGAGCAGCATGGCCTTGGGAAAAGCTACTGGCTCAATGGACTGATGGACAATGGACTGAGGGACTAGAAGCTGCATGCAGCAGTCCCAAAGGAGGGGAAGAATGTCGTCTTGCATTCTGGGTCTTTCAGCTTTGCATTCAGCAGCTAAACTTCTCATGGAACATGGAGAAAATCCTTACTATACTGAAAGCTGTGGCTGGGAGGAATGCTTGGCTTATTCAATCTTGTGAAGCAGAGGACTTCGAGGAAGACAGCCTGACATAGAGCTCAGATTGGCTGTGGTTGATTTGCTGTGAGCCACAGTTGTGAGCTTTGCTCCTACCCTCCCCCTCAGATCCATAACCTCTGAAGCTGACTCAGGTCCTATTCCTTTCTCTTCTTCATCCAGTCCATTTGTTTCTGTATATGTGTATGTGTGTGCATAGGTATCTAGTACTATGCCGTATTACTCAGTCATAAAAACTGAAGTTACATCACTTGTAAGAAAATGGATGGAATTAAAGTTCATCATGCTGAGTGAACTAAGGTTAAAAAAAGCCAAATATCACATGGTTTTTACTCATTTGTAGAATTTTGACTTAAATGATGATGATGATGAAGAAAATACTAATAATGGACATAAATGTAAAAGGAGGATTGTCTGGGGGCAGGGTTCAGTAGATTATTGTGGAATGATTATTTATAAGTACCAAAATGATAAGCAAACAAAAACAACCTTCTAGAATGTAGAAGAAACAGCTTAAGTTAGTGACTCTCCAAGTGTGGTTTCCAGGTGAGAATCCTTGGCATCATCTAGGAACTTACTAGCAATTAAAATTCCAGACATTTTCTTCCTTGTTCTCTAAGAGCTACTGAACCAGATGCTGAAAAGAGAAGGAAGGAAAGGGGAGGTGCTCCAAGATTTGAGGATCATTGACATAATAAAACTAGAGATACAGATGGTTGTTCTGTCTGGAGACTAAGAGACTGAATGAACAATAAATGAATCATAAATTTAAATCTTGAAGATAAATCAAGATATATCCCAGAATAGACAGGGAGATGAAAGAGGCAAGAGAGAGTTCATAGTTAGGGTAAATATGTTTTGATGAATGAGACTCAACATGCTCTTCGGCTTACAGAGTTCACTGTGATGAATTGTGATTGAGTTCCTGGATCTCTACGCCTAATTCTTTTACCCTAGTGCCGTCTGGCTTTCCCCATGGACCTTGTCTATAACATATACAGAGAAGAGTCTTGAGGGAGTGTGCAATGTCACAGGGTTCTTACCCTGAGAGGGCTAAGAGAGCAGGAGGAAGTGGAGAAAGGGTAGATGGAGGAAGTAAAACATAAGAAATGGCAAGATGTAGAAAAGGAAGAGAAAGTGGGGAATCATAATACAAGTGCTAATGGCCCTTCCTATCTGAGATCTCTAATCTGCAAATTCAACCAGTGTTGGCTGATAAACATTGGACTAAACATGCCCTAATTTGTATCTTGTCATTATTCCATAAACAACACAATGTGGCAGCTATCACTAGAGCACATACATAAATACATACACACGTACTTGGTATTACATGTGATCTAGAGATGATTCAAAGTATATAGGAGATATATGAAGTACATGCCAATATGACTCCATTTTTCTAAAAGGGAATTGAGCGGTCACAGGTTAAAGCATTCTCCAGGTATCTTGGAGACAATGCCCTAGGGCCACCCAGGAACAATTCTAGCAGCAGTTACAGCTAAATTCAGCAGGAAACACTGGCTGGTGAAAGTCTGATCATCCACTGATGTCATGGAATGGTAAAGAGACTGAGCTTTTTGTGTTAATCTTGTCCTTCTCTCTCAAACTTGCAGATGTCTGGCTTCCAAGTCTCACCAGGAATTCAGCAAGGAGGCTTGGTGACAACTATGGCACAGGACACCCACCCCAAGGCTCACCCAGACACACAGACTACAAGGAACATACCTCACAGATCTTTTCCAGGGAGGGGACGAAGAAGTCGTCGCACACAATGGCCAGTGCGTAGAACATGTACATGGCCTGGAAGAGAGGAGAAAAGAAAGAGATAAAGTTAGGTAGAGCCCAGGAGGTTAGGGTCTCCGTCAGCTTCTGCTTTATTAATTTATTTTTTATTCTCATGAATTTACCTTCGTACTCAGAGTAAGCAAAGCAATGCCTGCAAGACATGATGTGACATGGCCTCAGCTTCCTTTCACCTCACTGCTGGCTGTTTTGCCTCTTGTCCTCATTGTCTTTCCCCTGAGCATGCATGGATGCTTATTTTGGAACCCTTGCACTTGCTATTTCCAAATACTTCCTCTCAGTGTTTCCATAGCCAACTCTAGGTTCCCTTCAGTTTCTCCCTCAATTGTCAACTGAACAGCCCTCTTATCCCTTTTCATCTCCCTCGTTGTAATAGATATCATATGTTAGGTTAATTTATCTGTTGAACTTCTCCCCCGTGAGAAATTTGCAAGGACATTGAATTTATCTTTTAATTATTGCCATACCTCCAGAAGTCAGCACAGGATTGGTGCATAATAGGTGGTCTGGAATAGGTAGGTAAACATTTCCAAACTGGGCTTGCTAACTATCCTAGTCCCTGCAGGGATGACTTTGCAAACTTGCTTCTACATCTTGGTCAGCTGTGACCAGAGAAGCTCCTAGAAGTCTACCTACTAGACAGAACTTATTTCTCTACCTTATCTAACCCCATGTTTCCTCCTTAAGAAATGAAATACTATTTGGATTCTAGTGCTGGCTGACTAGCCAGCATTAATTCCTACTCCTTTTTTTTTTTTTGCCAGTCCTGGGCTTGAGCTCAGGGCCTGAGCACTGTCCTTGGACTTTCTCAAGGCTAGAGCTCTACCACTTGAGCCTCAGCACCACTTCCGGCTTTTTTCTATGTATGTGGTACCGAGGAATCGAACCCGGGCTTTCACGCATGCTAGGCAAGCACTTTAACCACTAGGCCAAACTCCCGGCCTTCCTACTCCTTTTTAAGGAAACCCCATTCCCTCCAAATATTTTCAAAGTCCTATAAGGAAGGTGATTCTGTTCTTTTCTCTAGTTGAACACAGTCATAGGTAAGTCGGTGTGCACTATTCTTACTGGCAATGGCTATTAGTTTTATAGGTGGGTGTGTGTTCTTACTCAATAACATATTTTTATTTATTTGTTAGATTTTTAGTCTATATTGACAAAGGGAGCCTCACCCTATGTTGATAATTTTGGATAGGAAACTTGGGGCTCTAACTGCCACTGGAAGTCACATGGGAGGAAATTTGACTTGAGATGAAGTTAACCCTGAGTTGGAAAGCACTTGAGTCTTTAATGACATCACTGAGCCATTTGCCATATAGTTCATTCTGCTGCTGGACTCTCAAATTCCACAAACATTGTTGAGGCCACTTTGATTTGGATTTTCCCAATTACTTGTAGCTCAAGGCATGTACAATGGCTCATCTGCTAATCATTCTCTCTAGCTGATTCATGATTCACATGAATTTCAGCATCTTTTCCTGTTGAGAACAGGACTGCTCCACAACTTGGGGCCCTCAATCATCTCATCCCTGCTCCTCACCATAACACAGGACTCAGTTTACTACCAGAATTTACTCTGTCATACAGTGGTAGGAAAATGGAAAGTCTGATTATGGGGCTATGCAGAGATTAATAGAGAAGATAGGACAGAGGGCCTCTTTCCCTATAATATTTATTTAAACTTCTCTTAGGCTAGAGCTGTTGGAAGCAGCTGTCCTCCCACTTCCTGAGAATACTTCCCTGAGAATACTACACGTATACATGCATACATGCATGCACACACATGCGTGAGCATGCACACCCATACCCACACACACCTAGTAACAAACCCAGCTCAATGTGAAACTAAGTAAGTTTTCTAACTTCATAGGCCTTGTACACTTAGGCTGTTTCAGACTGAGTTTCTGTCACTCACGGCGGTCTTTTACAAAGCCTTCTGTAATAAGTATAAAATGACTGTTGACTATCAAACTAATTTAGTCCCCTTTATAGCCCTCTGCACACATACGTATGTGTGTGCATGCACCCCAACACATACACATAGATATTTTTATCTCTTCCGCCAGATTTCTAAGATTCTAAAGTATACTCTAAAACTAGATTTTGGGAAATGCCAGACAAATGTACAAAGATATATATATTCCCAAGCTGTTGATAACTATGTAAAATTACTAGAAGTTAATAAGATACACCATAGGGACAAGTTTTATAAACTACGATTCATCACCCAATGTAACAAGATTAAAGGAGTTTAGGAAAATCCACATTTTGCAAAAGAAAATACACTCATGGTACATTGCTAAATACAAAGTGTTAAAAATAGTACCTGCATTTCTCTTGTTAAATTATCTAGGTATATATGCACATGTGCACACAGAGTTTGTAAAGCCATATTTGTAATAGCCATATTTTCTCCCTCTGTTCATATTTTCTAACTTTCTACTCTGAATTTGTCTTTTTGTGTGATTTTCTTAGTAGATAGTTAGAGATTTTAGGTGTAAAGATTTTTTTTATACTTCTTCAATCTCTAAGGAGCTGATAAGATGGACATACGGAGAAATCTTTAAAAACAGCTTTTCATTCTTAATCTGTACAAAATTATTTGCCTTCATTGTTTTTAGAAAATTTCAATTAAAAATAATTGATGTTGTATTTTACAGCCTGGTGGATAAATGCAAAAATTCATATCCAAATTGTGTTGGATTCAAACCCTCTTTTGCTATATGGCTTGGCTCACCCAGTAATATGCAGGTCTTAACATTACCTTGAAAGGACATCCAAATTCAGTAATTGAACCACAGAACTGCACATCTGTGGATTAACAAAGATCTAAATAAGCTGTCCATCACTGACATATTCAACTCACTGAAGCAGCCAACACTGCTTAGAAGTCCATAAACCATCTCATCTGGACCATGTTCCCATATTAAGTATTGATCTTGTTTCAAGGCAAAAAATACCACCTAACATACTGTAATATCGATGCTTAGATTGGGATGAGAAATAAGTAAAAATTGGCAGAAATCTGCTGAGCTCTCAGTGCTTTTCAGGGTGATGATTAGGGAAAGCTACATTAGTTTCTATGCACAAGGCAGGACAAGGCAGAGAAGCCTGCTGTCAACCAGACACCCAGTGAGACAAATCACCTCTGGAGACTCTATGAGAGGCACCGCAAGGCACTCAGACTCCTTCCCAGCAGTAGGGATGTCCCTGGCACCAGAGAGCAGGCTTGCCTCTATGGATATCAACTTTCCATGATAAATCTCCCACATATTCTTCACTGGAAAACAGGTTCTCATCAGAAAAAATAAATAAGCAAACAAAAAAAATACTCAAGTAAATAGAACGAAAGGAGCAAAACAAAGGTACAGGGTAGAAGTTTAGGAAGTGATGGTACAACTGGCACAAGTATTTTTTTTTTAAAGAGTAAGGCAGTTTCAGATTTATTTGACTATTCTTTATTTCAGGAAGTTATAATAATAGCCTAGATGATAATGATATTACATTTGCTGCTGTTTGTTGTGACAAACTCCATGCATGCTCTTGGTACTTTTCAAGGAATATCTCACTTCATTATCACCACCGAAAACCCCTTGATGTATGCTAATAAAAACATGTTTGAACTGGTCCCAAACCCTTTGGTATCACAAAAGTATTACAGTATACCCTGGAAATCCAAGCCCTACAACTTAGCTACAGCATGCAAAATGATGAAGCCCATAGAGGATCTTTATAGGAAGTGATGAATGATGCAGGCTGAAAAAAAGGGTCTTCTGAGCTGGGTGCCAGTGGCTCACACCTGTAATATTTGCTACTCAGGAGGCTGAGATCTGAGGATATCAGTTCGAAGCCAGCCAGGGCAGGAAAGCCTGTGAGACTTTTATCCTCAATTAACCACTCAAAAACTGGACACTGGCTCAAAGTGGTAGAGCATTAGCCTTGAGCACAAAGCAGCTTAGGGACAGTGCTCAGGCCCTGAGTTCAAGCTCCACATATGACAAATAAAAAGAAGAAAGTGTCTTCTAGACTCTACTTCATGTCTCATGACCACTGGTTCTCTTTCATAAAATCTTCCAAAACCCCTTGTGTGGAAATCTGTGCTTTGGCATTGTTCATGTGAAGCCTGGTGTGTTGTATCTCTCAAAAGACAGCAGTTATGTACTCCACCCACCTTTATCCAACCTGTCCTTGATTAGGCTGTCATAGGATGTCTTATGTGAGGTGAATGGATCCCAGCATAGTATTCTCAGAGTATCTGGGTCATATCTAGAATCTTACAAAAGAAATGCCTAAGTAGCTTGAGCTGGGCACAAACAGCTGCTGAAAGAGATGTAGCCTGAAGCCTGTGGGGAAGTCCAGGGTAGGTAAGGGATCTCACAGCAAGTCTTGGCTTGACACTTCTGAACTGTATGACTTGGAGTGACTCTTCTCACCTCATTTAGCCCTTAACATGAGGCAAATCAGTGTGCTCTCTAGTGAGCTGTTGTGAGCAGAACATGGAAGTGAATGGGCAAAGGGGTTTGAACACAGCAGAGTATCACACCTCACACATAGTGATTATTGTTTGTTGCAACAATAATGTCATGGAGATACGCCTAAGCTAGCCTCTCAGCAAAAATAAATAAATAAAGACATGTGAAGCAGATCTGAGTCACCCAAGTTCTCCCTGCCAAGGCTGTAAGAGAGCCAGTGAGAAGCATTCAACTAATTCTCTAACCTAGGCCAAGCCTAGTTCAACTTCAAGCCAAGTAATAGCTTACTGTTGTACGCCACTGAGGTTGTCAGGCCATGTGCTGCATAGCATATGTACAGGTAACAGATGCAGACAAGATGAAATAGCAACTATAGTGACAACAACAATAATGAGTAACTTCCAGGAAAGCAGACTTGAAAAATTCCTAGAAGGCAAGATGACAGAACAGAACTTGGACCATGGACTCTCCTTTCTGCAGAAATAATATTTATATGCTTAAAATATGCACAATTCAAAGAAAAAAGTGATGCTATTCTAAGGAAGTCACCGCTTTGGGATTAGGATTTATTTATTTATTCACCAATGGGGCACTGGTGGCTAATGCCTATAATCCTAGCCTGGGCAGCAAAAAGTCTGTGAGACTCTTATCTCCAATAAACTACTCAGAAAAAGCCACTGTGGCTCAAATGGTAGAGTGCTAGCCTTGAGCACAAACAAGCTCAGGGACAGGCCCAGGATTCAAGTCCCAGGACTGGCACAAAAAATAAAATAAAATAAAAAATAAAGCCAGATACACTGGTTCATGGGAACAGTCTTAAGACTTAAAAGTTACTGTCCTGGATAAAGAAGAATGACTTCAGTTCCAGTCAGAAATAACCAAGGTAATTAGCTCTCCCAAGAAGATCACTAAGACAGACAACTTGGTTACCTGTTCATTAGCTATCACTCTTACCTTATGAACACAACTCTGATTAGCATTATATTTAGCTTTTCTAGTCCCCTGAAACTAGTCATGGTCATGTGATACCATTTGGCCAATGAGAATAGATCCAACTAAAATATCCTCTTTCTGCCTTGAACTTTGATTTGATATTTGAAATGGCCACTATAAGAGAGAGACAGAAAGCTTAAGGATAGATACCAACACACTAAGTGGCTAGTATTCAAGGATACCAGTTTCCATTTGAATGCTTGAAATCCCCTGTGCTTATTATTAGATTAGAATCCCCTATCAGTTTTAATCACCAATAGTTGAAGTTTCCCCAGATATGGGGCAGAGAGGAAATTCTACTGGGCAGGGGTAGTGAAGGAGGCCAGAGAAGATACTAGAGAAAGCTTCACAGAAGTGGCAATTGAATAGGGTGTTGTAAGATAAATGATGCAATAGCTCTTATCAGGTAATTTCAAAGGTTGATTGTGACAGATAAAACTGGAGAACTTTGGTGACAGTGCTTACAATAAAAAATGT